>NC_083234.1:23750924-24053954 GCF_032191835.1 Heteronotia binoei | reverse complement strand
CAGCGACGGGATCCCTTTTGTCTGCACAGGGATCTGGTGCTGCTTCACAAAGGCGGCATCTATAAAACAGTGGGCCGCTCCCGAGTCCAGCATGGCATACACGAACAGCCAGCGTTCGTCAGGCAGACGGAGTTTGACTGGTAGCAGGAATGGCCCTGGGGTATCAGCCCACTGTTCGGAGGACCCAGCTAGTCGCCCCAGGCTGGGGGGTCCACTTACGCCTGGGGCTGCCCTTTTGGCGGCGGTGGCAGCGAAGGTCCAGGTATCCGATGCTTAGCAGGGCAGCCAGAGGCATAGTGGCCTGCCGTGCCGCAGTAGAGGCACAGATTCTGCGTGCGGCGTCTGGTCTTTTCCTCTGGGGTCAGGCGGGGTCGAGCAGCTCCAAGCTGCATAGGCTCATCCTTGGTGCTGGTACTAGCTGGGGACGGGCGAGGAGCCAGGTAGCACGGCGCAGGGAGCTGGCGCCCTCTGGTCTTGGCTTGGCGGCGACTTTCCAGGCGGCCATCGATGCGGAGGCAGAGGGTGATAAGTTCTTGGAGCGTGGGTGGCTGCTCCACCCTGGCCAGTTCATCCAGGACCTCCTCTGCCAACCCCTCAGTAAACTGGTCCATCTGGGCAGCCTCATTCCACGCCAAGTCCTGGGTCAGGAGCTTGAATTCAGTGGCATATTGAGCCACCGAGGAGTTGCCTTGTTTCAGTGCCCTGATCTTCCGGTTGGCTGTGGCTGCTTGGACTGGGTTTGAGAAAGCAGCAGACAGGTGGGCCTCAAACCCCTGGTAATCAGTCAGTAGGGGAGAGGACGCAACCAGTAAGGGTGTGGCCCATTTGGCCGCCTGCCCCTTTAACAGACTGATGACGAAACACACCTTGGTTTTGTCATTGAGGAAGTCCCGTGCTCTCAGTTCAAAGTACAGCCGACACTGTGCTAGGAAGGCAGGAAATTCTTCCACGGCACCCCCAAATCTGTCAGGTGGGGGAACTGGGCACTTGGCTGGAGCACTGGCCGCAGGTTGTTGCTGCAAGTGCACTACTGCCTGTGTTAGCTGCTGTACCTGGGCTTGGAGCGCAGCCAGTAGTTCTGTGGTTTCACTTGCTTCAGCATCCATCCTGTGGAGTGGGTGTTTGTCGGTGGAAGCAATCTGTCACGGCTGGGGCCGGGTCAGGCAAAGTCCAGAGGCAGTCCGAGGTCTGTAGCCAGTAAGCAGGAGGGTCCGAGGCGCCAAATCCGAATCACTGTAGAAGTATCGCAGGTCTGAGGTCCAGAAGCCGAGGTCAGGGAGTCCAGAAGTCCAAAGCCAAAGTCAGGGAGTCAGGAACCAAAGTCAAGCCGGAGTGGATGCTAGAATGTCAGGGAGATGACTAGTTGCTTCCACAAAGCTTCCTCCCAAAGCCCACAGCTATATAGCCCTCTGCTGGCTGTTGCCCGTTTGGGCTAATTGCTGGCTCAGGGAGGCAGCCAGGATCCTGTTACCACTCAAGCATCCTTGCTCTTAGAAGGGCCAGAATCCTCTCAGAACTCAGGGCTCAGGGAGCGTCTTGCTTGTGAGCGTGCCGCCCTCCTCCGATCCCTGAGGTCCTGCCGGAGGCGGTCACGCACACGAGCCACCCGAGAGGGCGAGGCAGGGGGGCTGGGATCTTCTCCAGCAGGAGGCAGGGGCACTGGTGCAGGTGGCAGGGGCACAGTTTCCTCATGAGACTCAACTTCCTCTGAAGGGTCCCCAGCACCCATGACAGGTTGCTTGTAGCGCTCCAGATTCGCTTCAACGCGCTGGTTATAAGCTTTAAAGCCCTATATGACCTAGAACCTGTATACCTTCGAGACCGCCTTTCTCCATACGTACCCCAGAGACCACAATGTTTGGGGGCTCAGAATCTCCTTAAGCTCCCTGGACCATAAGAAGCTTGATTGTCCACCACCAGAGCCAGAGTAACAGCCCCCGCTCTGTGGAATGCCCGCCCTGAAAACATCAGGGCCCTGCAGGACCTGCCACAGTTCCACAGGGCCTGTTAAGGCCAAATTGCTCAAACTTTCCTTCAATGGCTAATGGGGAGGTGGCTATTATTCCACAGCACCAACAATTTCCATATTTGAATATTTGTATTGGTTTTCCAATAAGTTAGCGGGAACGGGTAAGAGGGAAATAGAAAATTAGAATTACAAATACTACAATAATCTATTCCACATAAAATATGCTTTCTTAAGGTACAAATATTATCACATATTGTTATCTCTTTACATTAAGTCATCAGCATCTAAATAGTATGTTTTAGTGATTGTAAGTCTTCTTGTCAAAATGTCTATTTAAGCTTACATTTCCAATATAAACGATATTATAATACAAAATACAGGAGAAAGGAGATAGAAGTTCACACCAAAGAATCTTAGAAGTCTTGAGCGTCTAGCCACATATAGTTTCACCCAATATTTTCTTGCTTCTTCCTTAGATTTCCCGGCCATCAACTGGGATAAATAGTCCAACTCAGCCGTTTTCAGAATTTTCCCCACCAAGTTCAGTCTCGTGGGGGATCTCCTGAAGTTTCCATCTCTGTGCCAAAAGCTGCTATGTTAATATGCGCCAATAGATGTCTCATCTCTTTGGAATAGTCACTAGAATATATGTTCAATAAAAATAGTTCTGGTTTAAATTGAATCTGTGTCTTCAAATTTTTTTGTAATAGTTCATGGACCATCTTCCAATAGTCTTTCACCACCCTACAGGTCCACCACAATCTCACTGAACTAATATAATGGAAATCAGAAAGTTGTCATCTTGGACTTTTAATGAATGGATTGAGAATTGAAATATGCATGGAAATGTTTTTATTTCATATTTTATTTTATTTTTCATATTTTATGTTTGTTTTTAACTGTTGTTAGATACCCTGTCAGGGGAGGGTGGGATATAAATGTGATAAAATAAAAATAAAGTGTTACGGTAAGCAGTTCCTGACATAAGAGGAACAAACAAGAGACTGAGCAGATCCTGTAATATTCCTGAAACTTTTTGCTAGGTGATTAAGGTGAATATATATGAACATGTGAAGCTGCCTTATACTGAATTAGACTCTAGGTCCAACAGAGTCAGTGTTGTCTGCTCTGACTGGCAGTGGCTCTCAAGGATCTCAAGCAGAGGTCTTTCCCATCACCTACTGCCAAGTCTTTTAACTAGAAATACTCCGGATTGAACTGAGACCTTCTGCATGCCAAGCTAGATGACTGAAAGTCACAAGCAAAGATGTGTTGGAGTATATATATTAAAAAATAATAATATTGCCATTGTCATTATGGCCATGGACTTACAAATACCATCTGAACAATTGCACTTCTTCGGATAAAGTTCAATTGTTTGGAAGTTGTGCTTTGACATTTTAAGAGACACAAGACCTAATAACTTGTCCAATTTCCCATCCAGGTAACTGCTGAACTTTAAAAAAAAAAATCAGGCTTGCTACTTTCCCTTATTCTCCCATAGGCTAGTCAGAAAAGAAACAGGCAAACAATTTATCTTCAGCCAGAGGAACCCAAATACAGCTGGGAGCCATCAGACCTGTTAGTGTCAATAAGTTATTAATAACGGTGAATAATGACTGGGGGGAATAAAAGGTTATCAGCTCCTCTTTTTCTTTATGTAGACTCTTTCCAGTGTCTTTGATTGATGCCAGATTGCCTGGCAAAGAACAGAAGCATTTCTCTCTGTGTGTGTCTGTCTCTCTCTCTCTTTTTTAATTCCTGCCCTTGAAACCTTTATAAATATTTAAGAGAATGGAAAGCATGAATGGGAGCATGTGGGTCTATGGAAACCCATCAAAGCTGTATAGAGTTTCTATATATAGATAGAAATGAGGGAGCAGGGCAAGAAAAACAGTGTATATCTTGGGAGGAAAGAAAGCTTCAAAGCAAAGAGGAAGCCAGACTGAATAAGGTGCATCCTTAAAGTTTTGCCCTTCCTCTCTGTGCTCTTCTCACAGCTGTTTCTCCTTTTCACTGGATTACTGTCCCCAAGCATTCAGGTGTTTCTCCTGCAGATAAAATATGTGTAGAGCCAATCTATCCCATTTGATCTTGGTGACTCTTGGATAACTTCCTGAGGAATGCACAGCCAAATGGATATGGGCTTTGCCTACTGAGGGATGGCAGAACCACTGATCTGTTGCCACTGAGAGAAGATGGGGAAATGCAAAGGTTTTTTTTTTTTCTAGGATGGGAACTATCCTGGGTTATCTTCAAGGATCTGCAGCATTCTTTCTTTAGGATTCTCCCTTCAGGATTGCAATGGAGTGGGTTTTCAACAATGTGAAAGAGAGGAATAGAGAGAAATGAATACCTCAACCATGTTTCATTGTAGAAGACATCACGCTCTGACTTTATGTCATGACTTGCTATTCGATTGGATAATTCATGTTACTCTCATGTTGTTCCTGTGTAATATCTGTCACCTACAAGATTTTATCACTAGGGTCATCAAAAGAGATTTCTGGGCATTTAGATGGCAAAGAATCTTCAAAGGTCATTGGATTTCAAGCACCATGGACAGTTCCCCTCTATCTCTCCCCCCCCCGCCCCCATTTCTCTTTCTTCTCCTGCTGTGCTACCAAATTCCTTTGATTATAACTGTGGCCATTTTGATCTTGGTTTTGAAGGGGGCCATGTTTTGTGAATGGAGATGCTACAAAGCCTTTTGGGACAGAAAAAAGACAACAGCTGTTAGAGGGTATTTACTAATATCTGAACATTACCATCACGTGCTCAGCTTCTAAATCCACTCAAAAACTATTTATTTATTTATTCACTTATTTGCTTGCTTGCTTTATTGAGTTGTATCGATTCCATATCCCTGGGTTGCTTGAGGAATCTCTCATACAAAGATTAAAACCACAGTCCAGACACCTTTCAGAACAAGTGGCCATGATCTTCAAATAGCAAGGATGGAGGTGTTCAACCACATCACCTGACAGAGGTCATTCCATAATCCGAGGGCTGCCATTGAAAAGGCTACCACATGTCCTCACTTGCTAATTAAGGTAATTCAGGATGACCCAGGCCATGAATAATTCACAGTACTGTTACTTCCTGGGAACTATCCAGCTCATACGTAAGTGCTGTCAGGTTGAAACCAACTTAGGGAAACCCCAGCAAGGAGTTTTCAAGGCCAGTTAGAAGCACAGGTGATTTGCCATTGTCTTCTTCTGCTGAGTCTTCCTTGATAGTCCCCCATCCAAGTACCGGCCCTGCTTAGCTTCTGAGATCCAATGAGATCAGGCAATACCACAGCCCCTTCCCTCCCATCCAGTTCATAGGGGAGTTTAATATATCATGCTTGTATCTCAGGCCTAGGTTTGAGAAATTTCAGATAACTCCAGGCCAAACTATGGGCTGGATCCAGCAGAAAAATTCCACTAACAGAAGCAGGAAACACTTTTGCTCATTTCTCCCTCCCCTTGTTGCAGACCTCTTATTCTCCTTTCTCATTGTTCCTGCCCTCCAGGTGCACAACTGGGGACTTGGACTGCAGCGGTAGCCAGAGGCGAGGAAGTCCTACTCCACTGATGGTAATCTCTTTCATCAGCAGAGATTTTCTACAGGACTGGTTTGATGCATATATATGCTGCCTTTCTGCCATTATGAAGAGTGGTAAACTGCAGTACTGCAGTCCAAGCTCTGCTCACAACCTGAGTTTGATCCCAGTGGAAGCTGGGTTCAGGTAGCTGGCTCAAGGTTGAGTCATCCTTGAATCCTTCTGAGGTTGGTAAAATGAGTACCCAACTTGCTGGGGGTAAAGTGTAGATGACTGGGGAAGGCAATGGCAAACCACCCTATAAAAAGTCTGTAAAAACATTGTGTTGCAACATCACCCCATGGGTCGGTAATGACTTAGTGTTTGCGCAGGGGACTACCTTTACCTTTACTTTCTGCCATTATATAAGGCAGTTAACATCATTTACACTATGGTGCACACCACACAAAAAAAGAAAAGGGGAACAGAAGAAGAAAGCAAGCAAAGTCAGGAGTAAACTTTTAAATTCTGTATATAACACAGATATAATGCCAGAAAGTCCAGGAAGGGCTTTCCCACAAGTTTACCACCACTGTGGGCTTAATAATAGCAACACTGGGAGGAGAATAACTCAAATCAGGGTCAAAGATGGTACAACCTCTTCCCCAGATGCAAATTTTGTTTAACAAATCACCCCCCAGTGGGAAGGGAGCTGCTATCTGCACTGTGGGACAAACTTACAGGCACTACACAGTTATGTTTTCCTCCACATGACAAGCATCATCTCTGGGGTGGTGAAATTGAGTTGGGGAAAATAGCATGATTGAACACACATGCCTCCTCCCAAGCCATGGCTACTATCCAGACTGAGCTGCTCACAGCTGCTGTTAAGCCTTTAGAAGTCAAGGGAGATCCATTCACAGATTGCCAGGTGTCTCCTGTAGTCTACTCTTCTAATGGCAGTCTGCTCACACCAGATGTGCTAGTCATTGGCCAAAGGTCCACTGGACCATGTCACCTTTCAGCAAGCTCACTGCCTGAAAACAACATTCACAAGCATTTCCCCTTCTAATCCTCAGAGGTTTAAGAGGATTATCATCAATCTGCTCCGAGCAAACCAAAGGAACTCAGCAGAGAAAGAGATGAGGGTCAAAAAGAGGGGTGGCCAAACTGTGGCTTGGGAGCCACATTTGGCTCTTTCACATATACTGTGTGTCTCTCAAAGCCTCCACCACTCCATTGACCACCTAAGCCAAGTTTGGAGAATACATTTAAAGTTGCTTTATTTGCACCTCTCCTTCACCCCATCTATCTTCCTCTCTCCCTCCCTCCTCTCAAACATCTGACAGTCATGTCTTGCGGCTCTCAAACATCTAACATTTATTTTATGAGGCTCTTACATTAAGCATGTTTGGCCACCCCTGGTCCAGAACATTGTCTTTTCATAGGCCTGCAGCTTCAAAAACGGTGCTCACATGCTATGAAACTAACTTGTCCCAGTTTTAGATCCCACTTTGAAAGATCCGGATGATAAACCCTGCAGAGGTAAGACAGGTGGCAACTAGAGATGGGTTTTGCAATGGTGGGGATCTTGCCTGTGGAATGCCCTCCGCTTTGAGGCTCCCCTGGCTCCCCCCACCCACCCACCCACTATTTTAGGCATAGGTTTACCAGTCTCCCAACTGGGGCCTGGAGATCTCTCAGAATGAAATTGATCTCCAGACTACAGAGATCAATTTGCTCTATGACCAAAATCTCCAGGTATTTCCCAGCCTGGAGCTGGCAACTCTATGATCAGCAGATCTGGCAACCCTATCCTCTGGACAGGTGGCATATACATTTTCAAAATACGTTAAAGTCAGGGTATGAAGCTTTCAGGTATTGAGCCTGGGATCTAACTGTGTTCAGCATATGTACCCAGACTTAGCTATGGCCAATTAAGGCTCTATAGCGCCACAACCCCTCTGAACATTGATGAGCCAGAGCAAATCTGGTGATCCTTCTAAGGCTTCTGGGTCACACTTGCTCAATCTGAGCAATCAGGAAATTCTGCTTTTGCAGCAATATGCTGGCTAAAGACAGCTTTGGCCTTTCTGCTGCCTCACCCTGCCCTCCACTGAGCAGTTATTTTCAAAGTTTCAAAGTTATTTTCAGTTCTGCTCATGTCCTACCTTTTATAAATGGAAAAATACTCAGCAGTTTTGTGTAGTGGTTAATTGCACAAACTCTTATCTGAGAGAACTGGGTTTGATTCCCCACTCCTCCACTGCTGGAATGGTTGGGTTAGCCATAACTCTCACAGAGCTGTCCTTGAAAGGGCAGCTTTCTCTGAGAGTTCTCTCAGCCTCACCTACCTCACAGGGTGTCTGTTGTGGGGGAGGAAGGTAAAGGAGATTGTAAGTCACTCTGAGACTCTTTCAGAGTATAGGGTGGGGTATAAATCCAATGTCATCATCTTCTTCTTCTTCTTGGCTTAGAAGCAGGACAAAGAACAATGGGCTTTAAAAATCTTTTGTTCATCTGTATTCACCGTTTTTGGTCTGCCCATCTGTCCACTGAAACCACGAAAACATGCTCTTGAAATCTTGGAAAAGGGCAGTCCTCTGAGAAGCTCTCCTACATCATTATGGCAAACTGTTTTTACGTGGATTCTTGGGAAAGCAATTCCTTGATTCTGCAGGTTATAATCTATACCACATATGGGGGAAGCGAACACTAGTAGCCAATGAGATCCCCACCCTTTGTGGCTTTCAGGAAAGACCCTGGATGCAGAATGCAATCTCTGGAGAGACATTTTCACAACCCATTTTGCACATTAGCTTGAATCAGAGGCCTTCTCATCTCCTGGATCAATGGCGAATCACTTCCCTCGATGGCTTCACCATCTGAGGCTCCTTTTTAAGTGGCGCTCCTAAGCAGGGTCAATTGGCGCCATTCCCAGAAGCTTAACCTTGGCTTCTTAATAATTTCATCCCCATTAAGCTCCCAGTGTATCTCTTCCTTTCTTCAACAAAGTTAGGAAACAGAGAGCCACCAGTAGTGAATTTAATGGTGTGTCTTCATGGCAAGTATGGCAGGCTTATGGAGCTCAAAACTCAAGCATTTCTTGCTTCAAAATATTTGTATGCTATTTTTTGTTATCTCTGTGGGCATTCAAGGACAATGAAGAATTAAATAGCAATGAACACATGAACCGTGGTCCTTATGCCTTATTAGAACTTTGGTCCATCTGAGTCAGTATTGACTACTCAGACTGGCAGCAGCTACTACCAACTGGAGATGCCAGGAATTGAACCTAGGATTTTCTGAATGCCAAACAGATCCTACACCACTCAGCTGCAGACGTCCCCAATAAAACCAGAACATCCATAAAACAATAATGAATTAAACCACAATAGTGACAGCATTTTGAGAAATGGTTCCAGTTCCCCAGATTGCATGGTTCTAATTCCCAGTTGCTGTATTGGAAGGGGAGGGTCTTATTTGGGAAGCCATTTTGGCAGTTAGGATGGTAAGTCCATACACAACTCAGTGGTAGTGCATCTGCTTGGCATGTAGAAGGACCCAAGGTCAAGGGTGGAATTCTAGCAGGAGTTTCTTTGCATATTAGGCCACACACCCCTGACGTAGCCAATCCTCTAAGAGCTTGCAAAAAAGAACCTTGTAAGCTCTTGGAGGATTGGCTACATCAGGGGGGTGTAGCCTAATATGCAAAGGAGCTCCTGCTAGAATTCCACCTCTGTCCAAGGTCAATCTTTGGCATTTTCTGTTAAAAGTGTCAGGGGGTAAGTGATGTGGAAGAACTCTCCCTGAAGAACTACTGCCAATCTGAGTAGACAATACTGACTGTGATAGATCAATGCTCTGGCTCAGTAGAAGGCCACTTCATGTGTTCATGTCAAATGAACCTCTGAATTGACTGAAATGGCTCTGGGATTGCCAGCTCAGCATTGAGAAGTACCTAGAGATTTGGGGGAGAAGCCTGGAGAGGGGAAGGAACTCAGCAGGGTACAAGGCCATAGAGTCCACCCTTGAAAGCAGCCGTTTCCTCCAGGGGAACTGATCTTATTTAGGATTACCAGCCCCCAGGTCCCAGCAGGGGTTCCCCAGTTTTGCAGGCTCCTCCCCTCCAGACAGAAGGGGG
Organism: Heteronotia binoei; assembly: GCF_032191835.1. Classification (NCBI taxonomy): domain Eukaryota; kingdom Metazoa; phylum Chordata; class Lepidosauria; order Squamata; family Gekkonidae; genus Heteronotia; species Heteronotia binoei. The sequence goes on along the minus strand of NC_083234.1, from coordinate 24,044,315 downwards.
AAGTCCTGGCTCAACAGACATGGTGCGCCTTTAAACCTTGGCAGGCTTAAAAGAACCTTGCAAACTGCTTGTGTTTTGGACTGTATGCATCCCTTTAAATATCAACTGAAGGACAACTGCATGGGCAGAGCAAGCAGAGACATGTACCTCTCCTCAGTGAGTGTGTGAAGCATGTCAGAAAGGAAGAGAAACTAGTACAGTCCCTGTGTTTGTTTTGCATTGGTTTCAGAAGTGTGTATAGTAAAATAGAGTTAACAAGAACCTGATTGTTAGAATGGAGGAAAACTCCACCCCCTACTGCTCTCCTTTTGTTTTCCTGCTAGTCTGAAGAAGCTGGTTGAAATATAGCAGATGGTTACATTCAGCAACTCCTGTGAGTAAATTGCCCCAGTGAGATTACAAAAGTGCGTGCTTGCAAACTGTTTATTTGGGCTGCTTTGTGTGTGTATGTGTGTTCACTTTCATTTGTTGGAAGTGTAGCTGCTGGGGATGAGGAAATGAAGACTGTGTTCAGGGGAACTGCACTGCTGTATTTTTATTTACTTATTTTAAAGAATAGGAAAAATTCCTGGCTCCTCCCTCAAAGTCCCCAGATATTTTCTAATCTGGTTGTCTGGAGATCAAATGCAATAGCAGGAGATCTCTGGGCCTTCCAAGAAGCCTCTCAAGATGGGCCTTTTCTCTCAGTTATTTCCTCTCAAATAAGAAAAAAAAGACACTATAAAGCTCACATGGAATAGGAGGAGATTGTCCATCCTCCTTGGCCTAACAGAAACCTGAAGCCCTTCTCATTCTGAATTAGCAATGCAATAATAAAATCTCCTCAGGCCAGGAAAAGGGAACAGGAGACATCAAATAGCTAAAGAATCAGGCCTGGCTCACAGGAACAGTGGAGCTTAATTCCAGGGCTGCAGACAGTGAAATCCCAAAATGAATCTTCAATTTGAACTGGAGAGGTTAATGTGTCCATTTATAGATCAAGTTGTAAGATTAAGCATGTCTAAAGGGAGAGGGTGAAGCTTTTGATCATGCTTTGGCACTCCCCAAAATCCACCACATGCCCAACACCTGATAAATGCTATTTATAAGCCATGCACGGAAAAGACGTGGAGGTCATAAATCTTCCTTCCTCTTCCCTTTTCTGCTTTAGGGAATGAAAAGGAAAAAGAATTAAAACCATGCCCTGATTTGAACGTGATGCCTCACATCCCTTGCAAACCCACCGAAGTGAACTTCAGGGCACTGTCAGTTCTGAGGGATGTGCTCAGTGCTTACAATATCTCAGCTACCAAATGCTATGGGAATTGACATCAGATTTTTAAAAAACCTGTCTGGTTTGAGTTTTCCACTTCCTTTATTCTGGAGCTTGAAGAGTGCAGCAGGTCACGCTCCATTGTGAAGATGGTATAGAGGCTGGTTTATAGAAGGCATCTATAGAAGGTCAGACCCATGGATGTTGAGACTTGACCTCTGCAAAGCCCTGTGCTTTTGCAAATAGGCCTTAAGAAGGCTTATTTGGTGGGGCCCGGTGGCTGTTGGCCATGCGTGTTGCATCTGCTTCAGGAAGGCTGAGGAGTCTCTGGCAACTGTCAATGGCAGCTTCAGGTTTCTCCTGTTAGATTGGACAAGTGCACTGCTTGGTGCAACCCATGTGGGAAATTGAGATAGTTAACAAGAAAATAATACTGAAGAACAGGAAAGGCACACGGTTCCTGGTTCAGCAGGCTTAGCATTTCCAGTAGGGTTGCCAGCTCAGGGTTTGGAGATATGTAAAGACTTTGGGGATGGATCCTGGGGACGGTGGGGTTTGGGGAGGGGAGGGGCTCCAGTTGACTCCACCCTTCAAAGCAGCTATTTTCTTCAAGGGAGGAGGAAGAAGAAGACCGCAGATTTATACTCTGCCTTCTCTCTGAATCAAAGTGACAGAGCGGCTTACACTCTCCTTTATCTTCTTCCTCCTCAACAGACACCCTGTGAGGTGGGTGGAGCTAAGAGAGAGCTCTCACAGAAGCTGCCCTTTCAAGGACAACTCTACGAGAGCTATGGCTGACCCAAGGCCATTCCAGCAGCTGTAAGTGGAGGAGTGGGGAATCAAACCCGGTTCTCCCAGATAAGAGTCCGCACACCAAACTGGCTGTCAGAAGAAGGAGGAAGAAGAGGAAGAGGAGGAGGGTATTGGATTTATACCCTGCCCTTCACTTGGAGCTTACAATCTCCTTCCCTTCCTCTCCCCACAACAAGACACCCTGTGAGGTAGGTAGGGTTTAGAGAACTCTGAGAGAACTGCTCCTGAGGAATAGCTCTGAGAGAACTGTGACTGACTCAAGGTCACCCAGCAGGCTTTGTGGGGAGGAGTGGGAAAGCTCAGTTCTCCAGATTAGAATCTGCTGCTCTTAATTACTATATCAAACTGGCCATCTGGGAACAGATCTCTGTTGCCTGGAGATCAATTAGAGATTTGAAGGTTGGTAACCTTTCTCCAAGGATCTCTGAGAGCAATGCCAAGAAAGACCACTGCCTAATATCTTTAAGGAATTCATTTGTGGCTAGGGCTGGCAGCTCTGGGCTGGGAAATACCTGAAGATTTGGGGGGTGGACTGGAGACTAAGGAGGGTGGGGGGTTGTGGAGGGTCAGGTTTTCTCCAGGGATGATGCCATATAGTCCACCTTCCAAAGTGGCTGTTTCATCCAGGTGACGTAATCTCTATCTCCTGAAGATCAGTTGCAATTCCAGGCAATCTTCAGTCACCCCTTGGATCTCGGCAGCCTTATTTGTGGCTGTTGGAGCCAAAGATGCTGTTGTCTTGGCCCATTCTAAATTCCAGTGAAACACAGGGTTTTATAGACCAGAGCACTCAAGTGCCCAGCCTATAGGAGTTGATTTTGGGGATATCATCAGGGCTATTTTCTGAGCAGGAACTCACAGGAATGCAGTTCCAGCTGGCTTGGCATCAGAGGGTGTGGCCTAATATGCAAATGAGTTCCTGCTGGGCTTTTTTCTACAAAAAGAAGCCCTGGATATCATGAAAAGGGCTTCCTGCCTCCCCCATGCAGGGATTTGCTGTCTTCTCTTGTCCCTCCAGGGGAACTGATCTCTGTAATCTGGAGATCAGTTGTAATTCTGAGAGATCTTCAGGCCCTGCCTGGAGGCTGGCAAGCCCAGCTGGAAACAGAATGCTGTCCTAGGTGGCTTGATCCAGCAGGGGTCTTCTTCCAAAGGAGCTGTCTGGCCACTGTGTGAGACAGGACGCTGGAATAGATGGACCACTGGTCTGATCCATCCAGCAGGGCTCTTCTTACCTCCTTGTGTTCTTTCATTCCTAGGCATCCAAGAGACGATCTTGCAGGCCGGGCACCGGTACTGTTTGACAGAGGATGCCTTCGGCAAATTAGTCGATCGATCATCTATTTCAATGGAAATGCACTGGAGATTGTGTCCTTTGTCTTCCCAAATTGGTTCTTTTCCTTTTTCTCCCTCCGGAGGCTTGTTTGACATTGTCAGGATCAAAGGTCAGTGTGAGTAAAAAAAAAAAAAAAGCGAGCTGTGTAGAAACGACCTCTCGGGGCGCCAGGCCTTCGTGTGTGGAAGGAGCCCTAGAAAGGGAGGTGAAACTGAGGCCTGTTTGAAAGCAACAAAGGCATGGGGGAGGGGGGGAGGGCTACCCTGACCTTTGTGAGAGAAGAGAGGTGAAAGGGGAGTGGGCTGGGCAGAATCAATGACCCATAAGGCCATAGCACAAGTGATAACAGATGTTAAACAGAAGCTCTATTTGTTGCGGTGGCCGGCAGGAGTCAGCCCTGGAGGAAATGACCCAGCATAAGAGGCATTGTCAGGGAGAGACCTTATCCAGTGAGGTGGCAGCTTTCTGATTAGGATGGACTGACCAAAAAATGGCAGCGACTAAGAACAACCCAAGGCACCTTGTTGGCAAAATCCATTCAGTTTCACAAATTGAAGGAATATATTCTGCCATTCTACAGGATGGCCCCATTCAGAATGCTGCTTGACCCACAGTCTGAAAGATAGTGGTATCAAAAAGGACAACAAAGTCGGTCAACCCTGGCATATTTGCATGGATGTAAGCCCTACTTCAAGATTTACCTCTAGAGTTGCCCAATCCTCTCTGGACTCTTGGGGGCGGCAGGGTTGCCAGTTCCAAGTTGGGAAACTCCTGGAGAGTTGGGGGTGGAGCCTGGGGAGGACAGGGACCTCAGTGGGATACAAGGCCACAGAGTTCACCCTCCAAAGCATCCATTTTCTCCAAGGGGACTGATCTCTCTATTCTGGAGATGAGCTGTAATTCCAGGGGATCCCCAAGTCCCACCTGAAGCGGGGGGGGGGGCTGGGGGGCCCCTGTGCCCTGGCTTCCTGTTGGGTGCCCCAACCTCCCTCCCCCCTGCCACTTTCCCACCATTATTTAAATTGCACAGCAGGTGTACCCAGGAGCAGCTGCTGCCCCTCCCATGCCACTTAAAGGGCCCACTGGCCGATGAAGGGAGTGCCCCCGGCCTTTCAGCTTTCACCCCTACGGCCCCCCAAGTAGTGGTGGCAGCAGCGGGGTAGTGGTGGTGGAAGGCCAAGCGCCTTGAGTCAGGCACCCTGAGTCATGGTGGCGGCAGCCAGTGGAAGAGAGCCCCAAGTGCCCCCTGAACATATGAAGCTGCCTTATACTGAACCAGACCCTTGGTCCATCAAAGTCAGTATTGTCTTCTCAGACTGGCAGCGGCTCTCCAGGATCTCAAGCTGAGGTTTTTCACACCTGTTTGCCTGGACCCTTTTATAGTTGGAGATGCCAGGGATTGAACCTGGGACCTTCTGCTTCCCAAGCAGATGCTCTGCCACTGAGCCACCGTCCCTCCCCCTGATTTTTTCACATTCCCCCCAACTTTTAAAATCTTGACTACGAGCCTGACCTGAAGGCTGGCATCCCTCCTTATGAGTAAGCTCTAATGCAAGTGCATAGCACACCACTAAGCATTAATCAAAGGCTAGAGCACTTTCCGACAAGAGCGGGGTAAAGTTCTTGACACCAGTTTAATAAAACGGTAAACAACGCACAGGGCCGGCCCTAGACTGTCCGGCACCTCAGGCAAAGCTAACTTTTGGCGTGCCCCCCCCCTCCACTAATAACATCACCAAGTCGCATGGGAGGCACCCAATTCAGCGCCCCTGAAGACCAGCGCCCTAGGTAGGCAATCACCTAGTTTGCCAAATGGCAGGGCTGGCCCTGACAATGCTGTTAAGAAGTTCCAATTTGCAAGTGGGATAAAAAGAGTCGACTCCCCCCCTCCCCTTGCTTCCCCCTCCACCTCACTAGAATACTATAAGCAAAGAGCCACCCAGCAAAATCTGATGACCTTACATTCGGAACAGTGGTTTCCAAATTCTCATCTGGTGTGGCTTGAAATGTCACGTCTATGTGGTTTCAGCCAGAAGACTCCCATTTCTGGCTTTGGTTCCATGGCTGAGCGGGGAATTCGAACCCAGTCATCCCTATGCCATACCAGCCCTTCAGTATCCAGAGCCACCGTATTCTTTATGAGCATGTTACACATTCTAAAGCTGAGCCCTCCCTGACATTCAGAATCAATTCCACAACCGACCCTTGATACGCTCTGCTTCATATTAAACGCTGTCTAAGATTCCTTTGGTTTTCTTTGTCGAGGCAAGTGATTATGTGCTGCACGGTGAGAATCTCTTTGTGGGAAACCTGTAATGTAGAGCAGGTTCTTTGCCACCTGGATCTTCTTTTTTTGTTTAGTTTATAGGGAAGGAAAGCCACATCTGTGTCGTACTCAGTGAGGGCTGGATTTATGCACAAGCTAAGTAAGCTACAGTATATGCCTTTGTAAGTTTTAAAAAATACTAAAATTTCTGCATTACCATTGTTGATAATGCGGTGGGTTTCCTAAAGCTGACATAGCTCAGCAGCTGAATGCAGCCCTGATCCTAGGTCCAGCTAAGGTTGCTCACCTCCAGATGATGCCCGGAGAACTCCTGGAATTACAGCTGTTCTCTAGAGCACAGAGAAAATGTGTGCTTTGGAGGGTAGTCTCTAAGGCATTAGACCTTGCTGAGGACCCTTACCTGTCCCAACTGTATCTTTCTCAGGCTCCACCCCCAATTCTCCAGGAATTTCCCAGTCTGGAGTTGGCAATGCTAAATTCAGTCATACTGTGAAATCCTGTTGATTACAACCCTCGTGATTATGCTGGGAGACCTAAAAGGATTTTGCTCCGTCTTGGACCATGCCTTATGCAAGCTAGCTCCCTACTACTCTCTACTTTTTGCAAGCATTTTGACACTGCAAATAAATAAATAAAACCACCTCTTTTCTGTTTGGTGGGGGTGTTTTTTTATCCCTCAATGCAAAATTGTTTGCATATTTGTTTAAATTGTCCTTATTTGCTCTCACTTGTTCATGCTGACGCCAAGTGACATCATGACCCCACCACCGTCTGATTGGTGAATTGGACACTGACATCATCCCATTCACAATGCGATCTCTGGGTAGGATTCATCTGTTTCCAGGAAATAGGAAACAGAAGCAGCAGCCAAGAGAAACAACAGATCTCAATGGAATTGAAAACAAAGTGAAGATTTGGACAAGTCCAAAGTACCTTGGGGGAGAAATTGCAAAACAACAACAACACAATCATTTTGGGCTCAAAAACTGGAAGTGGACAATATTTCATGCAGCCCTGACCTTGATGGGTTTCTTTTACTAAAGACAAAGGTAGACTCTTGCTCCTCAGGAGGGCTGTGAGGTAGCCATGCAGTTATTTATGAATTGCAGGAGGCTAATGTGTTTGATAGCTGGGTGGATATTATCAAAACTTCTCTTGTTATTCTGGTAGTGTGTTGAGTTGGAAGGGGAGGTTAGAAAACTGAGTGACCTGGGCAAGCAGTGGATTTTTCCAACTTCCCTCTCATTGAAAAAACAAAAGATAGGTGGAGAAAGAGCTCGATTAGCACCGCATTACTGCCAAAGCATTTCCATTTGGGTTGGAACCAACGTTTTTGCAGGCTGTCAAACAATGACAGAGAAAAATGCCTTCTTTTGTATGGAGGAAGGAGCATCTGGTTGTTTTGACAGAAGCAGCACTGAGGGCTGGAGAAGTCTCTTGGAGAAAAGCAAAAAAAAGAAAGTCTGGAGAGCAGCTGAAATCCCAAAGCCACCAAATTAATTTGTGTGAAAGTGCCTGCGGCAGGAATGTGTCGGTGGCTGTGGCATCCATCTGTGGCTGACGATGATAGAGGTTGTTTCCATGTAGGATCATTCAGGATCACTCATCAGTGCAGATCTGAGACCCTCCCCCCATTTCAGTTTGTTTCTCCATTGCACAAATTAAACTCCCAATTCATTGGCTTTGTACCTTTTTTTTTTTACTCCATGCATCAGATTTACCCCATCAAAAACCATATTTGGGCCTTGATTTCTGCATCAACAATGTATAAATGGTGCCTATAAAATAAGCATGTTGTTTTTTCATTTGTTTGTTTTGCTATCAAGTCACAGCTGACGTATGGCAACCTCATGGGGCTTTTAAAGCAAGAGACCTTAGAGGTGATTTGCCATTTCCTGCCTCTGCATCCTGACCCTGGTATTCCTTGGAGGTCTCCCATCCACATACTAGCCAGGGCTTACCCTGCTTAGCTTCTGAGACCTGATGAGGTTGGGCTAGGCTGGACTATCCAGGTCAGAGCATGTTGCAGATATGCATTTTATATTCCAATAGCAAAGTTCAGATGCCTTTGGATACTTAAAATTGGCTAAAAGGGCTGTGAATGGGCAAGTCCAGGACTTTTTCTTTTAGCAGAAATGCACAGGAATGCAGTTCCATCTGGCTTTGTGTCAGGGGGTGTGGCCTAATATGCAAATGAGTTTCTGCTGGGCTTTTTCTACAAAAAAAGCCCTGGGCAAGACAGAGCTTTCTACACACCTGAAAAGGATCCTAAGTTTGCAGGAAAAAAATGTGAAATCTTTAAATAAAAAAAAGGAGCTAGGCAGCATAAAAATTCCAAAAAATGATAAAAGGAGCAACTGTAGCTTTAAGCAACAAATTTCTTCAGTGGCTGTTGCTAGGCAACCACAGTATTCCAGAATTCAGTTTCTGTGAATAAAAAGGTACAGGGAGGGAGAATTCTTTGGGGGCAGGCTTGGCTAGAGTTGGCAGCGCCAGACTGGAAAATTCCTAGACATTTTTGGGGTAGCATCTGAAGAGGACAGGGTTTGGGGAGGGGCAAAGTCTCAGCCAAATATAATTCCATAGAGTCCACCTTCCAAAGCAGGCGTTTTCTCCAGAGGGACAGATTTCTGAGGTCTGGAGTTCAGTTGTAATTATGGGATATTTCCATGTAGGCCACCTCACCCCCACCCCCCGGGAAGGGGTGAATATCCCCTGCTTTCAGGCTCCACCTCTCCACCACCAGCAAGTTAGTTTGCAGGGGGGAATTACCCCCAAACAGGAAAGAATGCCAAAAATAAATGTGACATCCCTACATGACTTGGAAGTGATGTAGGAACATTGGGGACATCGGAGGTGACACTCTGGTTTTTGGGCAAAACTCTATGGTAGAAGCTAATTCTCTATGGTAGAAGCTAAGAATTTTTTAAAAAAACATTATATTGTCATAGTTATTACAGGTTATGATACTTGCATAGAATTTTTCACAGTTACCTCTGTATAACTTTCTCCCATTTGTTTATTACCCACTTGGAGGTTGAAACTAGAAGGAGAGAAGCAAGCAGGAAAAGGGCTTTCAGGAAATGGAAAGAGGAAATAGGGGAGGAGGGAAAAGTGAGATGCTTTCCACAAGTCCATGAGGGTTCCCACTTGTACTTCTTAAATTGCATATAAAAACTTAAAAAAGTAAAGGTAGTCCCCTGTGCAAGCACCAGTCATTTCCAACTCTGGGGTGACATTGCTTTCACGTTTTCACAGCAGACTTTTTTTACGGAGTGGTTTGCCATTGCCTTCCCCAGTCATCTACACTTTCCCCCCAACAAGCTGGGTACTCATTTTACCAACCTTGGAAGGATGGAAGGCTGAGTCAACCTCGAGCTGGTTACCTGAACCCAGCTTCCGCTGGGATCGAACTCAGGTCGTAAGCAGAGCTTAGGACTGCAGCACTGCAGTTTTACCACTCTGCACCATGGGGCTCTTATATACTGTGGTCAGTGGCTTTTATTCTCTCTTTCTCTCTCTTTTTTGTTTTACTATTGGTTTTATAGAATCTTCTCTGTTTTGTATATAAAAACTAGACATGTACAAAATAGATTCTATAAAACCAATAGTAAAACAAAAATAGTGAAGAAAAGCCACTGACAATAGTATAATGGAAAAATTTTTTAAAAATGAAATTGGGAATCATTGCTCAGTCTAATTCCCCAGTCTGTATAATGGCTAGCAGGCTGCAGTGAACATGAGATAAGGATAAGGTATAAGGATAAGATTTTGCTAATTCCTTCCTATGCATGCAGTTCTGTTTACAGAAGGAGTGGGAAGAAAATCATATCCTCAGTTTTCAGTATGTAGCAGAAGAATCATTCATTCCATCATTCATGTTCCCACCTAGGCTTACTGCCTGATTGAACTAATTTTGTAATTTATGATGGAGGGAAGGCAGCATGGAGATGGGGGGATAGGGTTCCAGCTCCAGGTTGGGAAACTCCTGGATATTTGGGGGTGGAGCCTGAGGCAGACAGGGACCTCAGAAGGGTACAATGCCACAGAGTCCACCCTCCAAAGCTGCCATTTTCTCCAGGGGAACTAATCTCTGTAGACTGGACAGAAGCTGTAATTCCGGGGGATCCCCATGTCCCACCTGGGGGCTGGCATTCCAAGCAGCATGGCAGAGTCTGATCTCATCAGCTCTTGGGAAGCTAAGCAGGATCGATACTTCACAGTGGGAGGGACGGGGGAGGGATGGTGGCTCAGTGGTAGAGCATCTGCTTGGGAAGCAGAAGGTCCCAGGTTCAATCCCTGGCATCTCCAAAAAAGGGCCCAGGCAAATAGGTGTGAAAAACCTCAGCTTGAGACCCTGGAGAGCCGCTGCCAGTCTGAGAAGACAATACTGACTTTGATGGACCAAAGGTCTGATTCAGTATAAGGCAGCTTCATATGTTCATATGTTCACAGGGATCTCTCCAAGGAAGGCTCTGCAGTGGAAAGCAATAAGAACATACTAAGTGGAAAGCAATAAGAACATAAGAGAAGCCATGTTGGATCAGGCCAATGGCCCATCCAGTCCAACACTCTGTGTCACACAGTGGCCAGAAAAAAATATATATATACACACACACACACACTGTGGCTAATAGCCACTGATGGACCTCTGCTCCATATTTTTATCTAACCCCCTCTTGAAGCTGTCTGTGCTTGTAGCTGCCACCACCTCCTGTGGCAGTGAATTCCACATGTTAATAACCCTTTGGGTGAAGTAGTACTTCCTTTTATCCGTTTTAACCTGACTGCTCAGCAATTTCATCAATGGCAAACCACTTCTGCTTCTTCTCACTTGCCTTGAAAGCCCCTTGCTGGGGATACCATGGCTTAATGGCACTTCCACATACACACAATATAAATAAGTGGATAAGGTAAAGGTAGTCTCCTGTGCAAGCACCAGTCATTTCCAATTCTGGGGTGATGTCGCATCATGGCGTTTTCATAGACTTTTTGTGGGGTGGTTTGCCATTGCCTTCCTCAGTCATCTACACTTTCCCCCCAGCAAGCTGGGAACTCATTTTACTGACCTCAGAAGGATGGAAGGCTGAGTCAACCTTGAGCCGGCTACCTGAACCCAGCTTCCGCCAGGATCGAACTCAGGTCATGAGCAAAGCTTGGACTGCAAAGCTTACCACTCTGTGAGCTATAAATAAATGTGATTAGATGATGATGATGGTGTCTCCCAGTGCAGAAAGGAGGAGAAGGTATGCTATAGAATTCTGATTGGCAAGAGACTACGGCATCAAGATGTTCCCAGGAATGAATGAAGCTGAGCTTCTGACACAATCTCCCCTGCTGGGTAAAACCTGCCTCCACCCTCATAGGCTATAATCTTCTATCTCCATTCACACACAAAAAAAGTTTCCTATGACGAGAGAGGGAAAAACAATAATTCTTAGCCTTGCCTATTGGCAGTGGCCCAAGACCAGAGGCCATAATGGGAAAGAGGGGGAGAGTCATTCTCATGGAAAACCTTGGCCTTTCCCCTCCTGATTATTATTTCCAGGAGGTTAATTCCCAGCTCTTTCGTGTCACATTACTCTTAACGGCATTGCCAGCATCCAAACATCACACGACCGAGGCAAGTAATGTGGTTCTTGGGCCCCATTAACAGCTAAGCCTGCCTCTAGCACATGAAATCCTATCCATAGCCCTCTAAGCCTTGTGCTTCGACTTTTACGCTTGTGGTGGTTTGAGGGAGACGAAGGGAGACTGCTCCCTGCAGTGATGCAGTAAAAAAAAGAAAGAGTCCAGTAGGACCTTAAAGGCTAACACAATTTGTGGCAGGGGATCAGCTTTTGTGAGTCCCTACTCACTTCTTCAGATACAGCTAGAATTAGGGTTGTCAATCCCCAGATGAGGGCAGGAGATCCCCCAGTTTGGAGGCCCTCCCCCCGCTTCAGGGTCATCGGAGAGTGGGAGGGAGAGGGAAATGGCTGCTGGGCACTCCATTAATAATAATAATAATAATAATAAATTTATTTTTGTATCCCGCCCTCCCCCGCCAGAGGCGGGCTCAGGGCGGCTCACAGACATGGAAATTCCATGAATTAGATAAAACAATATAAATAACAATTATTAGATATAGTTAATTACATAATAAATTTAAAATAAATAAAATAGATAAAAATAGGTGCTATAAAAATACTGTAAGTTGTAATTCTCCAATGAGAATGATTCCCATAGGGAATAATGGAGAACTGATCTGCAGGTATCTGGGGCTCTGGGGGGCGCTATTTTTTGAGGTAGAAGCACCATATTTGCAGCATAGCATCCAGAGCTTCTTCTCAAGTTTCAAAAAGATTGGATGGGGGGGTTCCAATTCTATGAGCCCCCAATGAAGGCACTTAAAAGGTGTGAGGTCCCTTTAAATGTGATGGCTAGAACTCCCTTTGGAGTTCAATTATGCTTGTCACACCCTGGCTCCACCACCAAAGTATCCTGGCTCCACCCCCAAAGTCCCCAGATATTTCTTGGATTGGTCTTGGCAACCCTAGCTAGAATATGAGTCATCTGTCCTTATATTTTGGAGAGTGGAGTAATTTCAGATCCCGAATGACAATAGCAGGTGTGATTAGATTGTTAGATATGGAAAGTAGCAGAGATTTTAAAAATGCAGTGAGGCAAATGTATTAGCTTTAAAAAGGGAAAATTGACTTTCTATAACGAGGGAGGATTTTACTGGGAGCTGAAAGAGGGGGGGAATACAGGAATAAACATCCTGTTTCTATCTGCTCTAACCTACATCTTTACCTGACTTAGAATCATAGAGTTGGAAGGGACCTCCAGGGTCATCTAGTCCAACCCCCTGGACAATGCAGGAAACTCTCAAATACCTCCCCCTAAATTCACAGGATCTGCATTGTTGTCACATGGCCATCTAGCCTCTGTTTAAAAGTCTCCAAGGAAGGAGAGTCCACCACCTCCCAAGGAAGCCTGTTCCACTGAGGAATCGCTCTGTCAGGAAGTTCTTCCTAATGTTGAGCCAGAAACTTTTTTGATTTAATTTCAACCCATTGGTTCTGGTCCTACCTTCTGGGGCCACAGAAAACAATTCCACACCATCCTCTAGATGACAGCCCTTCAAGTACTTGAAGAAGGTGATCATATCACCTCTCAGCTGCCTCCTCTCCAGGCTAAACATCCCCAGTTCCTTTAACCTTTCCTCATAGGACTTGGTCTCTAGACTCCTCACCATCTTCGTCACCCTCCTCTGGACCCGTTCCAGCTTGTCTATATTCTTCTTAAAATGTGGTGCCCAAAACTGAACACAATACTCCAGGTGAGGTCTTACCAGAGCAGAATAAAGCAATACCATCACGTCATGTGATCTGGACACTACTTCTGTTGATACAGCCCAAAACTGCATTTGCCTTTTTAGCCACCCCATCACACTGTTGACTCATATTCAACATATTATCCACTAAGACCCCTAGATCTTTTTAGCACATACTACTGCTAAGACAAGTCTCCCCCATCCTATAACCATGCATTGAATTTGCCCTACCTAAATGCAGAACTTTACATTTATCCCTGTTAAAATTCATTTTATTGATTTTAGCCCAGTTTTCCAGCTTGTCAAGGTCATCCTGTATCCTGTTTCTATCTTCTACTGTATTTGCAACCCCTCCCAATTTAGTATCATCAGCAAATTTAATAAGCATTCCCTCTATTCCTTCATCCAAATCATTGATAAAGATGTTGAACAAAACAGGTCCCAGGACAGATCCTTGAGGCACTCCACTTGTCACTCCTCTCCAAGAGGATGAGGAACCATTCACAAGCACTCTTTGGGTGAGATCTTTGGGTGCAATCTAAACCTTGTATGAAGGAAGACTAGAGAGACAAGAACGAAGAGCAACTGAAACCCAGGGCTTATTTTGAGCAGGAATGCACAGAAATGCAGTTCCAGCTTGGTGTCAGAGGGTGTGGCCTAATATGCTAATGAGGTCCCACTGGGCCTTTTCGACTGTTGTGTATGTGATACTGTGTCTAATGTGGGTTGCTAGTTCCTCCCTGGCTCATTGGAGCCTTTTAGGACTGAGCTTGAGGACACTGAAACAGTGGGAAGCAGGATCCAAATCTCTGCTTCCCCGGACCAATCGCTAGCCCCCTGCTGATTCAAATGATCCAATGACAATCAAGCATGGGAATTTTGAATGTATATAATTGGCCCCATTGGCCCAGTTCTTCAGTCTTAGTTTAACTGTTGTCATGCTGTAACCACAAATAAAGAGCTGTGATCAACTGTAACCAAGTCTCCTCATGAATTGAACCCAGTACTTTTCATCTGCAAAAAAAAACCCTGTACAAAACAATGGTGACATCAGTGGGTGTGGCCTAATATGCAAATGAGTTCCTGCTGGGCTTTTTCTGAAGGGAAAAAAAGCCCTGCCCCCCATCGCTTTCTCTCCTGCGGAAGAAACATTTAGGGATGGTTTGGAAAAACTGTAGAACAGAACGGCACTCTGGGGATAACTGTGTGCCTGGACATGAGGCTGGGATTGTCATCACATTTTTGACATTTTTATAATGTTTCATCTCTTCATCTGATGGGAAATCCTTTTTTGGTGAGAAAAAAGTCCTCCCTTCCCAGTTGACTTTGTATATAGCTCTCTAGATCTGTTGCAATTTGTGTTTTGACATTCTCCATGCGTTATTATTTTTTTTTAATGAGAAAGATTTACATGATTTATTGTGGCACGATTGGCTTTCAATAGTTTTCAGACCGGAACTATGTCTTAAAAGGAAACTCAGGGCCTATCTGGAGCAGTGTCCTGTTTCCAAGAATTTCCAGATGCCTTTGGGAAACCCACACACTGTACATGAAGGCAACAACCTCCGCAACTCTTATTCAGGGACATCACATAAACATGAGGTGGTACAGTCCTATGCAGAAAACTGTACTGCCTCCAGCTTCACACAGGAAATCATTTTGAAAAGGAGCAAATGCCTTGCCCCATGGTGATGGTATTTTATAGGACGCATTTGTTTCAGCCTGACGATGTCATCACACAGATCTCATTGATTAGAGATGGCATTGTTGTCAGGCTAAAAGAGAGTTAGGGCAATGCCTCCTGACCTCACTGTGGCATATTGAGTTAAAGGACAGAATGGAAAACGATAACTGACATCGCTGGAAAACACCATTGTTGCCAATAGTACATGGACAATATAGGCCAGGAGCTTTTCATTAAATTGAACATAAGAACATAAGAGAAGCCATGATGGATCAGGCCAGTGGCCCATCCAGTCCAACACTCTGTCACACAGTGGCCAAAAAAAGGTGCCACCAGGAGGTCCACCAGTGGGAACAGGAGACTGGAAGCCCTCCCACTGTTGCCCCTCCCAAGCACCAAGAATACAGAGCATCATTGCCTCAGACAGAGAGTTCCATCTATACCCTGTGGCTAATAGCCACTGATGAACCTCTGCTCCATATGTTTATCCAGTCTCCTCTTGAAGCCATCAATGCTCATAGCTGCCACCTCCTGTGGCAGTGAATTTTGACAAGAGGCCCTCCTAGAATGTCCATATGTTGTGCTAGAAATGTTTGGCTAAAAAGTTTCAGATTAGACCTATTTATTTCATCTTTAAAAAAAAACAATTAGTATAAGAATATAAAAAGCCCCCTCCTGTATGAGAGAAAGAGAATAATTGATGGGTAATAGATTCAGGATAGACAAAACAAAAGGAAATACTTATTTTACACAAGGAACACAAATTTGGAATTTGCTGCCAGAGGATGTAGTGATGGACACAGGCAGAGACAGCTTTCAAAGGGGGGTTAGACAAATTCATGGAGACAAGGTCTATCTGTGGCTACTAAAGAGAAACTTCATCATGAACTGAAGTAGTCAACTTCTGAATCCCTGAGCCAAGGCGTTGGCCTCTACGCCCTGTTGTTGGCCCTCCAGCATCACTATTTGGCTACGGTGTGAGGCAGGGTGCTGGACTAGATGGACCACTGGTCTGATCCAGCAGAGTTTTTGCTATGCTGTTGTTAGATCAACTGCCCATTCAGCATCTTGTTTCATACAACGGCCAACCACTAACCCTACAGGGCACAGTCATTGATGTTACACAATGATTGATTTTAGATAGACAGGGCTACTGACCTTAGCTGCCTGTCTGCCTTGTTTGCATCTATCTTCTCAGTAACTTCCAGTTCTCTGCTTCTCCATTTTGTCCTCAAAACAAGAACCCTGCACTATAGGTTCCAGTGACTGGTCCAAAGTCATGCAATTATCTCCATGGCTCAAGGAGAATTCAAACCCAGGACTCTCTGTCCCGGGCCCGAACCATTTCACCACACTGGGCCTGCCATCCTTTTCTGAACACATTCCTGATCTAGAGGACTTAGCCATGTTAGTCCAGATTAGTCTCATCTGACAAAAAGCTGTTTGTTTTTTTCTCTCAAAATAATAAAATGTGTAAGTCTTAAAGGTGCTACTGGACTCTTTACTATTTTGAACACATTCCTGCAGCCCTGGGTTCTGAGATTTGGTGTTCGCCTTCGAACAACTATATTCCTTCCTTGTTTTTCTTGAAGCATGTTTTCTCTCTTTTTAAATGTTTTTTTTTTCTAGTTACCAAAAAAACCCCTCTCTTTCAAAGCAGCCTGCCTGGAATTTCTTTCATGCCCTATTCCCAGCCTATGTGTATATTCTTCAATGTGTGCATATATGTGGTGTGGGTGTGTGTTTTAAAGAAAGTCGCATTGACTCAGTGGGGATCAGAGCCAGTTCTGGTTTCTATTACTGATGATAAATGCCAGGGGCTGTGTTTGCGCTCTCAGAGTTTACATGCTGGTTAGGGACCAAGGGAATTTGGGTACCCGCTCTGATAAAACATTTTTTGGACCTGTGAGGGAGGGCGAGGGCACAAGGTTCAAATTACAGGGCAGGGGTTTAAAGTCCACGCACCAGGAGGGTGGGAGAGAACCTTGTGGGGGGGGGGGTGTCATGGAACTAAGCACAGGGTCAGTCTGTCACAGTTAATGGCTGCTGTCGCCTTCCCTGTATTCCTGATTCTTTCCATCCCCCTTTGCTTTGCCCCTCTTCTATTTTAGTCTAGTGGCAAATCCTGCTGAGTCATCTAACCTGAAATTTAGCAAGAATAAGCAAAGGAGAAGTGGGGTTTTATGCTGAGAAGATAATCTCAAGAACAATAAACAGAAAGGGATATGAATGTTTTCGCCACCCCACTGCTGCTGACATCAACATTGTGTGTGGTCCAGTCAGTGGCTAGAACATCAGGTTTGAGAGTGACTTGATCTAAGGTCCAGGCAGCCCTGGGGGAAAATGATGCACCTCAGGGCTTTTTTTGTAGCAGGAACTCATTTGCCTATTAAGCCACACTCCCCTGATGTAGCCAATCCTCCAAGAGCTTATAGTAGGCCCTGTAATAAGAGACCTGTAAGCTCTTGGAGGATTGGCTACATAAGAGGGTGTGGCCTACAAGGCCGGCTCACCCACTAGACAAACTAGGCAGTTGCCTAGGACAGCAGCAGGGTGGGGGCACTGAATTCGGCCTTCCCCCCTTCCCCCTAGGCAAACACCTAGTTTGCCTGCTCTCCAACCTTCTTCTCCCTCTTTCCCTCCACCCCCAAGTCTATTTAAATCCCTGGGCTATCTAAAGGCACCCCGCCTGCCGATCAGCGGATCGATGGGTAAAACTGCGAGGCGCACTGTCAATGCTGGGCAGGCCAGCAACAGTGGACCATGAAGCGGCTGCAGCACTGTCTCCTCCCCACTTCCTTCTCACTTCCTTAGATAGCCCAGAGTGTGGCGCTCCACCACCGGTTCCGGACATTTAAATAGACTTGGGGGGGGAGGGAGAAGGAGGCACGGGGGAGGCAAGAGGAGGCTCAGGGGGCACGGCGCCACAGTGCCATGGGGGAGGGGTGTGGCAGGCTGAATCTGTCTAGGGAGCTATGCGCCCAAGGGCCAGTCCTGGTGGCCTAATATGCAAAGGAGTTCCTGCTACAAAAATCCGGCCCCTGCCCGCCCGCGCCGACTTCAGGCGGCTTTAGGGCGGGGGCCGATTTTGCCTCCCCGGATGGAGCGAGGCAACGGCCCCTTCATCCGGGGATGCGGCGGGCGTGGTCGACAGGGGCTTTATTAGCCCGACCACGCCTCCGGCCACGCAGTTCTGCTGGCCGTTTTGGCCCACCCTCCCACCCGGCAATAGTACAGGCTCCTCCAGTCGCCGTTTTATCGGGGCCAGGTAGGAATTTTTTCATCTCAACTGATTGGCTCGAGTTGGGATGTTTTTCGCCTACCTTGTACTGCTGCTTTGAGGTTGGGTTTTTGCGTTAGGTAACTTTATGGGGCGGGACTTGATGTCAGGTTTGTTCCGGTGGGCACCCATGGTTTTCCCGGTTAAGGGAAGTAGCGGGGGACGGACGGCAGCTGGGTTCGACGGCCCTCTGCTGTCTTGCCCGCTACAGGGTCACCCCCTTTTGGCGAGCCGCCCTGGGTGGGCGGCGACGCCATTTGGAGAGGATACCCGACCGCGGCCGGCCTGGCAGCAGCTAGTTTTACCCGGCTGCTGCCGGGGGCTGGGTGGCTCGCCTCATCCGGACTGGGAAGGGTTTTGGGATTCCCTTCGCCTGTCCAGTTAGTTGTTAGGTTGCCCCAGGCTGTTGGTTCAATAAAGTTGCCCTGTTTTAAACCCACACATTGTGTTGTCTCGTTCTTCCGACTGGGGGGGCAAAAGGCCTGACCTCTACATCAGTTCTTCATCTACAAAACAGGATCTTGGTTTTCCAAGAGAACCTTAGGGATATGTATTCTTTTATCAACTAGTGGGGGGTGGGAATCAGTTGAACAAAGTCCCATTCAGTGTTAGCAGTATTATAACCAAAATGGATAGGGAAGCTCAAAATAGTCAGTTCATATATGTTATTCTGTTGCACTGCCATCTGGTTTAAGATGAAGAACAAAGTTTGAGTTCAGTGACACCGTTCAGACCAATAAAGTTTTATTCAAGGTATGATCACACACACTGCCTTTAAGATGATACGATATGAAATGGTTTAAGGTGAGTTCAGATTCACAGGTGGGCAGAGATTCGAGTCCAGTGGGATCTTAAAGGCTAATATGACTTCCAGGGCCATAAACTTAAAGAGTCAAAACTGCTTTGGTCAGATAGAGACAGAAGGGAGAATCAAAATATAATGGAACTGACAGTGAATGTTTCCAATTGTCACAGTAGGAAAGATCAACAAAAAAGATTTTTTTCCTCTTCTTTCCTTAGTGTTTCCATCAGTCATCAGTAGCTGCAGAAGAGTTCTCTTACGTTAATATATTCATGTTTGCCTGAATTACAGTGCAATCCTAAGAACATGACCCTGGGAGTAAACCCCATTGAATCGATTTGAATAGGATCCTGTGGACCTGCCAGGATTACTAGCCTCCAGTGCGGCCTGGAAATCTCCCCCTGTTACAACTGATCTCCAGACCACAAAGATCAGTTCCCCTGGAAAAAAAATGGCTGCTCTGTAGGCTGAACTCTATGGCTTTTTACCTTGAAGAAGAATTGCAGATTTATATCCCACCCTTCTCTCTGAATCAGAGAGTCAGAGCAGCTTACAATCTCCTATATTTTCTCCCACCACAACAAACACCCTGTGAGGTGGGTGGGGCTGAGGTCCCTCCCCTCCCCAAACCCAGCCTTCCCCAGGTTCCACCTCCAAATCTCCAGGTATTCTCCAGCCCAGAGTTGACAACCCTAGGATGCACTTAGGAATGTTGTCTTACTCTGTCTCTGGTACTTTGCTGTTTGGATAATCTTCCCCTCCCCTCAGTTCTCTTGTGCAGAGACATTAGTATTAGGTTAAGGGGCCCCCACCAAGGAAGTCCTAGAAGACAATGTTTTATTTGCACCTCCTGGAAGTCAGGCAGAACAGTAGGTGTTGCTCCTGAAGCAGTGTTGGTATGGAAACAAGCCATGTTACATGGAAGAAGAAGAAGAAGATATTGGATTTATATCCCACCCTATTCTCTAAATCTCAGAGTCTCAGAGTGGTCACAATCTCCTCTACCTTTCCCTCACCCCCACAACAGATACCCTGTGAGGTGGGTGGGGCTGAGAGGCCTCTCACAGCAGCTGCTCTTTCAAGGACAACACTTGTGAAAGCTATGGCTGACCCAAGGCCATTCCAGTAGGTGCAAGTGGAAGAGTGGGGAATCAAACCCAGTTCTCCCAGATAAGAGTCCGTGCACTTAACCACTACACCAAACTGGCTCTGGAGTCATCTGACATAGGCTGAGGTGTCTGATATTATTTGAGTGGTGCTATATGGTGCAGGGCTACAGCTCCCTGATATAGATGGAGCACCAGTAATGCACAACAGTGCCCTTGCACAGCATATGCCACTAGGTATGACAAGCCCTGCCCTCCACATTATCTTTACTGGAGAAAGCAAGGCTGGCCGTGCCCAGTGAGCAGATCATGTAGAGACCAATCACATTCTCAAATCAGGGAGACGGCTACCAGAATATTACTGTTATTGACACTTCTTCCCACACCACATCCAAATCCTTCTGCAAATCTCAAAACCATCTTTGTTACAGAGGGTAGCTGTCAGTCCACAGTAGAACAGCTAGATTCAAATCCAGGAGAACCTTAGAGACCAACAAGATTTCAAGGGTATAAGCTTTTGAGAGTCAAAGTTCCCTTTGTCAGATACTTTGTATATTGTTCTTCTTTAGGGTTGCCAGCTCCAACTCAAGAAATATCTGGGGACTTTGGGAGTGAAGGCAAAAGCAGGGGTATGACCAGGGCTTGAATTCAGCAGGAGCTCACAGAAGCACAGCTCCTGAACCTCCAGCCAGGGTCTGCATCCTGTGGGGAGTTCTCTCCCCGCTGCACACAGATCCTGGGGCATATGCTACTGAGCTATTGAACCTTTTCCCCTACAAAACGACCCCTGGGTGTAACAAGTATGATTGAACACAGAAGGGAGTTCTGGCAATCACATTTAAAGGGACCGCATGCCTTTTAAATGCCTTCCCTTCATTTGGAAATAATGGATAGGGACATCTTCTTTTGCAGCTCATAGAATTGGACCCCCTGGTTCAATTATTTTGAAAGGGGGGGGGGTTGAGGAGAGGCACCAGAGGCTGTGCTGAAAATTTGGTACCTTTACCTAAAAAAAACCATCCCCCCAGAGCACCAAAAACCCATGGATCAATTCTCCATTATACCGTATGGGAATCGGTCTCCATAGGGAATAATGGAGTGCCCAGCAGACATCTTTCTCCCCCCCCCCCTCTTTCTCTAAGGGGCCACTGGACTCAAATCTAGATGTTCTAGGCAAGAAGACAGCTTTTGTGCACTCTCTCTTAGATCTGAGAGGCCTTCTCCTTTATTCAAGATGGCTGAAGTGTTCATATGTTCTTGGAGGTGGTGGTGAGAAGCCCTTTGCTGATGATTGCTGGCATTGTCTTTCTCAAATGCTTCAAGGCTGAGTTATGGCAACATAAACAAGTTCCAGGATTAAGCTTGGATTTAAATAAAGCCCTGATAGGTCTTGGAAACAGGCCTAGGGAAAGATTAATTGGGGGCTGTGGTGGATTTGATAAGCTGGGAGCCAACCAGATCAACAAGGGAACCTATCTTGCTGTGACACCAGTAAATTATAGCCTCCTCCCTCACACCTTGCCATTGGCCTGAAGAGTCTCCAGTTCTCACGATAAATAGCACTTATTTTTCCACTGCCTCATTTTTTCCCAGCATTGCAGCCCAGATGGGTGTAATGTTTTATCTCACTGTCTAACTGGCTCAGAGTCTTGGGCTCTCTGGGCCTAGCTTTGGAGATGCTCTGTGACATGAGACACTTCTCATCTGCTGCTCCCCAGCATGGATAATCCCGCCACTTCCTTCAACAGCTCTGCTCTCAGCCAGCCAATGGCAAGATCTGCATGAAGATTTTCCTAGACAAGTCATGAATCAATGTGGTTTTTCCAGACCTTTTTGGGATTCCCAATTAATCAGCAGATAACCAAAGCGAGTTTCAGCTCCTTAGTCCTTCAATTAATTTCCCTTCCACACTCAGCGGGCCCTTCACCGTTGCAGGAAGAAAATGTGGAGCTATTGAAACAATACACATCCAAGATTGTAGGTCCCAGCTATATTGTTGTGAGGATGGGATCTATTGACTGCGAATGGGCTTGGCCTAAAACAGAATGTCTGGGGAATCAGGGCTTATAACAAAAGAAATGGGACTTGGAAAAGATGACCTCCCCCAAACCCAGCTAAAGATGTATGCATGGAGAAACACTTTAGATTCTCGAGGAGACAGATGTGTTTTACTTAGGACCTAACTGGTAGAAAGTATCATCAAATAGGGTTGCCAATCCCCAGGTGGGGGCAGGGGATCCCCCAGTTTGGAGGCCCTCCCCCCGCTTCAGGATCATCAGAAAGCAGGGGAGGGAAAGTCTGCTGGGCAGTCCATTATGCCCTATGGAGACCGATCACCATAGGGTATAATAGAGAATTGATCCATGAGTATCTGGAGCTCTAAGCTAAGAGAGCTGGATTTTTTTAGTTAGAGGCACCAAATTTTCAGCATAGCATCCGGTGCCTCTCCTAAAAACACCCTTCAAGTTTAAAAAAGATTGGACCAAGGGGTCTAATTCCATGAACCCCCCCCCCAAATAAAAAAATGCCCGTATTCTTCATTATTTCCAATGGAGGGAAGGCATTTGAAAGGTATGCGGTCCCTTTAAATGTGATGGTCAGAACTAGGGTTGCCAAGTCCAATTCAAGAAATATCTGGGGACTTTGGGGATGGAGCCAGGAGACTTTGGGAATGAAGCCAGGAGACATTAGGAGTGGGGCCAAGATCAAGGCTGTGACAAGCATAATTGAACTCCAAAGGGAGTTCTGGCCATCACATTTAAAGGGACAGCATACCTTTTCAATGTCTTCCTTCCATAGGAAATAATTAAGGATAGGGGCACCTTCTTTTGGGGCTCATAGAATTGGACCCCCTGGTCCAATCTTTTTGAAACTTGGAGGGTATTTTGGGGAGAGGCACTAGATGCTATACTGAAAATTTGGTGCCTCTACCCCAAAAAACAGCCCCCCAGAGCCCCAGAAACCCGCAGATCAATTCTCAGTGATTTTCTATGGAAATAAATCTCCATAGGGAATAACAGAGTTCCCGGCAGACATTTCCCTCCCCTCCCCTCCCCACCCCCCGCTTTCTGACGACCCTGAAGCGTGGGGAGGGCCTCTAAACTGGGGGATCCCCTGCCCCCACCTGGGGATTACAGATAAATGACTAGCAGGGGAGCCCCTAAGGGTTCTGTGATTATAGCAGCCTCCAATATAATCAACAAATTTTCATTGAAATTTATAAAGGAAACATAAACAACCACTTAAAGCAGTGAATTGTACATAAGGTGAAGTCATACAGTATGCTCAGTCCTGAAAATTTGTTGATTATATTGGAGGCTGGTTTAATCACAGAACCCTTAGGGGCTCCCCTGCTACCCACCTGGGGATTGGCAACCCTAGCCAGAACTCCCTTTGGAATTCAGTCATGCTTTCACAGCCTTGCTCCTGGCTGCAGCCCCAAAGTCTCCTGGCTCCACCCCCAAAGTTCCCAGACATTTCTTGAATTTGACTTGGCAACCCTAGTCATCAAGTTGCAGTTGACTTATGGTGACCCCATGGGGCTTTCAAGACAAGAGACAAACAGAGGTGGTTTGCCAGTACTTACCTCTGCCTAGCAACCCAGGACTTCCCTGGTGGTCTCCTGCTTAGACTTCTGAGATCAGATGACACTAACTAGCCAGGGTCATCCATCCCTCTGGGAGCTGAATTCCTAAGTGCATGAGGCCTGATTCAGATTGGACCTAGGGTGTTTGGTGAGAACAGCTCCCCCACCCAGACCATTTTCCTGATCAAAAACAGCTATGTGGGTGCCATTTGTGTTACTGGGGGCCACATAGGTTTCCCTCAGTAGGGCAAATAGAGCCTCACCAAACTTGTGTTAGATGAGGAAAACAGCAAGGGAAAAGGCTAGAACCCTTTCTTCCCACGTGTGGCTGCTTCAATGCATAAGAACATAAGAGAAGCCATGTTGGATCAGGCCAACGGCCCATCAAGTCCAACACTCTGTGTCACACAGTGGCAAAAAATTTTATATACACACATACACTGTGGCTAATAGCCACTGATGGACCTGTGCTCCATATTTTTATCTAAACCCCTCTTGAAGGTGGCTATACTTCAAGAGGGGTTTAGATAAGCCGCCACCACCTCCTGTGGCAGTGAATTCCACATGTTAATCACCCTTTGGGTGAAGAAGTACTTCCTTTTATCCGTTTTAACCTTTCTGCTCAGCAATTTCATCGAATGCCCACGAGTTCTTGTATTGTGAGAAAGGGAGAAAAGTACTTCTTTCTCTACTTTCTCCATCCCATGCATTATCTTGTAAACCTCTATCATGTCACCCCGCAGTCGACGTTTCTCCAAGCTAAAGAGTCCCAAGCGTTTCAACCTTTCTTCATAGGGAAAGTGCTCCGGCCCTTTAATCATTCTAGTTGCCCTTCTCTGGACTTTTGAGGTGTGGCGACCAGAACTGCACACTGTACTCCAAATGAGACCGCACCATCGATTTATACAGGGGCATTATGATACTGGCTGATTTGTTTTCAATCCCCTTCCTAATAATTCCCAGCATGGCGTTGGCCTTTTTTATTGCAGATGCACACTGTCTTGACATTTTCAGTGAGTTATCTACCATGACCCCAAGATCTCTCTCTTGGTCAGTCTCTGCCAGTTCACACCCCATCAACTTGTATTTGTAGCTGGGATTCTTGGCCCCAATGTGCATTACTTTGCACTTGGCCACATTGAACCATATCTGCCACGTTGACGCCCACTCACCCAGCCTCAACAGATCCCTTTGGAGTTCCTCACAATCCTCTCTGGTTCTCACCACCCTGAACAATTTAGTGTCATCCGCAAACTTGGCCACTTCACTGCTCACTCCCAACTCTAAATCATTTATGAACAAGTTAAAAGAGCATGGGACCCAGTACCGAGCCCTGCGGCACCCCACTGCTTACCGTCCTCCACTGCGAAGACTGCCCATTTATACTGACTCTCTGCTTCCTATTACTAAGCCAGTTTTTGATCCACAAGAGGACCTGTTTTTTTACTCCATGACTCTCAAGTTTTCTAAGGAGCCTTTGATGAGGAACTTTATCAAAAGCTTTCTGGAAGTCAAGGTAAACAACATCTATCGGGTCTCCTTTGTCCACATGTTTGTTCACCCCCTCAAAGAAATGTAACAGGTTAGTGAGGCAAGATCTTCCCTTGCAGAACCCATGCTGAGTCTTCCTCAATAACCCGTGTTCATCAATGTGCCTACTCATTCTGTCCTTGATAATGGTTTCTACCAACTTTCCCGGTATTGAAGTCAGACTGACTGGCCTGTAATTTCCCGGGTCTCCTCTGGAACCTTTTTTAAAGATGGGGGTGACATTTGCTACCTTCCAGTCCTCAGGAACGGAGGCAGATTTCAATGAAAGATTACAGATTTTTGTTAGAAGATCCACAAGTTCAACTTCGAGTTCTTTCAGAACTCTCGGATGTATGCCATCCGGACCCAGTGACTTATTAGTTTTTAATTTGGCTATCAGTTGTAGGACCTCCTCTTTTGTCACCTCAATCTGACTCAGGTCTTTCAACACCCCTTCCAAAATTAGTGGTTCTGGGGCGGGCAAAAAGTTCTCATCTTCCACAGTGAAGACGGAGGCAAAAAATTCATTTAGCTTCTCAGCCATTTCCCTATCCTCCTTCAGTAATCCTTTTACCCCATGGTCATCCAAGGGCTCCACTGCCTCCCTGGCTGGTTTCCTACTTCTAATATATTTGAAGAAAGTTTTATTGTTGGTCTTTATGTTTTTTGCAATATGCTCCTCATAGTCCCTTTTTGCCTGCCTGATCACAGTCTTGCATTTGATTTGCCACAGCCTGTGTTCCCTTTTACTAATCTCACTTGGACTGGTTTTCCACCGCTTAAAGGAGTCCTTCTTACCTTTTACAGCTTCCATTACTTTGTTTGTTAACCACGCAGGCCTTTTCTTATGCCTGTTTGTGCCTTTCCTAACTTGTGGTATGTATTTTATCTGAGCTTCTAGGATTATAGTTTTAAATAGCGTCCAAGCTTCCCCAAGGGTTTTGACAGTATGTACCTTTCCTTTCAGTTTCCTCCTCACATGCCTCCTCATCTCAGTGTATTTACCCCTTTTAAAGTTAAACGTGGTTGTGGCGGTCTTTTTGGACAACTCCCTATTTATACAAACGGTGAAATCAATAACATTATGGTCACTGCTCCCAAGCGGCACAATCACTTTTACATCTCTCACCAAGTCTTGGGCATTACTTAGGACCAAATCCAGGATCGCCCCACCCCTGGTAGGTTCTGAGACCATCTGCTCCATAGCGCAGTCATTGAGAGCATCAAGAAACTCAATCTCTTTCTCTCGACCAGAACACATATTGACCCAATCAATCTGCGGGTAGTTAAAATCACCTATTACGACACAGTTTTTACATTTAGCCGCTATCTTTAAGCCTTCCATCATATTATAATCGTCCTCTCTCTTTTGATTTGGTGAGCGATAACAAACTCCCATAGTTAAATTTCCTTTTGGGCCCTCTATTTCAACCCAAAGCATTTCTAAAAGTGAATCTAATTCTCTGACCTCAGTCTTACTGGACCGTATATCCTCTCTGACATACAGAGCCACCCCACCTCCAACCCTTCCCTCCCTATCCTTCCGATATAACTTATATCCAGGAATCACCGTGTCCCACTGATTCTCCTCATTCCACCAAGTTTCTGAAATTCCCACAATGTCTATGTTTTCTCCCAACACTAAACATTCCAATTCACCAATTTTACTTCGAACACTTCTAGCATTTGCATACAAACATCTATAATTTCCCAGGCGAGCTAGGCCCGCCACCTTCCTCCTGCCACCTCGAGACTCTGGCAGACAGTCCATATTGTTTGTCGCCTTCACAGTGGACAACTCTGGTCTGTTACCCGGTAGAAAAATGCAAATTGTGCATTTGTGCATTTCACTATCAAGCTACCTCTCCAGGGCAGTATCATGGATGCTGTAATATTACTTCTGGGTGATCACCCAGAAGTGATGCCACAGCCTTCACAGCGCTGTAAGAGGTCTCCATTCTCTGTGGTAAAGACCATAGATTCCTAGACTGTCATACTCTGTAATGTGCCCCCCCTTTTTTTTCTCCCATTGCTCAGTGCATTGGTGCAAGCTATCAAAGGTGGGAGCAAGTTCACCTAGGCTTGCCAGCCTCCAGGTGGGACCTGGAGATCTCCCACTTTTACAACTGATCTGCAGCTGGCAGAGATGAGCTCCGCTGGAAAAAAATGGCGGCTTTGAAGGGTGAACTCTGTGGCATTGTACTTTGCTGAGGCTTCTCCCTTACCCAAACCCCACTCTCTTCCAGTTCCACCCCCAAAATCTCCAAGTATTTTCCAACACAGACCTGACAACCCTAAGTTCACCTCTCCCCCCCCACCCCGCCCCACTCCCCGCCGTGTGGCTAAACCATGAGGAGTTTCCCCTTAAACTTTTTTCTTCTTTGAAAAACTTAAGCTGAGTGCTGGAGGCGAAATGTTAATCTCTTAATGACTTCTGGGAAACAGAATCAATCAGAATTCAGCCAAAATGATCGTTGTGCTATCACTTTCATAGCCTTCCAGCAACCAGCCTCTGTATTTTAACCAAATTCTTTTACCTGACTTGCTTCCGTGGGAGCCATTTTGTAGGGCCTAAACAGAGAGGAAAAACGGTTGCATTTTTGGGCTGCTCTTTCTTTTCAAAGACAGGGTTCATTCACTCCTGGCAGGCCGAGTGTGTTTGTGTGTAGGTGGAAGAGACTTTGCATTGACGTTTTTTAAGTATTATTTTGTTCTGTTGAACTACTCCCATCAATCATTCCAAGCAATTCTCGGAACAAGGCAAGGGGACCTATGAAAATCACAAGCGACTCCAACAGAAGGCAAGCATGTGGGGCGGTCACAGAAGGGACAGACACAAAACTAGTCTGGAGCCCAGGAGTGGAGTAATAATTTTCCTTCATACAAATGGAGTTATTTTTGGCCGACCTCCCCTCTGATTTTGCCAGTGGAAAGGACCTCCCATGATGCCTGGTGGAATTCCGGAAAGTTCAGGGAAGGGAAGGAGGCACAGGGCCGCAGCATTTTGTTGTTGCTTTATTATGATGGCTTTAGATAAATGACTAAGCAAAGTTCTCATATTCAGATTGCTTCGGGTACCAAAAGCCGAAACGAAATTCTGCTGAGTAAGGAAGATGCTGATACAGGCAGGCTGCCACAAGAGTTTTTGGTTTTTCAGGAGTGGAAGAAATGTTGACTCTGTTTTCTAGCTTGAAAAACGCTGTCCTGAAAAGTGACTGGTGGTTCGTTCCAGGTGAAGATCAGCCCCCAATTATGCCTTCCATGTGGGGCTGCCAACATCCAGGTGGCACTTGGAGACCTCCTGCTATTACAATAGATCTCCAGATGCCCAAGATCAATTCCCCAGGAGAAAAATGGCTGCTTTGGAGGGTGGGCTCTATGGCATTATATCCTGCTGAGCTCCCCCCTCCCCAAACCCCGCCCTCACCAGGCTCCACCCCCAAAATATCCCGGTATTGCAGAACCCAGAGGCAGCAACCCTACTTCTATGTCCAGCATCCCAAGATACCAAAAGATATCTACAAGCAAATTCAAGTGCAGAAAATATAATAAATATAAAAATTTTAGCTAAAAATTTAATTCAGGCCATGAGAGTTCAGGCAACTTACAAGAAGACAGTTGTTTTTGTAGTGTACATACTAGCCCTGTCTGGCCTGAATTCTTGCTTTCTTCCTCGTATTTCCAGTTATGTTTGATAACTGCCACTCAAGACCTACAGGTAAGAGGAAGGAAGGAAGGAAGGAAGGAAGGAAGGAAGGAAGGAAGGAAGGAAGGAAGGAAGGAAGGAAGGAAGGAAGGAAGGAAGGAAGGAAGGAAGGAAGGAAGGAAGGAAGGAAGGAATTTTTCCTCCTCCTGTTAACTAGGAGAACTTGAAGTCAGCCAACAAAGTTGGCAAGCAATCGATTCAGGAAGGACAAAAGGTTTCTGGAAACATAAATGCCCACTTTCACTAATTCAATGGATTGCCCATATTTGAATTGCTCGTGGATATATTTTTTAGATCTTTGGAAACTTTTTATAGATACTTGTCTGTAGACTTGTCGCTAGGGATACCAGCTTCCAGGTGTTACCCGGGGATTGTACTGCATATTGCCCATTTTAAGATCACAGCAGTTCTGTTCTGCTCAGGATGTGAACTGCTCTACTTGGGGAGGGCGGTGGGGGTGTTAGAGGGAACATTGGAGTCCAGAGTCACATCATAGGTGAATAATCTATTGCATCCAGCCTTAAAACCTTACATTCGCTTTCACTCTCTTGCTGTCTTCCAATATCCCAGTCAATGCTATAGACATTTCAAAAAAGTCCCCCCGTCCCCAGCTATAGATCCACAGGCAGTATCACACAGAAAGCAAACTTAAAACAGGGAACCTTCAAGCATCTACTGTTAATGTAATATACATAGACACATCTGCTTTGGCACAAGAAGCCTCATACTGAGCTGTAGCTGATGTGAAATTGCTGTTGGAGACGCTCTGTGTCCCCCTTTTTTAAAAATTATGTAAAGAATCTATATAATTGAACCAATATTGGTCCCAGGTCTGATGAAGACTGGAAAGTAACAAATACTTAATCGATTGGCTTGTCACCACACTACTTTGGGACTTGAATGCACATGTTTTGGACATTTGGACTGGTTTCTATATATTTCTTAGTAAATTGGTCACTAGCTTGTTGTTGTTGTTTTTTTTGTTGTGTTCTACATCTGCTTTGGTGGCATTTTAGATTCTAAACATTTTTTTAAAAAAAATCCTTCTTCCCTTCTGCTTAACACAAAAAGGAAGGAGAAGACCGTAGATTTATACCCGCCCTTCTCTCTGGATCAGAGTCTCAAAGCAGTTTACAATCTCCTTAATCTTATCCCCCCACAACAGACACCTTAAAACCATACATTTGCTTTCACTCTTTTGCTTTCTCCCAATATCCCAGTCAATGCTACAGACGTTTCAGAAACGTTCCCCCCTCCCCAGCTATGGATCCACAGGCAGCATCATACAGAAAGCAAACTGAAAACAGGGAACCTTCAATGTAATATACATAGACACATCTGCTTTGGTGGCATTTTAGATTCTAAACATTTTTTTAAAAAAAATCCTTCTTCGCTTCTACTTTACACAAAAAGGAAGGAGAAGGAAAAGACCATAGATTTATACCCGCCCTTCTCTCTGGATCAGAGTCTCAAAGCAGCTTACAATCTCCTTAATCTTCTCCCCCCCACAACAGACACCCAGTGAGGTGGGTGGGGCTCAGAGGACTCTCACAGCAGCTGCCCTTTCAAGGACAACTCTGGTGAGAGTTATAACTGACCCAAAGGCATTCCAATAGCTGCAAGTGGAGGAGTGGGGAATCAAACCTGGTTCTCCCAGATAAGAGTCCGCACACTTAACCACTACACTAAACTGGCCCTTAACCACTAAATGCACATAACCACTAAACCAAACTAGCAGAGCAGCAGTGAAAACATTTTCTGAGTCAAACTATATGTGACGCAGGAAGCTCTAGCATCAACAAAAGTCTCCTTGTGCCAGAGCGCTGCTGGAAAAGATCTATGGAATCCATCACATTGTGCTGCCATACAAATTTGTGTGCCAGTGTTGTTCTCCCCCCGCCCCACCCCCCGGTAATGTCTTGTAAAACTTATCCTGGATTGTGGTGTCATCATATTGTGAAAACCCCACCTCCCAAGCCATACCACTAGCTGCTAGGAGGGAGTTACCTAATGATATCACAATACAGGACAAGTTTTCCAAAATACTATGAAGGGAAACTGGAAAACATGGCACAGGGATGCCATTCTGGCATCAAATCTGTGTTTTGTGTAATGCAAGAAACACTGTACTCTATTGTCATAAATATCTATCTATCTATCAAGAGACAGATCTTCACTGCGCTATGAAACTCATTGAGTAACTGAGTTAGTCAGTCTTTTACAGCCTCTCATACCTTACAGGGTTATTGTGAAGATAAACTGCTTTAGGAAACCTCTCTGATCTTCTTGAATGAGCAGTGGGATAGATATCAAAGAAATATAATTACATTAGTGACTGGTTTTACTTTAGTCAATGGAAAACCAGAATGCATTTTATTTTACTCAGGTTATTGTGATATAAGGTTTATAAACACAGAGAGATCTGCCTTATACTGCATCAGAGCATTTTTCTATCAAGGTCAGCATTGTCTACAGAGACCAGCAGCAACTCCCTAGAGTCTTGGATTAAGGGTTTTTACACATTCATTCATTCATTCATTCATTCATTCATTCATTCATTCATTCAAGTTGATGAATTGCCTCATCAAAGCTTCTGCATGTGCTAATCAATATTCATAAATGTAAATATACATGTAATCCCTATATATTTTTAAATGAAACTCTGCCTAGTGTTAGCTGTGTCCATTATTCAGGTACCAACTGTGGATGGGGAAATGTGGAGTCCCCAGCTCTGCTTTCTGATGGCTTGTCATCTTGAATTCATCTCTCAAAAGTAGGCTTGTCAGCTCTGGGTTCTGAAATACCTGGAGATGAGGGGTATGGAAACTTGGGAGGCAGGATTTGGGGAGGGGAGGGACATCAGCTGGATATAATGCCATAGAGTCCATCCTTGAGAGCCAGTTTGGTGTAGTGGTTAAGTTGCGGACTCTTATTTGGGAGAACCGGGTTTGATTCCCCACTCCTCCACTTGCACCTGCTGGAATGGCCTGGGTCAGCCATAGCTCTTGTAGGAGCTGTCCTTGAAAGGGCAGTTTCTATAAGAGCTCTCTCATCCCAACCCAACTCACAGGGTGTCATGGGGCTGGGGGAAGGTAAAGAAGATTGTGACTGCTCTGAGACTCAGGCCGTTTTCCCACTTACCTTACCCCGGAGCGACGTCCCTCTTCACCGCGCTGCATCTGCGCGGATTTCGCACAAACTGCTTCGCAGCACCAGGAAGAGCCGCGTAGTCCCGGGGCTTTTGCGTCGCAAATGTAAACCGCCAAAAAGCAGGTTTACATTTGCGACGCAAAAGCCCCGGGACTACGCGGCTCTTCCTGGTGCTGCGCAGCAGTTTGTGCGAAATCCGCACAGACGTAGCGTGGTGAAGAGGGACATCGCTCCTGGGTAAGGTAAGTGGGAAAACGGCCTCAGAGTATAGGGTGGGATATTAATCCAATGTCGTCTTCTTCTTCTTCTTCTCTGAAGAAGCCACTTTCTACAGAGGAACTGATCTTAGTCATCTAGAGAGCAATTGTAATAGCAAGGGATCTCCAGGTGTCACTTGGAGGTTGGTAACCCTACCCAAGAGCCATTAGCTGCCTGTCTTTCAGCTTCAGTTCTCAAATGGGTTATTCAGGAATCATGCCTCCATATCTATTTCAGGCAGTTTGACTGAACAGAAGCAAAGCCTTGACATTTCAGAGGACAGTCCCACCCAAAAAAAGAGGACCATAATTTGAAAAGGAGGCCATCTGGCCACCAATATTTGATAGAGGGTGTGGGAGAGATAGAGAGTTCCAGTCTTTTCCCCATTTCCACTCCCTTTTTTTGCTACAACAGTGAGGTTGTTTTCACAAGCCAAACATGGCCTTCAGGCCCTGGTGAAGAAGTAAGAACCCTTACCCTTCCGATTCAGAAGGCCCATTTCTTCAGCTGTTTTAAACAGTGGTGCCTTGTTGCTGCCTGGAGGACAAGATCTTGGCTTTAAATGGGCCAGTAAAGTGAGAGATTAAGTTTCCTTCTTCTACCATGTATGACAGCAAGCAGAATTTCACTTATGGCCTTCTGCAAGCTGAAAGGAGGGTCAATGAAGGTGGAGCTGCCTGTTACCTCTCCAGTGAACTCCCTCCCCATCCCTGGTCCCCAAAATCTCCAGATATTTCCCAGGTCAGAGCTAGTAACTTGATCTGCATGGATGTTACAAGTATATGGGAATCTTACATTTGCCTTGTGACATCCAGTTTCACCATTACAGGCCTGTGTTTTAGCAATATAGAAAGGTATTTACTCCCTCTCAGTTACTAAACGCTAGCAAATGTTCATTGCTGTTGAATTTCTCCTTGGCTCTAGTAATTACACCTCCTACCCTCTCTCCTAATTCTTTGGTTTTTCTACTATAATCTCAAGGAAAGGCATGTAGGAGGAAAGTGAGAGAGGCATCCTGCTGAGAATCTTCTGGTCCACCAGTATGACCAAGCAGCCATTAGCCTTTAGAATTTAAGCAGTGCTGAAAAGGGATTCTAACAATGGGAGATTTACTATCCAGGAGTCTGTCTTTAGTGGAATCCAGACATGTGTGCTGGGAGGGGGAGGTGCCAAAGATTTTTGCATCCTGTTAATGGGAACTCTGGTGACCACCAAAAGTAGAGAGAGGTTGAATTCCAAGGGTTTGGTTTTTTTTTAAATCAAACTTTAATTTGTGTTGATCTCCATTTAATTAAAAACTTATTCAATTCTATACATATAAGAATGCACCGAAAACATTTCAGTAATTTTTGGTTCACTTGCATCTTTAATAATAATCCCGTTAATTTTCTTTAATTTCATTACTGCACATTTGTTTGGGGATTTTTACTGCATCGGTTGTCTCCCTTCCATTGGTTTTCAACGGGAGACATATTTCCTAACTTCTTCTTCAAACCATTGGAGATGAAATTTTCATCAATTGATCCACTCAATCAAGGGATCCTCTCTATCAAAGTTCAGGCACACAGGAGAAACTGTTTCTGCTTGCTACTTAAAATTCTCACTTTTACCGTGGGCACAAAGAGGCATTTGGCAATCCTGAGGCAGTCAGATAACAAGGAAAGAACAGGAATGCAAGTACCTCAAGAAAGACTGGTGAAGGGAGCATGGCAGAGCTGGTGTTAGGGTTGCCAGGTCAGACTCAAGAAATATCTGGGGACTTTGGGAGTGGAGCCAGGAGACTTCGGGGTGGAGCTGGGAGCGAGGGTGCGACAAGCATTATTGAACTCAGAAAGGAGTTCTGGCCATCACATTTAAAGAGACTGCATGCCTTTTAAATGCCTTCCCTCCATTTGAAAATGATGATGGATAGGGGCACCTTCTTTGGGGGCTCATAGAATCGGACCCCCTGGTCCAGTCTGTTTGAAACATGTGGGTGGTGTTTTGAGGAGAGGCACTGGGTGATATACTGAAAATTTGGTGCCTATACTTCAAAAAACAGCCCTCCAGAGCCCCAGATACCCACAAATCAATTCTCCATTATACCCTATGGCATAAGGCATTTAAAAGGTGTGCGGTCCCTTTAAATGTGATGGCCAGAACTTCCTTCAGAGTTCAATTATGCTTGTCACAACTTTGCTCCCAGCTCCATTCCGAATGTCTCCTGGCTCCACCCCCAAAGTCCCCAGATATTTCTTGAATTGGACTTGGCCACCCTACTAAATATTAAAGACCTCTCACCTCTCATGCACTTTCTCTCCTCTCAGGTAGGAAAAACGATTTGTTGGTGGATTCCCGTTTCCATCCCTTTCTGCCTGAATTTCCTCCTACATTCCTGAGTGAGCCCACATTGCCCAGGGCCTATTTTTGTCAGCGAGGACTGGACTTGAGACCAAAACAGCCTCGCTGGGCCTCTGAAGCATAACAAGAGTTCCCCCCCACACACACACACACACCAAAGGGAAGGGAGGGTGTGCTTGCAATGCCAACGGTATTTATCATGGCAAAAGAAAGCATTGGCCTAAGCAGAACTGGGCCATGCCAGGCGAGCTGACCTAGGCGCTTTCCCAGGGACTGGGGGGCAGCTGCACTTATTGCTGAGCGCAGCAGTTTCCCTCCTGCCCTCTGTTTGCTTTCAAAGCCTTCCGATGAAAAATGAGCCTCCAGTGATGCAGGGCCGCTGCAGCGTTCCCAGTGATTTACCGAGAACTTTGCTCTGACAAAGTCTTTCCGCTTAGCCAGACCAGGAGGAGGGGGAGGCGAGAGAACTGTAAACTGGCAGGAGGATTGGAACCAGATGTTCCCAGTGTTTGCTCGGAGGGCCAGGCTGAGCTGTTCTGCCAATGTCTGTGCAACTGTCATGCAGGGGAGGGCTCGCCTTGGCAAGGCATCGCATTGGCTACCTGTACCTCTCGGAAGTTTTCCGCTTGCACGCGCCTTGATCTCATACACAGGGGCGGACTGGCCATTTGATGTATGGAGGGATTTCCTGGTGGAGCACTGACCTTGGGGATTTCCGGTCACTAGGAACAGGCTCAGCCAAGCCCCAGGATCTCTGCCAGTCCTATGTGGGCCACTTGGCATGGGTCCTTCAGCAGCACTCATGATCAGGGGAGGACAGTGGCTCAGAGGTAAAGCATCCGCTTGGCATGCGGAAGGTCCCAGGTTCAATCCCCAGCATCTCCAGTTAAGAATCAGGTAGCAAATGATATGATAGACCTCTATGGAAGACTCGGTCTAGTCACTGAGCAGACAATGGGAGAGGCTGTGGTTCAGTGGTAGAGCATCTGCTTGGCATACAAAAGGTCCCAGGTTCAATCTCTGGCATCTCCAGTTAAGAACCAGTTAGAAAGTGATATAAAAAACCCTCTACAGAAGACTCCTACCGATTTTGCGCACAACTTACCACACAGTCACGTTCCTGTTCTCTGCACAGCGTCCGTCGGATTTCCCACTATCTGCGCTGGAGTTACAGGAAGTGTCACGGCTTTCGCATAGCAAACGTGAACCGCTAAAACCCAGTTTACGTTTGCTACGCAAAATCCGCGGCACTTCCTGTAACTCCGGCACAGATAGTGGGAAATCCAACGCAGAGAACAGGAACATGACCGCGGGGTAAGCTGTGTGCGAAATCGGTCATCGTCTAGATCAGGGCAGCAAAACTTGCTTAATGTAAGAGCCACATGGAATAAACGTCAGATGTTTGAGAGCTGCAAGACAGGAATGCCAGATGTCTGAGAGCCACAGGACAGGAAAGAAGGAGGGCAAATAAATGGGAGAAGGGAGGGAGTGGTAGAAAGAAAGCAGCTTTAACTTGAAATGTATTTTCCAAGCTGCCAGCTGACTTGGCTTGAACAAGTAATTTAAAGAGAGAAATGCCTTCTCCAAGCCAGCCAATGAGGCAGTGGGGACTTCGAGAGTCACACAAAATTTTATTTTATTATTTATTTTATTAGTGTTATATCCCATCCTCGCCTGACAGGCTCAGGGCAGCTAACAACAACAAATTAAACCACATAAAAATTAAAAACAAAATACCCAATAAAATCATTCATACAATTTACAGTCCTAAAACCAAGATGTGCATTTCTAATTTCTCGGATGTTCTTGTTTCAGTGGGGTTATCAGTGCCGTGGAGTAATAGCTACTTCCCTTCAACTGTTAAAAGTGAGTTTAAATAATTCGGTTTTACAGGTCCTATGGAACTGTGGCAGGTCCCGTAGGGCCCTGATGTTTTCGGGGAGGGCGTTCCATAAAGCAGGGGCTATCACTGAAAATGCTCTGGCTCTGGCCTCTTTCAGTCCAGGAATCTTAAGGAGGTTTTGAAACCCCGGACAGAGTGCTCTCTGGGGCACATATGGGGAGAGGCGGTCCCTAGCGTAGGCACACAATATATGTGAAAGAGCCACATGTGGTTCCTGAGCCACAGTTTGGCCACCCCTTGTCTAGACAGTCACTGAGTAGCCGCCACAACCTCCTGTGGCAGTGAATTTCACATGTTAATCACCCTTTGGGTGAAGAAGTACTGGCTTAGTGGTAGGGCATCTACCTGGCGTGCAGAAGATCCCAGCTTCATTTTCTGGCATCTCCAGTTAAGAATCAGGTAGCAAGTGATATGAAAGACCTCTACTGAAGACTCAGTCTAGACAGCCACTGAGGGAGAGGCTGTAGCTCAGTGGCAGAGCATCTGCTTGGCATGCAGAAGGTCCCAGGTTCAATTCTTGGCACCTCCAATTAAAAGATCAGACCTTCCTGTTCCCACACCCTGCCTACCTCAGGCTCTACCCCCAAAATCTCCAGGTGTTTCCCAACTTGGAGCTGGCATCACCATTTTAATTTCCTAGTCTATCCTGCTGTCATTCTTGACTCTGTTCCAAGCACAACTCTTCACTGTAAACCCATTTTCTTTTATTTGCAACCATGCTACTCATGAATATAATGGAGGGAAAAGAGGCGAGAGCAACTATGGGGGGGGGGGGCTCCTCCTTGGTCCCTTCCAATTTGGAGTAGAAGAATCACACTCTGAAATCAGACCACCATTTCTTTTTCAACAGCGACTACATAGATGTCTCTGTGGAAACTCTCAACTGTTTTTGACTAGCCTTCCTCCAGCAGCCAGATGTACCAAAATGCAGCAGCCCAACCTTTTCCTACCTGTTATCTCCATGCCTGTTAATGCTTCACCTACACAGGTACAGAGCCACTACAAAGACAAACAGAGAAGAGCAGGTTTTCATGCCCACTTTTCTCTGTTCTAAGGAATCACCACGCAGCTTACAATTGCTTTCCCTTCCTCTCCCCACAACAGTCCCCTTGTGAGAGAGGTGGGGCTGAGAGAGTCCAGAGAGAACTGTGACTGGCTCAGGGTCACCCAGCTGGCTTCATGTGGAGAAGGAGTGGGGAATCCAACCCCATTCTACAGATCAGTCTGCCACTCTTAACCACTTCACCAAGAGTAGCACTCCTATATGTTCTTATAGGGTTGCCAATCTCCAGTCAGGGACTGCTGTTCTCCTAGAATGACAACTGATCCCCTGGTTTTGAGACCCTCCTCCCACTTCAGGGTTAGCAGAAAGAGCGAGGAGGAAATGTCCACTCGGCCCTCCATTATACCCTATGGAGATTGGTTCTCATAGGGCATCATGAAAAATCAATCTGTAGGCATCTGGGGTTTGGGAGGGGACTGGTTTTTTGAGCTAGAGGCACCAAATTTTCAGCAAAGCATCTGGTGTCTTTCTTTTTAAAAACACCAAGTTTCAGCAAGATTGGACCAAAAAGTCCAATTCTATGAGTCCCCAAAGAGGGTGCCCCATTATTTCCAAATGGAAGGAAGGCATTTAAAAGCTGTGCGGTCCCTTTAAATTGGATGGCCAGAACTCCCTTTGGAATTCAATTGTGCTGGTCACAACCTTGCCCCCTGGCTCCACCCCCAAAGTCTCCTGGCTCCACCCCCCCCCCCCTGCAAAGCTCCCAGATATTTATTGAGTTGGACCTGGCAACCTTAAATGTAAGAGTTGGAGCACTGAGATGCAGTGGAAGGGTGGGGGAGAGAGAGGGGGAGGGGGAGAGGGAGGGAGAGGGAGAGAGAGAGAGAGCACCAGCACCAGCACCAGCACCAGCACCAGCACGCTTCACTGACTGAATTTCCACCTGTTGAATATCGTACAGGTTTTAAAGGCACAAAAAAGAAAAAAGGCTCAGGTGGAAGCCACTTCCTGTTCTGGAGCTCTGTTAATATAAGGAAGTGACATTGCTACACCCAAAGTTTTTATCTTTTTTTCAGTAGTTACCTCTCATGATCTGCTGTGAGGTCACAGCATTACACAATCCCACTTGAAGCCTACTGCAGGGCAGACCACATGTTGTGCTGGACGGGTGCGCTGTCAGAGAAATTGCTCCTAAAAAGCCTGTTCTCTGTAACTGCTCAGGTTGACCTCAAAAGGCACTGATAGAACAATCTGTTCTTGAGAAAGATTTTGTTCCCAGTCTGTTCATTAGAGAGTTATGCCTTGGAACCAAAAGCAGGAGCTCCTCTCCTAAATGCCTGCTTGCTATACTTCTTTTTTTAAAAAATAATAATAATATTTGCACTTCTGTCTTCAGGCTCCTGTTTTTGCCCAGCAAGTCAAAAACTTTTTTGCGTGTGAAAAGCCAAGCCCTGCTTCCACTAATTTCTCATTTCTAAGAGAGATGGAAGCCAACTGGAGGAGTTGGAGAACTACATAAATAATTAGTTGGCTAAAGGGATTGATTAGAGTGGAGCTGAAAGTCCAGAGTTCAGAGATGATTAAAGAAGGGCCTGGGAAGACCTTATGAATATTCCCTAGAGCAAAAACACTCCAGGAGCTGGAGAGGAGAGGGAGCCATTCACCCTGATGCCAGGCTTTCTAAGGTTCCTACACCCAAGCTAGGAAAGCTGTTATAGACAAGATCATGCAGTCTACTGACAGCTGTGAGGCCTAAAAACGAACCTCCATGTGCAAAGGTTGTATACCATTAAACAACCAGCTGCGGGGATTTACAACAGAGATGGATTGCTAATCTTGCTGTGTTTATAAACTTCCCAGAGGCAGGCTGTTAGGGAAAAGACTGCATATTAACATTGCAAAGACTGCCTGGGAGATTTGACCCAGCTGGGTTTGGAAAGGGGCATGGCCCTGCAAGCTCCAAGGACAACTCAAGCAATAGCATTTGCTTCGCAAGAACTCTGTGTGCTTCCCAGAGGCATCTGGATGGCTGTTTCTGGAAACAGAGGGCTGAACTGAACAGCCTTTCTTGGGTCCAGTTTGACAGTGCCTCTTCTTTTTTTGCTGGCTGTTTGTTAGTTGTGTTCTCTTTGTGCAGGATTATGTACTTGCAAGGAGATCCCTGTGCATTCAAACACACTGCGTAATCATGCTCAGAAATATAGCTGAAATAGAGCTAGATTAGCTGCATTTACTCCTACCCTGAAAGTGGGCAGATCAAAGCAAAGGGTAAAGGGACAAAGGAAAGGGGAACCCTGAGAATGGAATGTGTAACAAAGAACGGGAGGGTGGGAATCGTTTTATAAACTCCTCTTGTCAACCGGCAAGGGTGGTGGGCTCATACAACCCACGTTTTTGATCATCGGATGAAGCAGGTTGAGATTTTTATTTTATTTTACTTTTATTTATTTGTTTATTTATTTTTTATTCGATTTATATCCCGCCCTACCCCACCGAGGTGGGCTCAGGGCGGCTTTTGCTTCAAGGCAAGGCTTACTAACGCACAGGGGACCATTCATCTAAAGCAGGGGTGACCAAACTTGCTTAACATAAGAGCCAGATAGAATGAGCAACAGGTGTTTGAAAGCTGCAAGACATGAATGTTAGATGAAGGCAGGCAGGCAAAAAGATGGGGGGAAGGGGAGGTGGAAAGAAAGCAACTTTAATTTTAAAGGCATTCTCCGAGCTGCCACACAATATGTTTGAAAGAGTCAAATGTGGCTCCCAAGCCATAGTTTGGCAACCCCTGATCTACAACCAGAAGGACAGCTCAGATTTGGATGGCCCAGGCTAGTCTGATCTCATCAGATCTTGGAAGTTAAGCAGGGTCAGCCCTGCTTAGCATTTGAAAGGGTGGGGGAAACCACCAAGGAAGTCCGGGGCTGACTGCTATGCTAGGGTTGCCAGCCTCCAGGTGGTAGCTGGAGATCTCCTGGGATTACAACGGATCTCCAGACGATCAAGATCAGTTCCCCTGCAGAAAACAGCTGCTTTGGAAAGTGGATTCTATGACATGATACCCTCATTGAAGTCCCTCCCCAAACCCCATCCTGCTCAGGCTTCACTCACAAAATCTCCAGGTATTTTCCAAGCCAGAGCTGGCAACCCCATGCTATGCAGAGACAGGCCACACCAAACCACCTCTGTTCACCTCTTGCCTTGAAAATCCCATGAAGGGTCAACAGAGATTGGCTGTGACTTGATGGCAGTTTCTGCTGCCACCAGTAAGGTCAACCATTCCTTAGTACTACTATACCATTAGAGGAAATAACAGCATTTGCATACCAGCGTCAGGGTCAGCTCCAGGTTTTGGGGAGCCCTGGGCATACAGTGAACCAGGATCCCCATTAGCTCACCACCAGGGTCCCTCTCTTTCCCACTCCATCCCGCATGTCCCCACCTGCCTCGGCATCCTTCTCCTGCTTGCATTCCCTCCCCCAGTTCATCCACAGTTGCCTGTGCCATTTCCCCAACAGCGCTTGGCAGTGGATGCAGCTGGGAGGGCAGATGCCATTGCTACCAGGAGAGCTCCCAGCACTGTGCGCCAACCATATACCCTTCTTAAATGACTCTGGTCAGGTGGGAGCATGGGTACAGACAGGTAAAAAGGTAAAGGTACAACCACCAGTCGTTTCTGACTCTGGGGTGACATCGCATCATGACAGTTTCACGACAGACTTTTTACAGGGTGATTTGCCATTGCCTTCCCCAGTCATCTACACCAGGGATGGCCGACACTAGCTCTCCAGATGTTTTTTGCCTACAACTCCCATCAACCCCAGCCATTGGCCATGCTGGCTGGGGCTGATGGCAGTTGTAGGCAAAAAACATCTGGAGAGCTCCCATTGGCCACCCCTGATCTACACTTTACCCCCAGCAAGCTGGGTACTCATTTTATCAACCTAAAAAGGATGGGAGGCTGAGTCAACCTTGAGCCAGCTACCTAAACCCAGCTGCTCCCAGGATGGATCTCAGGTCGTGAGCAGAGAGCTTGGACTGCAGTACTGCAGCTTTACCACTCTGCGCCACAGGGCTCCTTACAGACAGGTAGCAGGGGAGATATACAGGTGGGGGTCAGTGGCAGTGGCCCGTAGCAGCTGGCCCAACTCAGACCCTTCCCTATGCACCCAGCAATTGCGTCATCTGTTCTGTAGAAGAGGCACACAAATCTGTTTTTCAATCCTCCCTTATCTGCTTTGCGATCTTTGACCTAGTCATGTCATCTCCCTCCCTTCACAACATTGCAAAAGATTGCCCTTCTTTCCCTTCAGTGACCATTCTGGTATCTGATCATCTCTTGACTTGTTCACTGCAATGTCTTCGTCTCTAGTTTTCCATTTTTGGGGGGCTATGGTTGCCAACACCCTTGTGGAGACTAGGAAGGGAGCATAATGCCATAAAGTTCAGCTTCCAAAGCAGTCGTTTTTTCCAGGAGAACTGAGCTCTGTTAACAGGAGATCATCGGAATCCTGGAAGATCTCCAGCCTCCATTTTAGGGTTGTTAACTCCAGGTTAAGAAATTCTTGGAGATTTTGGATGGAGCCTGGGGAAGGAAAGTTATATTGTCATAAACCCCAGGGGAATTGATCTCTGTTATCTGGATATCAGTTTAATTCCAGGAGATCTCCAGCTCCCACCTGGAGGTTGGCAAACCTAGTTGGTCCTTGACCACCCACCTTTATTCAGTGCTCTGCTGTCAAAACTATTTCCCTTTGTTTTCTCAGTCTGGTCCTGTTTTACTGCTTGTTAATTCCCTACACTGACTTCTTGTCTGCTCCCAGCATCTGCACA
The DNA here is from genome assembly GCF_032191835.1 of Heteronotia binoei. NCBI lineage: Eukaryota > Metazoa > Chordata > Lepidosauria > Squamata > Gekkonidae > Heteronotia > Heteronotia binoei. The sequence continues at coordinate 24,002,131 of NC_083234.1, read as the reverse complement.
AGCTCATCATCCTTCACAAAATTATTTGGCCTGACACCCCTTTGCTTTCTGTCCTCATGCCCACCTGTGATAAGGTTGCTAACCTCCAGGTGGTGGCCGGAGATCTCCTGGGATAACAACTGAATTCCAGGCTGCAGAGATCAGTTCGCCTGGAGAAAATGGCTCCTTTGGAAGGTGGACTGTATGACATTATCCCCACTAAACACCCACCCTCCTTAGTCTCCATCCCCAAAATCTCCTGATACTTCCCAACTCCGAGGTGGCAATACTAGCCTGTGACCTTTCTGTCCCCAGCTCCTCCACACCTTCCTCACCCCTTATCCTTAGAACTGCTTCCCAGATGCCACCACTTCCAGGCCTGAATGGTGGCAGAGATGGTAGATGTCTGAGGCAATATAACGGCCTGTACCACTTCAATGTGGGTGGGTGATGGGGGTCATACATATAATGTTCTTCTATCTGTTTTTAAAAAGTCTTAAATTAAAAGTTACTAAGCCTGTAAAAGAATTTCAGTTGTCTTTGTGTTTCTAGTGTTAGAGGGAATTATGAACCTGGAGGAACTCTCAAATATGTGCTCACACGCCCACAGTCAGAAATGACACACTTCTATGCTCTGCCACCTCTGTGGAATCTCATTCTGTGGCATGTTTAACTAGGCCTGTCACTTCCTTCTAAGGTTATCAACCTCAACTGGAATTTCAGCTGATTGCCAGACTACAGAGATCAGTTCCCCTGAAGAAGACCACAGCTTCTAAGGGAAAACTCAGTGGCAAGGCCTGGAGATATCCCAGAATTAATGTCCAGACTACAGAGATTAGTTCCTTTGGGGAAAAAATGACTGTGTTGGAGGGTGAACTCTATGGCAATATCCAGGGCTTTTTTAAAGCAGGAATGCACATGAACGCAGTTCCGGCAAGCTTGGCATCAGGGGTGTGGCTTAATATGCAAATGAGTTCCTGCCCGGCTTTTTCTACAAAAAAAGCCCTGGCAATATCCCCTGCTGAAGTCTGTCACCTCTACAAACTCTGCAAATCTCCAGGAATCTCCCAAACAGGGTTTGGCAGCCCTAAAGTGTAAGAGAAGAAGTAGCATCATAGTCCCAATGATCACCCTGGCCTTTTCAAAACTCCTCCCTCCCCAGGCACCACCCCCAAATGTCCAGGAATTTCCCACACTGGAGTTGACAATCTGAATTCCTTCAGATCTCTTCTCAAAACCCACCATTTCCTTAAGCCTTTGACTGGACCTTCCATTTTCCTCCCCTTCCTTTCTTGTTTCCCTTGTATTTCATTTGAGATTGTAAGATCCTCAGGGCAGGGACCTCTTATATTCTCCAAAGCACCACAAAGATTAACAGTGTGATAGTAATATAAACCTTCCCATCACCCATGAGTCAGATCTCATGTGATGATTCTTCAGGCATGCAAGTATCTAGGATGATTATGAATAATACTTCCCCCACACACACACACACTTTTGTTCTTGAAGTCATCCAGGAACAGGCCTTTAAAACTTTCGGTGAGTTTCTTTTGCTCCACACCTTCACCCCCCAAAAAACCTTCTTCTGTATCCCTTGCAAGATTCCTCAAGAAGTTAATAATTTAACTGGTGGTCTCTTTTTTATGCCTTGAAATAATGGGCACTGGTTTTCTTCTGGCTCCTGAATCCACTCATTTCCTTTCTGATTTTCTACAGCTCTTCCATGAGACACACCAATGTTTAAACAAACCCGTTGTTCATTCTCCACCCCCCACCCCCTTTCTTTTTCTTTTTTCTTTTTCATTCCAGTTTATGAATGAAAAAGTTTTCTGGCTTGTGTCTTAGAAAAAGGGAGGAGCGGAGAGTAAATCAGAAAGCACCACAATGCAAGACATGTGGCTTTTATTTTTCCAGGATTGGGGGTGGGGGGGGGGGGTGGAGAAGAAAGTTTGGCAGAATAGCGAGCAAAGTCAGATGCTGATCTCACACATATCAACACCCCATCATCCCCCACACATCCTGGGAATCAAGGTGTGGGTTGAATCCAGCAGGCCTTACTCATGAGTAAGTGTATTTAGGGTCACTTCCTAAATACACTTATTGGGCTTGGTAGTTCCCAGTGTTTGGAGCAGCTATGGGTGATGGGAGGGGGGGCTGTCAGCCTCCGCATCGCATGAATCATGGTTTTCGTGATGTTTTCCAGTCTGTGTACTGGTGTTCATCCCACTCAGCTGCCCTTGGGGGCACGAAACAGCTATCCCGGAATGCCCTTGTGTGTGAACCTTTCTTGTCACCTGCCCAGGATTTATCGGGAAAATATTTATGGCTAAACAATTGGGAAGGATGGCTGCATTCCAAGTTTTGTGGTTTGGTCAGGAGGATGACAGGACTTGTATTAAGAATTTAAACATGCCGAAATTGGCTTGTCGCTTAAAGAAAAGCGCTTTGGCTGGAATCTTTTGTGGCTCCAGGCAATTATAAAACTTATCACAAGCTCATCACTGGGTGAAAGATCCACAGCTGTCAATGGAGTTACACTAGTGTCAGGAGATCAGTTACTGAATAATCTAGATTCTCTGATCATGCAACTCATTTTTTCTTAATTGAACCATTATGTTTATTTATGCATTTATTCATTTCAGATTCCTTCCCCCCCCCCGCCCCATTTTACAGATAGGCAAACTGAGGCATAGAAAAGTCACTGGGACAAGCTTAAAATTGTAGAAATCTTAATCAAATAATTCCTAGATACCCTGATCCTTTCTGATGACTTTACAGGTAGTCCCCTGCGCAAGCACTGAGTTGCTACCGACCCATGGGGTGATGTCACATCATGACGTTTTCCTGGCAGACTGTTTTTTACAGGGTGATTTGCGATGCCTTCCCCAGTCATTGCTAATGAGGGTGGTTGCAGGCACCTTTCATGAATCTGCTGGGAAATTCAACAGAAGGAGGAACCACTTCTGAGAAACAGGGTGTGTAAAGTGTTGTGAAGTCACAGATGTGTTGTGGCAACCCTGTGGGGTTTTCCAGGCAAGGGAGGAACAGAGGTGGTTTACCACCCCTTGTTTCTATACAACAGCTCTGGACTTCCTTGGTAGTCAAACAGTAGCCATGCCTGACCCTGCATCAATCAGTAACAGTGTACCTCTGAATACCAGAGATAAATAAGAGTGCCACTACCAGAGACAGCCAGTTTGGTATAGTGTTTAAGTGTGCGGATTCTTACAGGTTTGATTCCCCACTCCTCCACTTGCAGCTGCTGGAATGGCCTTGGGTCAGCCATAGCTCTGGCAGAGGTTATCCTTGAAAGGGCAGCTGCTGTTGGGTGTGTGTTGTGGGGGACGAAGGTAAAGGAGATTGTGAGCCACTCTGAGACTCTGAAATTCGGAGTGGAGGGTGGGATATAAATCCAATATCATCATCTTCTACTTCCTACTGTTCAGAATAAAATGCCGAACAGTATAGTTTGATCCAACAGGATAAATCTGGTTTTATCTTGAGCGACATTATTTTAGGTTCTCTTGAAATTTTGGAGATGGACAAGAACCTCCATGCTTCAAGGCAAACTCTGGCTGCAATTGTAACTTACATTAATTGGTAATTTCACTGTTGCTACTTGAAGCCTCCCCCACCCACCGCATTCCTCCCTTGAGATAGCCGAACATTCCTTCTAGTTTCTCAAAAGACTGTCTAACCTAACAAAGTTCTAACCTCCAATTTACTTACTGTCCCAATGTTAAACAACCATTATTTTGTATTTGGTCGAAAGATAAGGAATGATTTCATACTCAGAGCCATCTAAACAACGCATTGGCAAAGGGTGTTCTTGGTTCATACAAAGTCGGGGTTGTAATTGGTTGCTTTAGCAAATTAAATGATTAGCCGGTGCTACGGAGTCTCCCGGGTATTTGGTCAATGGCTTAATTTGAGGCAGAGGTCACAGGGCCTGCAGCTCCAGTAATTCAGCCTGTCCCTGGGAGCTGTTTTCAGTGCCAGGGCTAAGCCTGGGAACTTGTGAAATAAGACAGAAGGGACTTTAGATAATGGCACAAAACTAGTTTGCTAATTAGCCATCATACTTGTATAAGTTGAATTACTACTAGATCATTTGAGGAGGGGATTAGATTTTATTCTACTAGCCAAGATAACTAAAAGGAACTTTTGTGTCCAGAGGTATGGCCTTTGAATATTAATTCTTGAGACACAAGAGTGGGGAAAGCCACCTTTAAACACTGTTTCTTGGCCCACCAGGGCAACCAAAGCCAGTGTGGTGTAGTAGTCAAAGTGTCAGACAAGGAAACCCGGAGGAGGAGGAGGAGGAGGAAGAAGAAGAGTTGGTTTTTATACTCTGCTCTTCACTACCCTATGGAGTCTCAGAGTGGCTGACAATTGTCTTCCCATCTTCTCCCCACAACATTCAGTTTGGTGTAGTGTGGTGTAGTGGTTAAGGGCAGTAGACTCTAATCTGGAGAACCAAGTTTGGTTCCCCACTCCTTCTCCACACAAAGCCTCCTGGGTGACCCTGGGCCAGTCACAGTTCTCTCAGAACTCTTTCAGCCCCCACCTCAGGTACCTGTTGTAGTGAAAGGAAGGAAAGGTGATTGTAAGCCACACTGAGACTCCGTAGGGTAGAGAAAAGTGAGGTGTAAAAACCAACTCTTCTTCATGTGTTTCCCTGGATCTCACTCATATATCTCATGGAAAGGGTGTCCGTGGGCCTCCAAGAAATATGGTGTCTCTTTTAAGCCACACCACCACATATAAGCTGGAGAATGCCCTGTCTCTTCCCTCTGTGAGAAACTCCTCCCTCCTCCCCCTTCTCCTCCCTGGCAATCCACTGGCGTGCAAACCTGAAGAAGAGCTTGGCTTGAAGGCCTTGCTTAGTCCCCAGACAGAAATCCGCCTTGAACCAAGAGTCTCCCCCGCCCTCCCAAGCTTCTTTGTTTGTTCCAAAAGAGCCACTTGGCACAATACCCCATTGTGCGGGAGGCTTTAATGGAGGGCCAGTTTCTTTGCAACGTGTAGGACGGAGCAAAGAAGATGAAGGCAAAAAAAGGGGGGGGGGCTGGAAAGTTTCTGTTGGATGCTGTTCAGAAGCCTTCGCCCAGCAGGAGAAAACCCAGCATGGAAAGAAAACAGTGTGAGCCCTGGAAAGTGCTGATTCTGAAAGCCGACATTGGCACAGAGCAGGCGGCCAGTCGCTGGAGCCACCTTGCAGCTGTAACAGCAAGCAGGCTTCTCTCCACAGGCCAGGCCCTGGGAAGGCCTCTCCCTCCTCTGCACTGACGCATGAACCAGAAAGTTTCCATAGTAACAGGAATCAGTGAAGGGCTCGGCAGTATTCTCCTCAGGTCTGCACACGAGAACATGTGGGAGTGGGGTTGCCAGCTCTGGGCTGGGAAATACCTGGAGATTTTTTTGGGGGGTGGAGCCAGAAGAAGGCAGGATTTGGGGCATCATGTTGTAGAGCCCAATGTCCAAAGTGGTCATTTTCTCCATGTGAACTGAGCTCTTGTCACCTGGAGATCGCTTGTAATAGTGAGAGATCTCCACCAACTGCATGAAGGCTGGCCAACTTATTTGGGGGTCAGAGAATTGGTTTGCCAGGTCTGACTCAAGAAGTATCTGGGGACTGTGGGGAGGTGGAACCAGAAGCAAGATTGTGACAGGAATGATTGAACCATGCTCTTTTTAAAACACCTTCCTTCCATTGGAAATAATGGAGGATGGGGGCACCTTCTTTTGAGGCTCATAGAATTGAAGCCTCTGGCCCAATCTTTTTGAAACTTGGGGAGTTTTTTGAGGAGAAGCACCAGATGCTATGCTGAAAATGTGATGCCTCTACCATCAAAAAGCCTCCCCCCGAGCCTCAGAAACCCACGCATCAACCAGTCTCCATAGAGTATAATGGAGTGCCCAGCAGACAGTCAACCCCTGTCCCATGCTTTCTGCTAACTCTGAAGCGGGGGGAAGGCCTCCAAACCAATGTATCCTCTGCCCCCAACTGTGGATTGGCAACCCTATTGGAGGAGGATACCCTTTCCACTAATTGACCAAATTAATTGAGTGAAACAAAACACTCATTTGTTATTCTCTTTATTTTATTTAGATATTTATTCGCCATTTTTATCAATGGCAGGAACCCAGAGTGTCTTAAAGTCCATCCCAGAACCGGTAACCAGTTGTAGGGTTGCCAATTTCCAGGTGATGTCTGGAGATCTCTTGGGATTACAACTGCTCTTCTTGCAAGAGCGATCTGTTCCCCTGCAAGAAATGGCAGCTTTGGAAAATAGATTCTATGGAGCCATATCCCATTGAGCTCCCTCCCCTCCCCAAATTCTGTCTTCCCCAGGCTCCACCCCCAAATTTCAAGAGCTAACAACACTACCAGCAGAAGCTTTGGGAGAGCAGGGACATCTCAATCAGTGTTGCTCTGGACCTGAGATGTCGCTTTCAGGATAAACCAAGATGTATCATTGTGTCAGGATGATGCTATGGATCCCTGAAACCACTGGGTTTGGGTGGGATCCTAGAGCATCACCATAGTGCAAGGATGTCACCTCTGTGTTTGTGCTGGAAGTGACAGTGCGGCATCGGAGCAATGCCAACCCTCCCCCCTCCCATTTTTACCTTGCTGCCTTATCCATCAGTGGTGGGGAACAGACCACTGGGTAGGGAAGTCTCCCATAAAAGCAGGAAACCTTGCCACTCTGCTTAACAATGTTGTTCTCCACCACCATTCATCCTCACAATTCTGTGAGGTAAAAGCATAAAAACACAAGAAGATCTTGCTGGATCAAATCAATGGTCTATCTAGTCCAGCATCCTGTCTCATACAGCAGCCAACCAGTTCTTCTGAATGTCCAACAACAGAGCACAGAAGCCAAGGCCTTCCCCTGATGTTGCCTCCTGGCTCTGGGATTCAGAGGATTAGAGCCTCTGAATGTGGAGGTTCCTCTCAGGCACCATGGCTAGTAGCCACTGCTAGACGTATCCTCCATGAATCAATCTAATCTCCTTTTAAAGCTGTTTATTCCTGTGGCCATCATGATATTATCTGGCAGTGACTTCAATATGACTGTGTAAAGAAGTGTTCCCTTTTGTCCATGGTGAATCTAGTCTCCATCAGTTTCATTGGATGCCCTGGAATTCTAGTATTTTGTGAAAGGGAGAGAAAAAATCTCTTTGTCAACTCTCTCCACTTCATGCGTAATTTTATAAACCTGTATCATGTCCTCCCCTTAGGCATGTCTTTTCTAAATTGAAAAATCTCAGGACATTTCAGCCTCTCCTCATAGAGGGAAAGTGCTCCAACCCTCTAATCATCTTGGTTGTCCTCTTCTGTACTTCTGTACTTACACAGAGGCCAAGGTCTTCCCCTGATGCTGCCTCCTAGCTCTGGTCTTCAGAGTTCCTGTATATGGAGGTTCCCTTTACTTACTATGAGAAGTAGCCAGGGCTTTTTTTTTTTTTAGCAGGAACTCCTTTGCATATTAGGCCACACACCCCTGAGGTAGCCAATCCTCAAAGAGCTTATAGGGCTCTTCTTACAAGGCCTACTGTAAGCTCCAGGAGGATTGGCTACATCAGGGGTGTGTGGCCTCATATGCAAAGGAGTTCTTGCTTCGGAAAAAAGCCCTGGAAGTAGCTGTTAATGAACATTGTGTCCATGGGTCTGTGGTAGGTTAGGCTGAAAGAGAGGACTGGTTCACTGTCACCCAACAAGATTTCATGGCAGATTGGGTATCCCAGATCTTAAGTCTTACAGTCTGATCACTACTCCCCATCGACTGTTGCTTGCAATGCCTTTGTTGAAGGAAGCATGCATGGTGTAAGAGTTAAGGCTCATGTGGAGGTGTCACCCGAAACCTGTTTAGGCGGACAGCGTATTTTAGCTCACCCGCGGAGCCTGATGATAGATAATTTAGATAGATAATTTTATTTGTATCCCGCCCTCCCCGCCGGAGCAGGCTCAGGGCGGCTAACAGCATTATATAAAAACAAAGTTACATCCAGCATTCAAAATTCTGACAAGTTTAAAATCAATCAATCAATTAAATTAAATTAATAAAAGTGCTATTGCTATTCGTTCTTTTGTGGTGGCGGTTATCCTTAGCAGCTTCTTTCTTCAGCGAAGGCCAGTCGGAAGAGGAAGGTCTTGCAGGCCCTGCGGAATTGTTCAAGGTCCCGCAGGGCCCGCATTTCCTCTGGGAGTTGGTTCCATAGGCTCGGGGCTACAGAGGAGAAGGCCCGGTTACGGGTGCATTGCAGCTTCACCTCTCTTGGTCCGGGGGTGGTCAGCAAGTTTTTCCCAGTTGACCTCAGTGCTCTCTGGGGTTCATGATGGACCCGGAACGGTTCCTAATGGCCCTGCGGGACACCTGGCCCACTGGCGATTCCCTGGATGATCTGGTAGAGTCCTGGAATGATGGGCTCTCCAGGGCCATCGAGGAGATCGCACCCAGGCGCCCTCTGCGCCCCCGCTCAAAGCCGTCGCCTTGGTTTAACCGGGAGCTGCGGCAACAAAAGCGGGGACTCAGACGACTGGAGAGGCAATGGCGGCGTACTCGAGACGAAGTGACCCGAACATCTTATAGAGAGTGTGAAGGCCTATGAGATGGCAATCAAATCCGCAAAGAAAGTATTCTTTGCGGCTAAGATTGCGTCCGCAACTTCGCGCCTGGCAAAATTGTTTGACATAATTAGAGAACTTACAACACTGCCGCAAGGCAGACCAAATTCTATTGAATTGGAAATAGGCTGTGAGGCTTTTGCGAAATTTTTTGCGGATAAAATCGCGTCACTCCACCCCGACCCACCTGCCAGTTTTGAGACAGTCAGCGAAACCGAGGCCCCGAGCCTGTCTTCGGATTATACTCTGGATGGCTTTAGCCCCCTCAGCCTGGAGGAAGTTGACAGGATTCTCTTATCGGCTCGCCCAACAACTTGTAAATTGGACCCATGCCCTTCCTGGCTTATTAAATCCTGCCAGAGGGATCTCAGATATCCTATATGGGATATCATAAATAGATCCCTGACGGAAGGGCATTTTCCATCGCCGCTCAAAGAGGCTGTGGTCCGTCCCCTCCTAAAAAAAACATCTTTAGATCCGGCCCAATTGGCACACTATCGGCCGGTCTCAAATTTGCCCTTTTTGGGCAAACTTATTGAGAGGGCAGTGGCGATGCAGTTACAGACTTTCCTGGAGGACGCTTCCATCCTAGACCCATTTCAGTCCGGCTTTCGCCTGGGACATGAGATGGTGTTGGTCACCCTAGTGGATGACCTTCAACGGCATCTGGATCGGGGTGGCTCGGCGGTGCTGATGCTGTTAGACCTGTCGGCTGCGTTCGACATGGTCGACCATCGGCTACTGACGTGCCGCCTTGCCGACGCAGGGATTCAGGGGTTGGCCTTACAGTGGCTTTCCTCTTTCCTGGAAGGTCGGGGACAAAGGGTCACAATTGGGGGGGAACTATCCCGGAGGTGCACACTCGATTGTGGTGTGCCCCAAGGGGCGGTTCTCTCCCCGATGTTATTTAACATCTACATGCGGCCTCTTGCCCAGATTGCCCGAAAGTATGGGCTAGGGTGTCACCAGTATGCTGATGACACCCAGCTCTATCTACTGATGGATGGCCAGCTGGTCTGCGCCCCGGAAAATCTTGAACGGGCACTACAGGCCGTGGCTGAGTGGCTCAGACTGAGTGGGCTGAAGCTAAATCCGGCGAAGACAGAGGTCCTTTGCTTGGGTCGCCGTGGCCCGGGGCGGGGAATCCCCCTCCCAGTTTTTGACGGTGCGCCGCTGATAGCGGCGGACAGGGTCAGGAGCTTGGGGGTGCTATTGGAGCCTTCCCTAAAGATGGAGGCTCAGATAGCAGCAGCTGCCAAGTCCGCGTTCTTTCATCTTAGGCGGGCAAGGCAGCTGTCCCCATTCCTGGAGCGCGACGACCTAGCAACAGTGATCCATGCTACGGTCACCTCGAGGTTGGACTACTGCAATGCCCTCTACATGGGGCTGCCCCTGTCCCGAACTCGGAAATTACAGCTGGTGCAGAATGCCGCGGCCCGGCTGTTATTGGGTCTCCCAAAGTGGGGACACATTCGGCCTGGTCTTCGGACCCTGCACTGGCTTCCAGTGATATACCGAGTCCGGTACAAGGTGCTGGTTATTACCTTTAAAGCCCTATATGGCCTGGGACCTGCCTACCTGAAGGACCGTCTCTCCCCACATGTTCCCCAGAGAGCACTGAGGTCGGGAACACAAAACCTCCTCACTATCCCTGGGCCAAAAGAAGCCCGCTTGAAATCCACCAGAGAAAGGGCCTTCTCCGTTATGGCCCCTACATGGTGGAACCAGCTGCCGGAGGAGGTGAGGGCCCTGCGGGCCCTTGTTCAGTTCCGCAGGACCTGTAAGACGACCCTCTTCCGGTTAGCCTACACCTAGCTAAGATGAGAACTCAATGTAGCTTACCAGACGTCTGTTTTATAGGTAACTGGAATATTTATTGGTTTTTAAGGTTTTAACTGTTTTAAATATTTAATTGCCTATATATTTAAAAGTGTTTAATTTTATGTTGACCAATTTTTGGAAGCCGCCCTGAGCCACTTGTGGGAAGGGCGGGATATAAATCCTAAATAAATAAAATAAAATAAAAATTAAGAGTGGTGATCTCTAATATGGAGAACTTGATTTGATTCCCCACTCCACCACATGAAGCCTGCTGGGTGACCTTGACCTTGACACTCTCAACCCCACCTACCCCACAAGGTGCCTGTCGTGAGGAGGGGAAGGGAAGGTGATTGTAAGCTGCCTTTAAAGAAAAGTGGGGTATAAAAACCCACTCCCCTTCTCCTGGAGGTAAAGTACTGTATAAAAGCAATATGTTTCTACTGTTTTCTCTTGATGCTTCTTCCCTAGAAATGATTCCACATTTCCAGTTTCTTTCTGCACTCCTCCTCTTTGGCTAATTACCTTTTAGATAAGAAATGATTTCTCTCTTTGTTAAAGTGCTGTCACTTCTTGTAAATATCTTACTCTTTCCCAAAGAGCTGAGGCCAACTGACCAAGCATGAGCCTTTGACATGGGTTTCATTCAACTTTGGGTGCGGGAGGGAGGGAAACCTTCTGCACCGATGGAGCTTCCTTGGGAGACATTTCAACCTCAATAAGCGACAAGCTTGAATGTGATGTTGTCACCACTAAGTGGTTAGCAGGAGCTACATAATTCTGACGAGAAAGCTCTTTTTGTCTTCGCTAATGCCGACAATTGTCTCCTGGAGGCTAGCCTTGGCCCGGATAACCCAGGCTAGCCTGATCTTGCTGGATCTCAGAAGCTAAGCAGGTTCAGCCCTGGCAGGTATTTGGATGGGAGATGACCAAGAAAGTTTAGGGTTGCTACACGGAGGCAGACACTGACCAACCACCTCTGAATGCCTCTTGCCCTGAGAACCAGGACCGGCCCTGTCACTGGGCAAACTAGGCGATTACCTAGGGTGCTGGCCTTCTGGCTGTGCCAAATTTGGTACCCCCATGTGACTTGGTGGCATTATCAGTGCAGGAGGGGCAGCAGAAGTTAGCCTTGCCTAGGGTGCCAGTCTAGGGCTGGCCCTGCTGAGAACACCACAGGGTCACCATAAGTCAGCTGTGGCTTGATGGAAGAAAAAAAAAGACCTGATTCCTTACAGATAGGAGTCACTGAACTGGGAACACCACTGTACTTTCCCCATCATTTCTGACCATGTATTTATTATTCAGGAGCATTTTCATTTCTAGACAACACTATAATTGTATGCTATGATTGTTTAAGGGGTATAGGTTTTTCAGCCCCACCCCCGGCCATTTCCAGAAGATGGGGAGTGGGGTAGCCAGCTCCAGGAAAACTCCTGGAGGTTTGGAGATGCAGCCTAGGAAGGACAGGGACCTCAGTGGGTACAGTGCTAGAATCCACCCTCCAGAGCATCCATTTTCTCCAGGGGAACTGGTCTCTGTAGTCTGGGGATGAGCAGTATTCTGAGGGATCCCCAGGTCCCACCCGGAGGCTGGCATCCCTAGCATATATTCAGCATGTACATAACACATGCAGAGACCATATTGTGTGCATGTTGAACCATTATCTCTGTATATACAACACGTGTGTGTGCTGGAATTTCACACTTGGAGAGTGGGCCTGAGCATGCTGGCCCAGCCAAAGTGGGCTGAACACATTAGCCTTGCTTCCCACTTATGTATGCCTCATGTAGACATGCTACTTACACTTCTTCAAACTGTATATGTCTAGGGTCCATTCTTACAAAGTACCATCGCTGATCACATAGTCTTTGTACACAAAGGTGGTGTGCTTATGGTGAGGTGCCCAGATGGAGACAGTGTGTTTGATCACAGATTGGGACAGCACACTCTGTCCCATGCACCTCACACATCTGAACATAAATGTGTTGTGCACACAGTGCAAACGTGTGCCTGATCTGGACTGTGGATTTCTCAGGATACGGATTCTTGGGTATATAATGCTCTTTGCCCCTATACTGCAGCACCGATCAGAATCAGAAAGCACTGCTATGCCCTTTAAAATTCTCTGGGAAGATCCACTCATGGGCACGTCTGCTTTGGTTCAAAATTGACTTTGATTGATGTCCAGGACAGGTGGAGAGACAATAAAATGAGAGACTGTCACTGAGGTGTTCTGAAAAGTGTCTTTTTAGCCACGCAGCTATGGGATAGGGGTGGACTATAAGTAAAAGTAACTAGTGCCAACCAAATTTACTAATTTTGAATGTAAACTTGGAAACTTGAAGGAGAAGAAGCATTTGTGCCTTATCTGGATATTTGTGGCATGCACTGCATTTGGTCTTGACTGTGCATATTCAATTGAGCTATGTTTAGTTCCAATTGCCAGAGATCTATTGAATGAAGCCTCATTCTGTTGATCTTCAAATGGGTCTAACTCACATTTGGCCTCAAGTTGCACCTTTAAAAGCAACAAAGTTTAATTCAGAACGTAAGCTTTTGTATGCAGGCATACTTCTTCAGACAAGATCAGTTTACACTCTTAACCCACCAACTATATGTATTTCAGCCCACTGTACCCTATCCCCTTTTCTGAAGAAGTATGTCTGCATACAAAAGCTTACGTTCTGAATTAAACTTTGTTGCTCTTAAAGGTGCAACTTGACTCCTACTTTGTCTCCTGCTTCAGACTAACACGGCTGCCCACTTGGATCTATTCACATTTGGCCTGACACCCTCCCTGTCAAGGGTGGGGGTGTGGCATCAATGCAGTGCCTCATGGCAGGAAGGGAACATAAACCAGATCTGGAAGTTAACTTCATTGACTGAGGCCACTGAGTAGCTGCTGAAAGGCTGCTAACCTCTAACTAACTTATCAAATGAAGCTGCCCTGTTTGAACTTCTACAAGAGCTTGGGCTGAGTGTTAGGAATTTGTTAACATGCTCAAAGGAGAGATAAGGACATGACTGGCATCAAGATGATGATTCAAGATAGGAACTCTGAGATGGCAATAGGGTTTCCTTCGTGTGTATTTAGCTGGAGCGCCAGGAAGGAGATCCTGGTGCTCAAATACAGTTCCATTATGCTGGGGACAGACTTCTAGATTAAAATTGACCTTTCACCTGTGATTTATTAAGTCAATTTTAAAATTAATTTATTAGCATTCACGTAGTGTTTCTCCCATTAAAAATGAAAAGTGGTGAAAGGGGATGGAGGAAATAAAGACACATGAACACGTGAAACTGACTTACTGTTTTACTGCAAAGGAACTTCAATAATAGAATGGAGAGGGGAATTGCTGAATTATAAACTATTATGAAACTTGGAACATTACATATGCTAAACCCACTTTCACCAAGTAGGGCGATACATCCACAGTATTCCAATGTATTTCTCTTTTAGGATAGTGTATCAGAATAATGCTTTTGTATTGACATACTCAAACAAGGGATATTGGCTGTTTATCTCATTACATATATTCAACCCATCTTCCACTATTTTAATGTATTTTTTTCCTAATGGCAAACTAGAATGATGTATATATTTATGTTACATGTTAAAAGGTAAATTAGTTGGACAGGAAAAACTTCTGAGAAAGAAATGCCTTCTTTTTGACCCAGGTTTATTAGCAATAGAATAATTAACAGGCATTCTCACATTCTGACATGTTACTGTTTTATGGTTTCCCACGCTAATTCAACCCAGATCAAAGGTTTTCTGAATTTGTTAATTTTACTATTCTGCTATTGGTTTTTAACTTTGTACCACTTGGCATTCCAAACCCCACTAGCTATATGTGGCTCTGCTTACTGTACCTCATTCCTCGTCTGAAGAAGTGTGCATGCACACGAAAGCTTACGTTCTGAATAAAACTAAGTTGGTCTTAAAGGTGAAATTGACTCCTATTTTGTTCTACTACTTCAGACCAACATGGCTGCCTACTTGGATCTGACTTCCTCTGAATTAGACCCATGGTCCATCAAAGTCAGTAGACTGGCAGCAGCTCTCAGCAGGGTCTCAGGCAGAGGTCTTTCATATCACCTACTGCCAGATCTTTCAATTGGAGATGTCAGGGATTTAACCTAAGAACCATGGCCCTTCATGAAAGCCTCTCTGAAGAAGCCACAGTTTCACTATGAATCAAAATTGGATTTAGAGTTCTGAGGGTGCATTACTAGGAGCAATGTCCTTGGTCAGTGGTAGGCCCAGTGCTATGTTCCATCTACAGAGAGTAGATCACAATAATGATGAATGCATTTTGGATGTCCTCTTTATGCCATCTCATAGCTTCAGGACAGGGTCTAGGAAGGACTGTGCTTCAGTGAATACCAAATCATATTAGCTGGGAGAAGTGTCATGATTGGGTTAGCAGTGCACGAAATATTGCAATGAAGAGTATTGTTCTCCATGGAGTCTCCAGTCTTGTTCAGCTCTTGGGCACTTTTTGAATTCTGAGACTACTGAGTGGGTACCACTACCAAATGGGTGCCATCGGAGCTGGACCAAGTCATCTAATATTGGGAGACTCCAAGCCAAGAAGTCTTGGTGCGATGTATGGGTGATACCCACAGAAAGAATGTGATGCCTCCTGGACTCTTTTGAAGCACCTACTGCTCCAGAGAGATGGAGGAACGTCAGTATTGGCTTTCTTCTTTGAAGAATATGTGCTTTGGGAAAGAAGAACATACATACCAGAAAACACACTGGTGGGCACGATGTGGGGGAATCACTGGAGTAAAGATTGTGATAGGGAAAAGAGGGGTTTTGAAGGCATGTATATATGAAGATGCCTTATACTGTAAGGCGTTTGGTGCATCCAGCCTAGTACTTTCTAATGTGGCTGGCAGCAGCTTTTTAAAGCTCTTGGTTTTCCCCAGCCATGCAGTGTGAGGTCCATTTTAGCTACAGAAGTCATAAATCAAAGTTGGGATATTGTACATGCAACAAGTTTCCTCTTGCTAAGCTACATCCCTCTTCAAAGAAGGTACTCCAGTCACTTGATGATGATATTGGATTTATATCCCGCCCTCCACTCCGAAGAGTCTCAGAGCGGCTCACAATCTCCTTTCTCTTCCTCCCCCACAACAGACACCCTGTGAGGTGGGTGGGGCTAAGAGAGCTCTCACAGCAGCTGCCCTTTCAAGGACAACCTCTGCCAGAGCTATGGCTGACCCAAGGCCATTCCAGCAGGTGCAAGTGGAGGAGTGGGGAATCAAACCCGGTTCTCCCAGATAAGAGTCCGCACACTTAACCACTACACCAAATTGGCTCTCCCACTGGCACTTCCCATTTGAACCAAGGATTGCACCGTTAGAATTCAGTTGTGCCTAGATGTCAGTGCCATAAGATGTTGGCACACTAAGGTGATCCTGCTGACCAGTGTTCTCTCTAAGCTGAGTTAGCGTGAGCCAGCTCACAGTTTAGCCTCTGGCTCACACATTTTTGTCTCAGCTCAGGAAGGAGAGCCCCGCAGCAAACTAATTTATGCAGCAGTCAAGTTGCTCGCTCACAATTGTAATGCCTTCTCTTTGGCCCAGGCTTATACAATAGAGTGATTAACAGACATTCTCACATTTTGACATATTACTGTTTTATTGCTTTCTCATGCTCATGCTATCCAGATCAAAGGTTTGCTCAATTTGTTAATTTTACTATTCTGTCATTGGATCTTAAATTTGTACCATTTTACCTTCTAAACCACTGCCTACCAGCTATAAGTAGCTCTGCTCATTGTACCTGATTCCTTGTCTGATGAAGTGTGCTTGGAGAACACGGAAGCTTATGTTCTGAATAAAACTTTGTTGGTCTTAAAGGGGCACTTGACTCCTACTTTGTTCTACTGCTTCAGACCAACACAGCTGCCCACTTGGATCTAACTGTAATGCCAGTAGCTCACAAAGTAGAATTTTTGCTCACAAGACTCCATAGCTTAGAAGGAGCATCTCTGGTGACCTGTCATGCTGCTGCATTTAATCATCTGGATCAAACTGACTTTTCCATTGGAGAAAAATGAAAGACAGGTTCTCCTTTGACTATCAAAGAGGCTCTTCTCATGAACAAGAGCCATATGGTGCAGGAGCTGCACTAAGGAAGAAAACTGGGTGAGATGGGGTGAAAAGGCTGGCTGGATTCAACCCGAGTACCTGCAAAAATGTCTGAAAAATCTTCAGGTCTTGAGTCTAGAAAGAAATGAGATTATTAGGTCCAAGCATCTAGTCTTTTGCGAAGCAACTCAACTATTCCAAGAAGGCACATCACCCTGGAGCATGACGTGTTTCCAGTGTAGTCCTTAGGCAATGCTTTAAGTACCCATAATAAAGATGGTGTGGCTGTTCAGCTGGGCAATGGTGAGTCAGCCTAATGATTTCCACGGCTGGATAAACAAGAAAGAGCTGGGCTTAGGGAGCTGAAGTCTCTGATTGGAGTCATGGAGGCATGCCAGAGTTTTACAGGAGCTGGCCTATAAAATTTCGCAACCACTTTTGTTTACAAGGCCTTTTCCCATTTTTGGAGAGGACAGTCCTTTCACAAGCTCCTCAGCACAGACAACCAGCCAAACAATACTCATGTAAAATGGCAAGCAAAGGCTGCTTTGTTCCCATAATCAGATCGCAGAACTTCTGAATGTTGTCCAAAATGTAATAGACATACTAAAGGCAGAAGAAACATAACTTACGAGAGAAGCACGAGGGAACCTGGAACATAAGAAAAGTCTTAGAGGATCAAACTAGTGGGTCATTTAGTCGAGCATCATGTCTCACAGTAGCCAACAGGACAAAGAGGAGGAGGAGAGAAGAAGAAGCAGAGGATTTATATCCCAACCTTCACTACTCGAAGGAATCTCAGAGTGGTTTACAATCCCTTTCCCTTTCCTTCCCTTCCCCACAACAGACACCCTGTGAGGTAGGTGGAGCTGAGAGAGCTCTCCCAGAACTGCTTTTGAGCAGAACAGCTTTGTGAGAACTTGTGGCTGATCCAAGGTCACATCAGCAGATGCATGTGGAGGAGTGGGGAATCAAACCTGATTCTTCCAGATAAAAGTCCACACACTTAATCACTTCTCATGAGACCATGCCCTGATGTTGCCTCCTGGCTCTAGAATTCAAAGGTTTAGAGCCTCTGGACATGGCAATTTTCCTCAGCCACCATGGCTAGTAGCCACTGAAACACCTATCCTCCATGAATCTATCTAATCCCCTTTTAAAGCTGGTTATTCCTATGGCCATCACTATATCCTCTGGCAGCAAATCCCACATTTTAATCGCACTCTGTGTAAAGAAATGTTTCATTTTGATTGTCCTGAATCTAGTGCCCATCAGCTTCATTGGATACCCCTGAGTTCTAAAATGTTGGAAGAGGGAGAAAAGAAATTGTCAACTCTCCCCATCCAGTGCATAAATTTATAAACCTCTATAATGCCCCACCCCAGCAATCTCTTTTCTCAACTGAAAAGTCCCAGATTCTCCAGCCTATCCTCATAGGGAAAGTGGCCCACCCCCTATCATCTGGGTCACCCTCCCTATGTCTGATACACAATGCTAATAGAGTTGCCAGCTCCAGGTTGGGAAATTCCTGGAGAATTGGGAAAGAGCCTGGAGGACAAAATTTGGGGAGCAAGGGGATCTAATCAGGGATGTGGTGCATAGATTCCATTCTCTGAAGCTACCATTTTCTTCAGGGGAACTGATCTGTATAGTCTGTAGATTAGTTGTCATTCAACTCCAAGTCCCCAGTGGAGATTGGCAACCTTAAATACTAAGATCAATGGGGATATTTGCAAGGGAGAAGCAATGGATGAAAGCCATATTTAAATCTTTCTCAATTTGCCACAATTCTTCCTTGAATCTCCTTCTGCCAGCCAGCGCTACACACCCCAGCCCAAACTGGGCAGGTATGTGCTTTTCACCCCAAACGGTAAGCCTGTATTCCCTCCTCTCTCCTCAACTATATTACTCCCCTGCTATACTACGAATCAGGGCTCTTTTTTTTGAGCAGGAACTCATATTAGGCCACACACCCCTGATGTAGCCAATTCTCCAAGAGCTTACAGTAAGCCCTGTAATAAGAGCCCTGCAAGCTCCTGAAGGATTGGCTACATCAGGGGGGTGTAACCTAATACGCAAAGCAGTTCCTGCTACAAGAAAGGCCCTGCTACTAATGCAAAATATACAACTGTGCGTCTTCACTCTCTGAGGCGCTTACTCCATTTCATTGGCTCATGGAATTCCACAGTATGACGACATCATGGGATGTGTTTTCTATTAGGTTACTGGGAAGAGGGATGGAGCAAGACACATGGCGGCGAGTTCTTCTGGCAGCCCAACATCTGTCAGAACATCTGGTTCTAGCTTGATATGGTCTAGTAGTTCCTGTCTTCAGTACAACAGAGAGCCAAGAAAAACAGACATGACGTGTCTTTGTGAGTTTTTTTCTTTAATTTCAAATGGTTTAAAATACAATATGAATAAGGCTACAATATATAAAAAAACTCTCCAGAAGAATGATGTGCCAGCATCAGCAATTAAGAGGAATCCAACTCCGCTCCCTAATAAGTCTTCAGTGTGGGAGGGACTGTTTTGACGGCTTCTTTTTTTTTTTTTTAAACACACAGACAACAGACATCGCTACATCTCTAAGCTACCTCACTTGAGTTTGGTTTTTCTTTTTCTTTTCTTTTTTTCCTAAAAAGCACCTGCTTTTTTTCTTCTTTTTTTAAAAAAAATCCTGCTTTTTAAGGGTTTTTTTTCCACTTCTATAAAATATAAATTATATGAAAATACAAGTTGGAAAATAGTTCAACAGCATAATATAACAATCTTTTTTTCTTCTTCTTCTGAAATTATCAGCTTTAAAAAAACAGGTATAAAAACAAAGTCAAAAAAGAAACACACTTTTTTTTTTAAGGAAAACAAAACTTGTTTCACTGAGGCAGTTAATTCCTGGAGATATTTCTGTAGTAACATATATGTATACATCAGTTACCTATTCAAACATCTTTGGAATGTAGACAATAGTTCAATGGATCACTGTAGACCCCATCAGAAACAGAATGGAGGGAATGTATTGGCAAATTCCGCGGTGCCTTGACTGTATTAAGAGGTACATTATCCCAATGAGATCCATTCCATACAGAGTAGACCCAACACATTGCATTTTTAGGAATACGCATAAAATTTCTGAAGAGTACATCTAAAAATGTTATGGGCAGATGTAGTAACAGGTATTGTACAGTATGCTCATTGGAGATTTAAAATGGGCTGCACTTCTGTGACAAGCATACACTGTCGCAAAACTGGGTTTGTTGCTACATAATTTGTAGAACTGCTCACAAATCAATTTTCTATAACAGAGTCATCCAAAAAGAGGCAAAAAAGTTGGATGGTGTCTTTATATTTCAGACAATAATTAAGAAATAATCCTTTGCAAAGATATCTCTAGCGCGCCTCCCCCCCTCCCAATTTTGATCACAAGATAGAGAATTCCAATATAATTATAGTCCTATACTGCTTGCATCTAATGTTAAGAATTGCTTGATTTTTTTTAAAAAAAACAAACCTATAAATCACAGATGTATATTTGATGCATTCCTAAACGTCTTTGATAACGGAGTCAAACATTCACTCTCAAACTCTGTAAATCTCAAAGTTTTGCAAAGGCAAAGTAAATATTAAGAACAAAGAATGAAGGGTAAAGAATCAAAAGTGTTTCCCATTTTTTAAAAGAATATACAGTGAAACACACTGAGCACAATGAAGCAGGTACGTTTCCTGCATGAACCCATTTGGATGAATGGCACGTGCTATGATCATAGGGCGTTTTCGCACTGACCTTCTAGTGGCACGACCACCCTCTTCACACCGGAGGATCCGCCCGGATTTCGCACAAGAAGCGCCGGCGCACCCAAAAGAGCTGGCGACTTCCGTCGCGAAACCCGCTCAAACGTTTTCCTGCTTCTTGGCGGTTTCCGTTTGAGCGGGTTTCGCGACAGAAGTCGCCGGCTCTTTTGGGTGCGCCGGCGCTTCTTGTGCGAAATCCGGGCAGATCCTCCGGTGTGAAGAGGGTGGTCGCGCCACTAGAAGGTCAGTGCGAAAATGCCCATAGAGTTGTCAGCCTCCAGGTGGGGCAGGGAGATCTCTCGCTTTTACAACAGATCTCCAGTCGGCAGAGATCAGCTCCCCTGGAGAAAACGACTGCTTTGTATGGCATTGTACCCTGCTGAGGCCTCTCCCTTCCCCAAACCCTGCCCTCTCCTGGAGCCACCCCCAGTCTCCAAGTATTTTCCAACACAGACCTGACAACCCTAGAATCACATGAGTACAAAGATCAGCTGCCTATGCAATTAAATCTATGTTATAAAAGCCTGTGGACGCTAATAGCCATTATCTTTACATTTCCCTTCATAAACACACTTTAAAGCAAAACCAAAAGAAAGTGTTCACTTTGCAAATCTCCAGTTTATAATGAATTTATGTCCATTTCTAAGTAAAGAAGGAAGAGAAGACAGTGGGAGGAAAAGCACTGTAGACCAAGCAGAACACACGGCTAAGGCAACAAATGCATGAACACTGAGATAAGGGATTAATGCCACAGATGCCGCCATGCACCGCTGATGGCATCTGGTTGCCCTTCAGGATCCCTGAGAATGCACCTCCGGACTGTGAATGCTAAATGACCTTACCATCAGTTTTGAATCATAAAGCTGGAAGGGGACTGCCCGGGTCACTAACTCCCTACCTCAAGGGGCAAGAACTGAAACACACATGGCTGAAACCACTTGTTCTACATCAAAATATGCCACAAGGAGACAACAAATGATCACAGAAAGCTGATGGCTCTGGGTAACTGGAACAAAATAAGCCTGTTGGCAAAAATCAACCTTGAAAATACCCATACAAGTACACAGCCAACAAAGGTTTTGATAGTCCACTAAAACATTTATATGACCAGAGTGAAAACCTAAGGATGAGATTTCCCCCCATTTCCCATCCCTCCCCCCCCCCCCTGCAAGCTTCCTTTCTGGTTACTATCAATAGTCTGGCCTGGGAAAAATAGCCAAAGTGAACACAGATTGGAATTTTTGGGGTTCATTTTAGCTTAGTAGAAATGGAAATTAGATCTGGTGGACTAAAAATGGATGCATAGTCCACATTTCCCAAGCAAAATTTTACGGTTTTTAAGGAAGGCACTCAAATGAGGAATCTCTGGTCTGTAACAAAATACCAGATGCATGCTGAACACGTCTTCATCAAAGAAGTAAATACAATAGTTTATGGGAATGGTAAGAAGATAATAGGTTCTACTTTAAGACTAGATCCAAAGGTATCCTTCCACTCACAGTGCGTTTTGTGTGACTGCAAGGTTATTGTTGGGCCCAAGTTAATGAAGTCTTGTAACAGACTGCCCTACATTGCCATGAGGTTTGTGTGAGAAAAGGGAGTTAGCGGGTTTTGTTGCTGCTGCTGAAAGTTTCCCTGCCACTTGGGACCTTATTAAGTTTAGCTTCGACAAGTATGTAAGGCTGTACTGGAAAAAAGGGGTTTGGATCTCAGTCTGATTAGTAGACTGCAGATACTTAGACAGTCCGCAGGCAAGACTAGCAGATAGCTGATGTATACCTAGGCTTGTACTGATTTGCATGTTTAGCAAAGACTCATGAGGGATACTTTTGAAGGGAGAGCCAGTTTGGTGTAGTGGTTAAGTGAGCGGACTCTTATCTGGGAGAACCGGGTTTGATTCCCCACTCCTCCACTTGCACCTGCTGGAATGGCCTTGGGTCAGCCATAGCCCTGGCAGAGGTTGTCCTTGAAAGGGCAGCTTCTGGGAGAGCTCTCTCCAGCCCCACCCACCTCACAGGGTGTCTGTTGTGGGGGAGGAAGGTAAAGGAGATTGTGAGCCGCTCTGAGACTCTTCGGAGTGGAGGGCGGGATATAAATCCAATATCTTCTTCTTCTTCTTCTTCTTCTTCTTCTTCTTCTTCTTCTTCTACTATGACTAAGAGAGCTGGTATCAAGCAGGACTGGGATAGCTGAAAGGGCAAGGGATTATTATTGAGATGTGCTGAAGGCAGTGCTTTCTGAAAGGCAAAGCTGGTTTCCAAACTTTGGATCCAAAAAGATCCAGAGCTGAAACCCCTAGCTGGGAGAACTTGAACCTCCCTGGGAGAGCAGTGGAGACTAAGAAGACCTGAAAAAGCTCAGAAAACCAAAGAGTGGGAACTGCTGACAGCTCAAATCTTCATTAACTGCCTGAGATCGACACCCTAGCACAGAGCTATCCCACTTCTCTAGCAAGGAGGAAAAGGGAACTCCTCCTAGGGCAATGAACAAGCTTGAAGATCCATCCAGCATCTTCACAAGAAGAGTTGGAGCTCTGGATGACACAGAGCTGGCTGTGCCTTCTACAAAGTGGATTGTGAGTAGAAGTCAGCTCAGGGGACACTGGTTAATGAACCAGTATTGATAGCTTTGGGAATGTTTTTTTCCCCACAGTTGTATTCTGTTATATTTAAATAAAGTGGATTTATGTTTTGAATTGGTGAACATTACTCTAGAATTAGAACCTGACCCTCAGGAAGAAGAAGATATTGGATTTATATCCCGCCTCCACTCCGAAGAGTCTCAGAGTGGCTCACAATCTCCTTTACCTTCCTCCCCCACAACAGACACCCTGTGAGGTGGGTGGGGCTGGAGAGGGCTCTCACAGCAGCTGCCCTTTCAAGGACAACCTCTGCCAGAGCTATGGCTGACCTAAGGTCATGCTAGCACTTAGGGGGTTACAAGTAAATTTCACAGGAATCATCTTTAAAGAAAGATTACTATGCAAGTTTCCAACATGATGTGTTTAGAAGCTCTAAAATCGACCGTATGTCACCAACTCAGGGTTAGTCCTCCTCAAATGCTCCAGCCTCTGCACTTTGAAGGATGCCCCTAGCTCATCTTCTAGCAGCACTTCAGAAACTGACTGTGAACTGCCCACCTGAATTTGTTCTTGCTGCCCATTTCCAAGACTGATCTAATGTCATTGACATTGATCCTGAGTTGTGGGAATAAGAACCGTCGACATTCCTATTTTGATGATAAACATGTCAGTGTTGTTTCCTTCAACTTCACAATAGCAGTCTCTGATTTTGGCTGTTTCATTCCCTAGTTGGCCTGTGGATACCTCTTCTACACTACACTAAAACCACTAAATGCTACAGATGCTTGACAAGAAGCCCTTTGGCTTTAGGGATACATTCTCTTCAACCTCCACCAACCTTTCTTTCTTTCCTTTCCATCCCTCCCTCCCACACTCTTCTTTGACCTTGTTGGAATTAAATCTAGCCAAGCCCTGGTAGCTTGACTTCTCTTCCAAGAACATCCGCTACGTAATGGTTCTTGGCTCACAAATCTTCCTTCTGCCTCATCCTAGAAACACTGAGTTTGTCCCCACCATCCAAAGCCAAGATCTCCAATAAACCCTGCCTAAAATAATGGCAGTGATTCGTTGTTCATGGACAGATGCTCTGATAGGTTAGTTACTAAACACCCATACTGAAAACTCCTGAGAACATATACCTATGCTGCCAAACATAATTAGATCCAACAGTCACACCCCTTTCCAGGCTGGAACTAGAGATCATCAACATTTTCAGCACTGTCAATGAACTGCACTTCCCAAGATTTCTTGACCATGTTTGTTAAAATGGCACAAAGCAGATACATAGATATGCTCAAACAGGCTAGCTAAATCTTTGGAGCAGTAAAAAGAATGATCAGGAATAATATCAGGTATCTTCTTTGTTATTATCAGAGGTTCTCAACTTTGAGAGAAGGACAGATGTATAACCTTGTTGGCCCACTGCAAAACTGCAGAGAGCTTCTAGCTTCGTCATACATTCATGCTTTCAGATAAGCCCACTTGGAGTTGCGATTTCAGATTGTCTCATTAGCCTGTTTGTCACAAGCTGTGGGTTGGATGCTAAACCTGTGTTTGAATGACACCACTACAGATAGAAAGATAAAACACTCTTCTGTTCTGCCCCACCCAAATATTCTCCACACATTAAAAAAAAAACCCTGAAGATTGAAGAAGAGAGCAAGGCTAGAATTGTTTTTCCTGGCATTTAGCTCCCTATGTGTATGCTCCTAACCTCATGTGAAAAAGCAGCATACCACCAGGAAACTCCCACATGTGGACTGAGACACATGGTCCAGACTTAGTTTTCAAGCTAGACCTATGATGCAAGTATGGGACCTGCAGGGGCAAAAGCCATGTGGACCAGAAGCTGCAGCAAGGAAGGGAACTGGGTGAGATTCTTTGAAACAGCTGGCTGGACCCAGCACAGTATTTGCTCCTTTTATTTAAGGATACAAACAGAGCCTTTACCTCTGCCTTGTTTCAAATTAGACTAACACAACATGGATGGAGGAGTTCTCTTAATACTAGCTCTTGGACTTAGGGTTGGCAGCTCCAAGTTGGGAAACACCTGGAGAGTCTGAGACTGCAGCCTGAGAAGGGATGGTTTGGAGAGGGACTTCAATGGGGTATAACACAATAAGTCCAACTTCCAGATGAACTGATGTCTGTCATCTGGAGATCAGTTGTAATCGCAGGAGATCTCCAGCCACCACCTGGAAGTTGGCAACCCTATGTAGACTCCTGAAAGTCTTCATCGTTATTACCCCCAAACTCAAATATTCATCATTATTATCCCCCAAACTCAACTACCCCCAAAATTCAAATATTTAAATACTTTAAGCTGCACAGATTCTCCCGTTTTGTTCTAAGGATATGCTACTGTGTCACTCAGGTGTAAAACATTTAAGAGTTATGAAGAATTCACCTAAAACTTGTCAAGCATGAATGTCACACAATCACATGTTTACAAAAAGGTGTGTCATGCAGGTCCACATATCTTCAGCACTAAGCCTGGCTGCCTTGTAATGTCAGAACTGGCATTCAGGACGAGCAGATTAAGATTTAAATTCTGGAAAATGTATAAACTTGTTTCCTTTGTCCTGTTTTCCCCCACCCCCAGAAGTGGAAACAAATTCTTTGGGAAAATGGGACATGTGATTATAAACCAGGGAAACATTATTCTAAATCAGTAGGTGGGACTGGTGTTGAATGGGGGAGAGGGTGTTGAAACTTCATCAATGCTCTGTAAGCATGCCAAACAGGAATATTAAAGAATGCAGTGTCTATTAAGAAACTCAGAAGGAAAATTGCATGGTATTGCCAAATCTTGTCAGATCTTGGAAACTAAACAGGGTCAGTACTTAGATGGGAGACCACCATGCAATACTCTGCAAGGGGAGGCAAAGGGAAACCATCTTTGCTTCTCGCTTGCCTTCAAAGCTCCTTGCTGGGGTTGCCATACTAGGCTTGTCAACTCTGAGCTGGGAAATACTTGGAGGTTTGAGTGGGCAGAGCCTGGGGACGGTGGAGTTTGGGGAGGGGAGGGTTGCCCTACTTGGTTTAGCACTGCACTGTGAATTAGCTCATGGGTGTCAGAAGACAGAATCTTAAATTTCAATACTGGAATTTTTTTAAAAAAAACTTTTGCTCTAAAGTATCTTGAGAAGGACTGAGAAATGTGCACATAATCTCAATAAAATCTCATTTTAGGAATGAAATTGTTGACCAAAATGGATGAACAAAGGAAGCTGCTTTACTCTTAGGCAGACAATATGGCTTTCTTGCCCGTTATTACCCATGCAGACAGATGGTGGCTTGCCAGTATCTCAGTCTCTCCCAAACCAACATCCTGAGATCCTCTTTTGAAACCAAGAAGTCTGGGACTAAATCCATGCAAATTCTGTGCTTTACCAATGAGACATAGACCCTTCATCCAAATCTAGACCTACTGACTAGCAATGGAAACAGACAATAAAGTGCAGGAGGCCCCAATGTTGAAGTGATACAGCCATATTATCTCATCTCCCTGGTTCGATCTTGATTTTCTATCAAAGTCGTTAACGTCTATCTGTTTCTGGTGGGGTCTAACATCAACTCTGTTATCTTTTTTCCTCAATGCAGATAAAACTTGCAGCTGTCGTAACGAAAACAAACAACACACAATATTGCAATACTGAGACCGTCTTTGAGCTTAAGACTATTTTTTAAAAAATACTGGCACAAAAATTAATAAAATAACATTTTTTTTTACAAATAATAAAAAAAAAAGATTTGGTCCCCTCCTGATGAAAATCTGCCTTTTTTTGAAATGCAATAAGCTAGGACCACAGTTATTGGCTATTCCAATGTGTTTTCCCTGCAATGTAAAACATTCTGTGCCCTTAAGACTATCTCCCTCACTCTCCCGAAAATCTTTCCTTGGGAGGTTTTCAACATTGTGGATTGTCAGCTTAGGATCCCAGGTTGTGGGTGATCAATAAATGCATTAAATAACTGCAGCAGGGTGGTTTTAAAAACAAACAAAACGTTTAAGCTCTTCCCTCCCTCCCCCCCAACTTTTGAAATTTCAACCTCCAATAACATTCTCCAAGAACCTTCACATGCAAAAGCTCTTTCTCTCTCCCCCCCCCCAACTAAAACTATGTCACAGTCTCATCCAAACACTTAGTATAACCCATCCCTGTGCCACCAACTTAAATGCTGAGTTTCTCTCCAATAGAACATCATGGCAGTGAAAAAGGAAGTAGAAAGTCCAATAGGATTTCTAGATGGACGCATGGAATCTTCTGCAAGAGCTTCTTTGCAGTCCCCGCCTCCCGTTCATTCATCGGCATCGGGTTTGACGTCCAACATGGCATGGAGTTCTTCAGGTGTGTATCCCAGCAAGCTCTGCAGGTCGCACACAAAACGGTAAACGTACCGTTTCCCCGCAGTCTTGTGGATTATGTTCTTGTCGTAGTAATAGCGCAATCCACGGCTCAGCTTCTCGTAGTTCATTTTTGGCTTGTTTTTCCTCTTGCCCCATCTTCTTGCAACCTGGAAAGGTGGAGCCCACCATCCCAAAATGAATATAAATTATTCTCATAGGCAGGGCTCTTTTTTTGTAAAAAAAAGCCCAGCAGGAACTTATATGCATATTAGGCCACACCCCCTGATGGCACCATTGTTCCACAAGGGCTTTTTTGTAGAAAAAGCCCAGCAGGAAGTCATTTGCATATTAGGCCACACCCCCTGATAGTACTATTGTTTCACACAGGCCTTTTTTGTAGGAAAAACCCAGCAGGAACTTATTTGCCTATTAGGCTGCACACCCTGATGGCACTGTTGTTCCACATAGGGCTTTTTGTAGAAAAAGCCCAGCAGGAAGTCATTTGCATAATAGGCCACACCCCCTGACACCCAGCCAGCTGGAACTGCATTCCTGCTCAAAAAAAGCCCTGCTCATAGGGGAGGCAGTGTGTTGATGTACCATCAAGTTTCTTCTGCTGACAGAAGCACCTCTATCTGTGGAACAGAACTTTCCAGCTTCCCTCCCTCCCACTGTAGCCACTGATTATCACCCTGAAATGCTGCTCCCAGGAGATAGGAGACCTTCAGCGATGGCAGGAGAAGAGGGAAATTTTGCCATTTGCTGGAAATTTAGCCTGCATCCAACCCCCATACGAGGATAGTAGAACTGGAGGACTGAAGGCCATGGTCAGGGACATGCCATGTAATAAGGATAAAGACAAGGTGAAAAATGCCCATGGAGAGCTTCAAAGGTATGGAAAACAAATCTGTGCCGATGAAGAGGGAAGCCAGTGAATTATACAATAAGACACAATATGGATTCTTTTTTAAAAAAAAAGAAAAAAGGAGAGGAAGTTATTTCACTTTTTTCCATTAATCTATTACTGCAGTTGGAGGCCCTTACCACCCTTATGGCCACTCATACCTCATCAGGATCGGAGAGTTTGAATTCCCAACCATCGCCTGTCCAGCTGATAAAAGACTGGCAGGACTTGTCCGTGAGAAGCTCCAGCAAGAATTGCCACAGTTGAATGGGTCCACTACCTAGGAGGAGAAAAGGAGCATAAGTAAACATAGGAAATATTATGAATGGAATCCTCTCCACTATACAGGCACCACCACAAACACATATATCCTTGACTTCAGTGCTCAATACAACTCGTCAGGTAACTCAGAACTATCTATACAACCAATCCTGCCCTTTTTTCTTGGAGGTTAGGGTAGCATAAATTGTTCTCCCCTGTTCCACTTTTTCCTCCCAACAATGCTGTGAAGTAGGTTAGGCTAAAAGAGAGACTGACTGAGCTAGGATGTTTCATAATCAAAGGGGATTTCAACCTTTCCCAAAACCTATTCCAACATGCATTGCTAACTACTATACCACATTGGCTTTCCATAAAAGAAGTTTCAGGACCCTAAGACATTGGCTATCACTTGCTATACTTAGAGTCCACAGTACTCCAAATTACCATTTTAAAATATATTTGGAAAGGGAGGTAAAACCAGAAATTATGGAGTTATGGTCATCTGGAAGACCTAGGTGTCTGGGAGTCTGGGACTTGAACCAGCAACCTCATGGACTACACAGTTTAGATGTGGCCTACATTGCTACAGTGTATCTGGGCCACAAATGAGATCTAGGCCAATCAGTGTGGACCCAAAGGCCTCAGAGCCCTCTTCACACAGAGAAGGGGACAGAAGTGTGATTAATGGGCAGGCTAAAACTTTGCTTTGGGACTGGCCCAGGAACCATCTTCAGCCAAGGTTAGGATCATCTGCCTGATGCCTTTCAGGCTACCGTTCAACCCTCAACTCCAGTTCCAGACTGGATAACTGAGATTCTGCCCCCAACCCAGTCCTGGATTCAGGTATGGTCCCAGCCTGGACTGAGAGCTTCACAGAATCACTTTACCATCATTCATGCCACTCTTTGGGCTTTTGATAGGATCCACACACACAAAAAAAATGAGAAAAGGGGTCCAAAAAACAAAAAATAAAAATGAGAAAAGAGGTCCAAAAAACCAGACCAAAGATTTTAGAGAGCTAGGCTAGATTTTAGAAAATGGGATGGCCTCCATACAAAATAGCTGTTAATAAACACAGGTGTTCTCTTGCCTACAAAGATCTCAGGGTCAAACTGGTTATTATTCCAAGATAAAGGAGATCTTCCATTCTGTGCATCCCTTAGGCTCTCTCTCTCATAACTGCTAATCAAATCAATCCATGATGAGATGACAACTGCAATGTAGAGGTGATGTGAGGCTGGGTGATGCAATGTGCAATGATGCCATGTCTCATCACACAAGACAATGATGAGAGGGCATGCAAGCAGCAAGATGGGAGTCATCAGTGGAAGCCAACGGGATCTTTCACTAGCAATTTTTCACCTCTAGTCCTCAGTCATGTAAACAGGATTCTGTTTTTGGCGCTCATGCCAGGAGGACTCATGCTCCAGACATGAGAGCACCATTCCCTCCCACCTTCCAGAAAGCTTGACCTCAAGCAAACCCCTGCCCCCGCAGTCTTGTCGGCCGCCTCCCCTGACCTTGACTTTTTGT
This sequence comes from Heteronotia binoei, assembly GCF_032191835.1. NCBI lineage: Eukaryota > Metazoa > Chordata > Lepidosauria > Squamata > Gekkonidae > Heteronotia > Heteronotia binoei. The sequence goes on along the minus strand of NC_083234.1, from coordinate 23,972,172 downwards.
TCCCTGCCTGTTTACTGAGATGTGATAAAGAGGCAGGTAGGTATGAAAATCATTTGGCCTCTTTCCAGGGGCGTGTTGCTGCAGGAACGAGCTACCAAAGCTTGCTGAGAATGAAACCTCAGGGTCAGTGAGTCAGCTTAGTGGCTATTAATGTACCAGAAGCTCAGGTTGGTGTGGGTGGCCAGAGTGTATCGCCTCATCCTGACTCAAGGTCAGCAGCACCCCCTTTTCCAGTCACTCTTTTATTTCCACACTCACGCCAACAGCCTGCAGTTTTAATAATCATTTTCATGTACATTAATGGTCTCTGTTGGGCAGGTAGCTTTCTTGTTTTTAAGCTTCTGTCAGCCCTTAAAATAGACCTGTCCTGCCTTTTGACATTTGAAAACTTCTTAAAAATCCAAAGCGGTTTCCTTTTTCAAGTTGTCAGATATAGCGTGTTCTTTGTCACTCATCTCCTTTATACAGGCACGTCCCCACCCCTACACACACACATTTACTGAATGTAAACCTCTCAAAAAGAGCTCACTGATGTTCATTTCCTTCAGTCAGGCTTCTTGCGGTCTTGTGGGCCACAGCTAAACTAGCATGACTATACCGGTCAGAAATAATGATCAGGAATTCAACAGCTGCTGTCTTGAGATGCTGCAGAATTTAACTGAGCAACAGCTAGATTGAACCTTAGAGACCAACAAGATTTTGGAGTTATAAGCTTTCATAAGAACATAAGAGAAGCCATGTTGGATCAGGCCAATGGCCCATCCGGTCCAACACTCTATGTCACACAGTGGCCAAAAAAACCCAGGTGCCACCAGGAGGTCCACCAGTGGGGATAGGACACTGGAAGCCCTCCCATTGTTGCCCCCCCAGCACCAAGAATACAAAGCATCACTGCCCCAGACAGAGAGCTCCATCTATATCTTGTGGCTAATAGCCACTGATGGGCCTCTGCTCCATATGTTTATCCAATCCCCTCTTGAAGCTGTCTATGCTTGTAGCTTCCACCTCCTGTGGCAGTGAATTCCATGCATTAATCACCCTTTGGGTGAAGAAGGACATGTACATTAAGGTCCGGTGCATGGGAGTGGGCCATGTCGGCAGCTGCCTTGGACGCCGCATGGCCTACAGGGCTCTGCAAAGCGCCCCCTCCCCACACGCCAGCTGGCACAGCTCTGTCTCTTTCCCCTGCTCAAAACTCGGGCGGAGGAAAAAGGCAGTTTGGCCTCGCTTCCGGGCTGCTCTCCTGCAGGGAAGACAGCCGGAGAGTGAGGACGAACCGCTGCACCAGCTCGTTCCCCTGCCCGAGACTCAAGCAGAGGAAAGAAAGCTTGGCTTTGCTCTTGGGCTGGCTCCCCTGCAGGGAAGGCAGCCCAAGAGCGAAGAGGACACCCCACGCCGGCTCTTTCCCCCACCCGTCTCAGGCGAAGGAAAGGGGCAGCTCGGCTTCACTCTTGGCTGGCTCCCCTGCAGGAAAGGCATCCCGAGAGTGAAGAGGATGCCCTGCGCCAGCTCCTTCCCCCACCCGAGACTCAGGGAGAGGAAAGGGGGCTTGGCTTCGCTCTTGGGCTGGTTCCCCTGCAGGAAAGGTAGCCTGGGAGTGAAGAGGAGGTCCGGACGCACCAGATCCTTCCCCTGCCCAACATTCGGGCAGAGGAAAGAGGCTGTCGGCTTTGCTCTTGGACTGGCTCCCCTGCAGGAGAGGCAGCCCGAGAGCGAAGAGGAGGCCCCATGCTGGCTCTTTCCCCCACCCTAGACTCGGGTGGAGGAAAGAGGTGCGGAAAGGTTGAGGGGGGAGCGTTTGCATAAACAGCACTGGGGGCCCTCCCCCACTGGAGGGGGGCTGGAGCCTGCTGCCATTTCAGACTTTGCTGGGGTCTCCCGAGACTCGGGAGTCCTCGGCAAAGTCGGGGGGGGGTGTGACAGTGACATCATAGTTATGTCACTAACGGGCACCCAAATCTTGGTGGCCTCTAAAATTCTACAGGACTAGCGGTTACGCTGCAGACCAACACAGTCTGAAATTAACTGAGGAAGGCGATGCAGCTTAGCAATGCAGTATTTGCTTGGCTTGCAGAGGATTTGGGGTTGGGTTCCTGATTTCTCCACTTAAAAGGAGATGGCAGGTGGTAGGCGATGGGATAGACCTCTGCCCGAGAACCTGGAGATCTGCTGCCCACCAGAGTAGGCGATACTGACTTTGATGGACCATAAGAGCTTGACATGTTCAATTACAAATTTCTATGAGCTCAGCAATTTGCAAAAACTGCCAGTGCTGGTTTTAATGGCAGTTCTGACATTTTGACTTCTGTGCCAGACTGACCCCCTTCACACATGGATCTATTGGGAAGCTAGTCTACACTTAGCATACTAATGCCTTCTAGAGGTTCCAACCAGTTTTCACTCTGAGTTAGTGTGAGCTAGCTCACAGTTTTTTACATTTTTGTCTTAGCTCAGGAAGGATGGCCCCAGAGCAAACTAATTTACGCAGCAGCTCACAACTTTAATGCCGGTAGCTCGTGAAGCAGAATTTTTGCTCACAACACTCCACAGCTTCTATAGAGGGAATATTGGTTCCAACCCTTGTGAGAGTACGAATGATGACTGTTTTTTTCTGGTAGCTGCTCCAGTATTATGGAACACTCTCACCCAGAGGATATCAGAAGAAAATTGTAGAAAGCGTTTTTGGCTCTTCTGAGGGGTTTTTAAAATTCAGGCTTTCAAGGGAAACCGCGGTGGAAACCGCCGTCAAGTTGCAGACGACTAATGGCGACCCTTTAGGGTTTTCAGAGCAAGAAGTGAACAGAGGTAGTTTGCCATAGCCTGCCTCCCACACAGAAACCCTGGGGGTTGTCTCCTATTCAAGCAATAATGAGGGCAGACTCTGCTTAGATTCTGAGATCCAATGAGATTGGGGGAGGGGCTGCGGCTCAGGGGTAGAGCATCTGCTTGGCATGCAGAAGGTCCAAGGTTCAATCCCCAGCGTCTCCAGTTAAAAAGATCTGGCAGTAGGTGATGTGAAAGATCTCTGCCCGAGACCCTGCTGAGAGCTGCTACCAGTCTGAGTGGACAATACCAACTTCGATGGACGAATGGTCTGATACTGATTCAGCCTTAGGCAGCATCATGTGTTCATGTGAGATTGGGCAAGCCTGGGCCACCCTGCTTGGACTCTCCGTTGAATGTGTTGTTTTAATGGCTTCTTTTTAAATGTTTTTATAAGGTATCGGTTTTCTGGTTATTGCCCAACTCGGGTCCCTGTTTTCTGAGGAAAAGGCGGTGTCTGTAAATGTTTCAGATAAACAGATCGTAAACTCTCTGTCACAATCCTTCCAAATCACAAACCGCCTCCCAATCTCTAATGAAATAAGGCACTTGGCAGATCAAAAAGAAATGAATATGGCTAACGTAGCAACAGCAACAATAAGCACCTCTCATTTGCCAGCAAACATTGCCATAAATGTATTCAAAGATCTTGCTCAAATTCTACATAGAGGCATATGGAGTGAAAAGCAGCAAGATGCTTTGTTTTCTACGCATCTAATCAAAACTGAGTGCGCACAAGTTTAAAGTCAAGCCTCAAGAGACCTTCAGCAAAAAGGTTGCATGCTCATGTCTTCAGCTGACCAGCAAGTTTGAAGACTCAGCAGTTAATATTATTGTAATGTACTGGACTTGCAGACGATTAGAACACAACATACTTTATTGGTGAGTACATCACAAGAGAGAGATGGCAAAGCTGGGTCCCCTCTTATATACATTACCCAGAACAACCCTCTTTCTGGTCAGGTCCAATCCTGACCAGTTAAACTTCCCGCCACTGATCATTATAGGCGACTGCGTTTGTCCCTTCTGGTTTCCTCCCACAGTTGCGTTGTGCTATACTTTCCAGGGACGAAACGCAAGACACAACAATTATCTTCTCTGCATCTTTCAGATTTGTGGGAATCTACATGCTCCAGCATGGTTCAAACTGTTCCTTATCAAAAGATCGACGATTTCCCTACATTGCGGTCCAGGTTTGAGGAGAGATGAATCCTAAGCACAGGCTCTTCGTTTGTTCACTGTGGTGCCAAACTATACTGCAACCAGAGCCAAAAACCTGCCAGATTAGCAGAGTTTGAATGGGACCACACCTGTCTTCCGCTTGGGGCAAACTCTTCCAGAAAGCCAACAACGAACACAATGCAGGGAGTGTTTAAAACAGCACCAAAGAAAGCCATGCAAAAAGGGGGAAGAAGACCATCACAGGGCCCTGTGACGCATTTCAAAACCAATTATTAACCTAATACGGGACAAATAGACTTCAGCTGAATCACAGGTTAAAAAATACCTGCAGGATTCATTTAACAAGGACTGTAATGTAAATTTTACAAGACCTGAGATTATTTTAAGGATTATTGTTAGTATACATATTAATATGTGATCTCAAGAAATGAACATATATGAAGCTGCCTTCTACTGAATTAGACCTTAGTCCATCAAAGTCAGTATTGTCTACTCAGACTGGCAGCAGCTCTCCAAGCTGAGGTTTTTCACGCTTATTTGCCTGGACCCTTTTTAGTTGGAGATGCTGGGGATTGAACCTGGGAACTTCTGCTTAACAAGCAGATGCTCTACCACTGAGACACCATCCTTGCCAAAGATACCTCTGCTACATATTCTACTGGGAGATTTCCCAAAGTGGGGGGGAAGGATACTCTTAAAAAATCTACTGCTTGCTGGGAAGCAGCCAGCCAGCCTTCCCGGGCACAGATGAATGGGCACATGAATTGTGGCATATGGTATTAATAAATAAAATTACAGTACACAAGAAGATCAGTGAAGGGAAAACTAATTCCCAGGAGTTGCTAGTTGAAACATGGCATTAGACATAAACCAAAGGAGCAGATTAAAGAAAGTATTTTCAGATATATTTGAATTTTTGTTGCTGTTCAGTTGAGTCCAACTCTTTGCGACCCCGTGGACAAAGTCACGCCAGGCCTGTCTGTCTTCCTCCATCCTCTGAAGGCTGCTCAAATTTGTGTTTGTTACATCAGTAACACTGTCCCAGCCATCTCATCTTTTGCCATCCCCTTCTTCTTTTGCCTTCTGTCTTTCCCAGCATCAGGATCTTCTCCAGTGAGTGCTCCCTTCTCATTTGGTGGCCAAAGTATTTGAGCTTCAGCTTCAGCATCTGACTTTCCAGGGAACAGTCTGGGTTGATTTCCTTTAGGACTTACTGATTTGATCTTCTTGCAGTCCAAGGGACTCTCAAGATTCTTCTCCAGCACTACATCTCAAAAGCACTTCTTCTGCGCTCGGCCTTCTTTTTAGTTCAGCTCTCACAGCCATACATTACTACTGACAATACCATCAGTTTGACTATATGGACGTTTGTTGGCAGGCTGATGTCTCTGATTTTTATTATACTGCCCAGGTTCGTATAGCTCTCCAGATGTTTTTGCCTACAACTCCCATCAGCCCCAGCCAGCATGGCCAGTGGCTGGGGCTGATGGGAGTTGTAGGCAAAAACATCTGGAGAGCTACCGCTGGCCACCCCTGCCATAGCCGCCCTCTCAAGGAGCAAATATCTTTTAATTTCATGGCTACAGTCACCACCTGCAGTTATCTTGGATCCCAGAATATTTAAATACTCAACTGCAACAGATGGACACAGCAGAAGCAGCAGCTCCGACAGGAGGTTCTGCCTCTCTCCTTTTGTTAATTGAATTGTATGACTGATAAAAGACTGAAGGAATATTTTATTTTATTAACGCATGTACTGTTCATGTTAAGGTTTGGTGAGCGGTATGTGCTTCTTTTTTTCTATAATTGTTGTGTGATGGTGAAAACATATCTAAAGTTAACAAATTCAATATATAAGTTTGTTTTTAAAAGAATAATTGTACACAAGACAGATATGTACCCACACAAGGACAGTTCCTGGTGGCTCTAGTGACCAATGTTCCCTCTAAGGTGAGTTAGTGTGAGCTAGCTCACAGTTTTTTAGCCTCTGGCTTATGAATTTTTGTCTTTGCTCAGGAAAAATGGCCCCAGAGCAAACTAATTTGAGCAGTAGCTCACAACTTTTATGCCAGTAGCTCACAAACTAGAATTTCTGCTCACAATAGTCCACAGCTTAGAGGGAGTATTGCTAATGACCCCAACATCCATTCCTGCAGAGACCACACCAACCTATATCCATAAAAAGGTAAAGGTAGTCCCCTGTGCAAGCGCCAGTCGTTTCCGACTCTGGGGTGATGTTGCTTTCACATTTTCACTGCAGACTTTTCATGGGGTGGTTTGCCATTGCCTTCCCCAGTCATCTACACTTTCTCCCCAGCAAGCTGGGTACTCCTTTGTCTAACCTCAAAAGGATGGTGGACTGAGTCAACCTAGAGCCAGCTACCTGAACCTAGCTTCCACCAGGATCAAACTCAGGTCGTGAGCAGAGTTTAGGACTGCAGTACTGCAGCTTTACCACTCTGCACCGCGGGGCTCATACCTATACCCATACCAAACTTTTAATGGCATAACAGTTGCAAATGAGAAGACACAGAATATAAAAAAAAATAAACATTGGAGATAAAATAAAAAAGAAACCGAGATTACAAATACATTCATACATTGACATCTTGCTCATACAATTTTAATCCTTTTGGAAAGGGATTCCATATACTGCAAGATGGACACAGAAGGCAGCCCTCTGACCCTAGAGTTCACAGATCACCAGTTGCTTTTTGCAGTGTGACCCTTGCAGCCAAAGGTCCTTCTCAAGAAATCTGTAGACTTTCAGCCTAAGCAGAACCCTCAAAGTCTGCTTAAGTTTTGGAGGCAGTGGCATCTCCACTCATCAGAAAAAGAAAGCCAGTTCCGGGCTCCCCTTGAGCGCTGTCTGCTGACCTTTGTCCTGGGGAGGGAGGGAGGTACTAAGAATAGAGCCAGTCAGAGGGGACTCACATGCTAAATGCGATTCACAATGAACACCCTTGTCTTGCCTGCCTAGGAGTGAAGAGAGCCCTTCAGCAAAAGCCGTTGCAGAGCGTCACACATTAGGAATTCTCAAGCATCTCTAGGAAAATATGACTCTTACACAAATGACATTGTGACTACAGTGGGAACCCTGTTCTAGGAAAGCCCCTTTTTAGGGTGTGGGCAAAGAACACACACAGAACACAGGCACATTTCCAGTAATACTGCCCATCTCACTGCATCGGTCTGACCAGTAAAAAAACAAATGCCCCTTCTCCCATCTACAGGCTCTGTTTTCTGTCAACAATCCCTGATGAATGCCATTACTCTTGCCGGGGGATTTCCTCGCTAGGATTTTGATAGCATGGGCTACCAGTCTGGATCATCCTTCAGACTTCTCTCCCATGTCTCTACATGTTAAATATCTAAGTGAATCTGTCAGTCGGTATACATTAGTCTTAATGCACAGCTGGAAGAATGCTAGAACCTAAGAGCCCTGCTGGATCATCAGACCAGTGGTCCATCTAGGCCAGCATCTTGTCGCACACAATGGCCAACCAGTTGCCATGCAGGGCCGAATAACAGGGGACCTAATGCAGCCATCCTGCTGAAGCTAAGCTCTCTGGGTCTGATCAGTAGCTGGGGAGGAGGCTTTCCAGGAGCACCTTGTGTGCTACTTTGAGCCCCGTGATGGAAGAAAGCTGGGATATATGTCAAAACAAGCAGATCTTGCTTCTAGCATTTTTTTCTGCCATCAAGTCACAGCTGACTTATGACCGGGGTTTTTTTTTGTAGCAGGAACTCCTTTGCATATTAGCCCACATCCCCTGATGTAGCCAATCCTCCAAGAGCTTAGGGGCCTCTTAGTACAGGTCCTACTGTAAGCTCCAGGAGGATTGGCTACATTGGAGGTGTGGCTTAATATGCAAAGGAGTCCCTGCTACACAAAAAGCCCTGCTTATGATGACCCCATGGTGTTTTCAAGGCAAGAGACACTCAGAGGTGCTGTGCCATTGCCTTCCTTCTGCATAGCAACCCTGGACTTCCTTGGTGGTCTCCCTTCCAAGTACTGACCAGGACCCATCCTGCTTAGCTTCTGAGAACTGATGAGATCAGGCTGGCCTGGGCTGTCCAGGTCAGGGCTGCCTCTAGCATGCACCCATGTAAATGCACGGGCATGAATGCTGAAACACCACGTGACTCATAGGCTACCCTTTCATGCCCTACAGCTCTCCTATTTCTTTCTCACAATTTCTTCCTTGCGGCTCTCCAAAATCCGACATTCATGTCTTGCAGCAAGCTTGGCCACCCCTGGTGTAGCAGCACTCAATGGGGAGGGATTGGACTATGAGCCCCGGTAGGGGTGGAATTCTAGCAGGAGCTCCTTTGCATTTTAGGCCACACACCCCTGATTCTCCAAGAGCTTACACAAAAGAGCCTTGTAAGCTCTTGGAGGACTGGCTACATCAGGGGTGTGTGGCCTAATATGCAAAGGAGCTCCTGCTAGAATTCCACCCCTGAGCCCTGGTATAAGGAGGCGGATGTTACAACCATGTCTCCACTTTTACCCGTGAAATGCTGGAGGACAGAAAAACTGGGTTCCTTCAAGCAACCAATATGGGAGTCAGACCAAGTCAGTCAACAACTCCAGATTCTCCCATGCGTCACTCTTGACTCAGGGGATTCTGGTCTGACTCCATCCATGATTCATCAGATTCCTCCATGTTCTGCCCCTAACCTGTCAGATTTGGGTCTTGACCCCTCTTGTATCCAGTCAAAAACTGACAACCCAAGTCTTACAGCAAAGCCAACATGAGAGCCTCAGTACAATCTCAGGCATACTACACAGATGGCTTCCAGCCTCTGGGGCATATCTGTGCCACTCCTTCTTTACATCTGGTTCAAGGGATCTTGTTTTGTTCGTTTGGGGTTGATCTGGCCCCAAGCCTGCTTTTTCACACTCTCAGCCATGATTGTTTTGCAAAGTACACCTTCTCAAGGTGACAGCAGCCACCAACTTTTTCTTTGTGCGCTACGGTTTGTGGTTCCAACGTGACAAAACACCAGGATGTGGATCGCAAAGGTACTGCCACACATTAAACTGCCTAAAAGATAGGGGCTGGCAGAAGGAGCTGAGGTTATTAGATCACAGAAAGATGTCATTACACTACCAGCCTTGACATACCTGGTTAGTAATTTGCATGCATACCAGTGGCCTGAAATTGGCCAATCCCCTGCCTGCCAAAAACTACCTCTAGCTGGTCATCTGGAAGCGATTCATATGCATGACATATGGTTCTTTAAAAGACTGAGTTAAATCCTCACTTATTTTACCTATTCCTTAACCTAGTCACTTATTTTACCTATTCCTTTTCTTCACTTGTGTCTTTTCTTCCACTTCCCACTTTCCTTAAGGCTTCCTTTGTTTGCAACAACTCTTCGTTAAAGTAAAATCTGCACATCACCTTTCTGGGCTGCAGCTTTGGCATCCTCACATGAACACATCCAGCTAACCTTGACAAGGCAATGGCCCAGCAATGGTCTATCATTTTCAGTATTATCCACTAGGACTGGCAGCAGCTCTCCAGAGTCTCAGGTGGAAGTTTCTCACATCACCTCTCACCTGAGCTCTTTAATTGGAGATGCCAGGGATTCAACCTGAGACCTTCTGCATGGCCACTCCTATTCAATTAGAAACATGCAGAAAAAAAGATATGGGATTTATATCCCGCCCTCCACTCCAAATCTCAGAATGGCTCACAATCTCCTTTATCTTCTTCCCCCACAACAAACACCCTGTGAGGTGGGTGGGGCTGAGAGGACTCTCACAGCAGCTGCCCTTTCAAGGACAACCTCTGCCAGAGCTATGGCTGACCCAAGGCCATTCCAGCAGGTGCAAGTGGAGGAGTGGGGAATCAAACCTGGTTCTCCCAGATAAGAGTCAGCACACTTAACCACTACACCAAACTGGCTCTCTCAGATCAGTCCCCCTGGAGAAAATGGATGTATTGGAGCAGGACCTTTATGACATTATACCCTGCTGAGGTCCCTCTGCTGCCCAAACCCCACCTTCTCTAGGCTCCACCCCCAAAATCTCCAGATATTTCCCAACCCAGAGCTGGCAACCCTAGACTTAGGACATCAACAACACCTTCTGTTCCATGTGGTTGGCTCTTGACTACAACCACAACTGGGCATTATTTGGAAGCAATTTCAACAAAAGGTTTGACACTTTTAGACATATCAAGACGACTCAAAAAAGCAACCATCTTTCTCTTTGAAAGGCAAGCAGGACAGCAGTCCACAAATGTGTCTAGGAGGGGGTTTTTTTTGGTGGTCGCACGTGTGCATGTTGTGCTGCGACCTCATGGTGGGTCTCATCTTACACTGTGACAGCTGGTAAGCCCAATTATCAGACACAGGAAAGCCACAGAGAAATGGTACCAAAGATCTGCTCTCCAAGGGTATGTTTGGTAATATGATTCTGTTTACAGCTTTCTCAGAGAAACCAAGGCTATTTAAAAAAAACACACACACACACACACAATAGATTGCAACACTGGCCAACCATGAAAGTGAAGAGCTAATTTTGTTCTAATTTGCAAGCGTCTGTCAGGTGGCTGAAGTCACCGACACAACCCAGAGACCTGATTCTTGGCCGTCTCTGCCACCTAAGGAGTTCAGTCAGAACTAACTTGTATGATACTTGGGTTTCAGTGCTACATACTTTTCCCAGGAAAATGGTGATCCTGTGTTAAGCTTCAGGGATGGCCTTGCATGATACAAAAGAACAGATTTCAACGAATGGCTAGATGCTAACTACAGCTCATAGTATGCTGGGAAACAGCAGAACCAGGGTTGATCTAGGAATTTGTGAGCTGTGATCTTGCCATGTCTCTGGGTTTTCAAACAACTGATACTGTGCTTTAAAAAACAACAACAACCTTTGTGGTATAACTTGGGTGGAGCCCTGGGTTTAGTCTAACCCACACAATTGGTACACAAGCGTGCTAGTTTCTTAGTTACTCTATCATATTGGATTTGTTCCCCCACCCCCGCAGAGTTCATAGGGGAATATAATAAAAAGGCTATTTCCTAAAGTTGGCTGCTTTGGGCTAATTTCTAATATTCTCCAACTCATAAGGGTTACACCAAGAAGGAACACTGCACTTGTTTAGTGTGTGCCGAAGGTGGTAAGCTTCACCTTCTTATCCTGGTGCCATCATTTCCCTCCTAAATGGACAGATCTCTTGCTTTGACTACCAGCTACAAGGCATGAGCTGGTTGCAACGCAGGGGACTGGGGGGGGGACTTGTTTGGCCCCAAACAAAAGTCTGAATTTTGCCCTGTTACTTTGTTCTGAGCCGCCAGTAGGCAAAAGGATGGGCCATCAGCTTATGAGCAAATCAATGTGAGCAGAAGAGGATCTGAGCAGGGAAAGACATTTTGTATTAACCCCTAACTCAGTCCTAGCTAGATGGCATTGTTCAAACTTGTATGCGACCTATCCTGACCGGGACGGCCCAAACTAGCCTGATCTCATCAGATCTTGGAAGCTAAGCAAGGTCAGCCCCGGTTAGTACTTGGAAGGGAGACCACCAAGGAAGTTCAGAGCTGCTACTCAGAGGCAGGCAATTATAAATCACCTCTGTTCATTTCTTTCCTTGAAAACCCTATGGGGCTGACATCAGCAGGGCCGGCCCTAGACTGTCTGGCATCCTAGGAAACTTCTGGCAAACCCCTTTCCCACACTGATAATGTCACATGGGGCACCCAATTCGGTCTCCCCAGAAGGTCAGCGCCCTAGGCAATTGCCTAGTTTGCCTCGCGGCAGGGCCGGCCCTGGCCTTCAGTCAGCTGTGACTTGATGCCCCCCCCCCAAAAGTGAAAAAAGTAATTGTGTTGCTTCCTCATTTATCTCCCCACTCCCGCCCCTCCAGCGGAATAAGACATCAGAGGAGTGCGTTTCAGCTGCTTGATCTGTTCAGACTGCTAACGCCCCCCCCCCCACCCACATGGAAATCAGTTAGACGCTATAAAGTGTCGTGATCCCTTGTGCAGTTAACATTCTTGCTCCACAGATAAGACCAAAAGGAAAAAAAAGTCTCATCAACCTTTCTGAGCAACCATGGCAACCTGTTAAATTAGGTCAAGATGCGGGGGCAGATAAGAGAGCTTGAAAAAGCTGCTTGTTTGCCACCAAGTGAGGGAGACATCAAAAAGCAAAGCTGGTGGAAAGCATCACCTTGTCAGCTAGTTGCTAGATACTATCAGACAGCTGGGCCTGGCTGGGGATCATCAAAACACCCCCGTCCGTGTTCCAACCCTGGTATTCCCTGGTGGTCTCCTTTCCAAATATGGACCACGGCTGAGCCTGCTTAGCTTCCAAGATCTGACAAGATCAGGCTAGCCTGGGCTATTACTTCACATCATATTCAAACCCGCTGAAAAGGCTCTACCCTTTCCCAATTCCACCATAAGGTAGGGCTGGTATCAAGGGAGGGTATCTAAGACCTCCATTCCAGTAGAAAGTCCACCTCTGGACCGCAGATGCATGGCCCATGACACCAGGAAATGGGAGATTGTCCCCGAGATTCCTGCAATGTTGCAAACTCCCGTTTCCCTAGTGGGAGGGGCAGCACCCAGAAAGGCAATTTGGCACAGCTCCTCCACACAAGTGGGATTCCCTGCTCCCTCCAGGCAGATAGATGTGGGAAGTAGCCTTTTCCCGATCTGTAGGGCAAGGAGAACCTGAGCTCCTTGCAAGTAGAGATGGTAGAACACAGCACTCTGACATGAGGTCACAAGTAGGGCAATCTAGGGCACTAGAAGGGCCATCTAGTCAGAGAAGTCACTAGTAGAGCAATCTAGTCAGAGAGAGATTGAGGGAACTGAGTTAAGAGACTCTTAACTTGCCTTTTTAAAATAAAAGACTCCAAGAAGCCCAGAGGCTCCATGTTAGTAAAACACAGGGTGTGTGTGTGTGTGTGTGTGTGTGTTTTTTCTAGCAGGAATGCACAGGAATGCAGTTCTGGCTGGCTTGGCTTCAGGGGATGTGCCCTAATATGCAAATGAGTTCCTTCTGGGCTTTTGCTACAAAAAAAGCCCTAGTAAAACGTGTTTGTGTCTGCCTGGGATGGGAGGAAACGATACACAGGAAGATTCAAGGGAGGATTGGGCATGAATGAGGGTGCCCTTCCCTGCCTGGGCTCCCTAATTTTTTGCCTCACCTCTGCCACACTGTGCAGGATAAGCTGAAAGAAACAACTGACCCTATATGGGTGATGTGCATGCAGGCTCTCCCCCCACCCCTTATAATTTATCTAGACCACAGGTCCTCCAACACCTTTTCTGGTGCCTGCCGCACATTTTTAAAAAGGGAGTAGGGCCAGGTCAGGTTTTGGCCAGCAAGGTTTCTGATTGAATCACTGGAGATTTGACTGGCTGTGCAGAGTTTTAAAAACTGGCAACAGCCATAGAAGAATAAGAGCAAGAGTTGGTTTTCATATCCTGCCCTTCATTACTTGAAAGAGTCTCAGAGCAGCTTACCATCTCTTTCCCTTCCTCTCCCTACAACAGATACCCTGTGAGGTAGGTGGGCTCAGAGAACAGCTCTGAGAGAACTGTGACTGATCCAAGGTCACCCAGATGGCTGCATGTGGAAGAGTGGGAAATCAAACTTGGTTCTCCAGGTTAGAGTTCACCTCGCTGCTGGCTCTCACAGCACAAGAATCGTCACTGTGTGATGGATGGGACGGCCATTTTGTGGCCATCTCCACCTCTCACAGCAGCAATTTGGTGGCAGACATATTGCAGCTGTGCCCACCACACTGTGTCAGATTTTCAAAAGTGCCTATAGGCTCAAAAAGGCTGGGGACCCCTGCTCTGAAACCAGTATACTTGTAACATGCTCTTCCATTCCATCCGGTCTCCTGAAACCAAAATGACAGGTTGCTTACCTGTAACTGTAGATCTTCGAGTGGTCATCTGTACATTCACACTCATGGGATAGAGCACCTGCACCAATCCCCGAATTGGTACCTAAAAAGCCCGGGATTTTTTCGCGCTTGGCACAAACAGGTATGCGCAGGCATCCCAGTGCGCATGCTCGCCAGCGCAAGGATCCTGCCAGTTCCTTCCTGACCGCTGGAAGCCCCTACTGGAGGGAGACCGTCAGCAGTGGGGAAGGAGGGTGAGTAGTGTGAATGCACAGATGACCACTCGAAGATCTACAGTTACAGGTAAGCAACCTGTATATCGTCTTCGTGGTCTCTGTGCTTCACACTCATGGGAGGTTAGCAAAGAAGACATACCTGGAGGCGGGAAGACCGTCAACCAGAAGAAACAGCTTGCAGCACCGCAGCTCCCAGATGAGTCCTCTGTTGAGCATGCACGTCCAGCGCGTAGTGCTTCATAAAGGCATGCGGAAAGGACCAGGTGGCAGCCTTGCAAACATCCGTCAGAGAAATGCCTTTCAGGAATGCCACCGATGTCACCATCGCTCTTGTAGAGTGTCCGCGAATAGCCCAGGTAACGGCTTCTTAGCCAACAAATAATACAGTTTAATAGTCTCAGTGAGCCATTTTGAAAGCCACTGAGACGAGATTCTGGAACCTAACTTAGGAGCAGCATAAGAAACAAAAAGATGCTGGTCCTTACAAAAACTCTTGGAGCGACTCAAATAAAACAATAAGGCACGCTTAACATCTAAAGCATGCAACCTACGTTCCTCATCCGAGGAAGGTGTAGGTTAAAACGTGGGCAACCACACTTCTAAGTTAAGGTGGAACTGAGAAACCACCTTGGGGAGAAAGGAAATATCAGGAGCTAAGGACACTCCAGACTCCTGAAAAGCTAAATATGGGTAGTCACAATGCATAGCCATGAGCTCCCTGCATGGCATGCTGATGTGATGGCTACCAAAAAAGCAGTCTTCCAAGATAGGAGCTGTAACGAGCATGTGGCCATCGGCTCAAAAGGACGCCGAGTCAGCCTGTCCAACACTAGAGTCAAATCCCACAACTGTGGGGGTGATCTCGAAGGAGGCTGAAGCCTAAGCAAACCCTTCAAAAATATCTTAGAATGAGGGTGTGCAAAAACTGAATGCCCCTCCACTGGTTCATGGAATGCAGATATTGCCGCCAGATAAACTTTAATGGAGGAAAAAACAAGGCCAGCATCCACCAGAGATAACAAAAACTCAAAAATAACCAGCAGTCCCACCCTCTGGGACAAAACTGTAGGATCAACTAAAAACTGAAGAAACTTCCGCCACTTCCTAGCATAAGAAGTGCGGGTAGACAGCTTCCTGCTATTCAGGAAAACATGTTGGACTCTGCTGGAGAACTCACAGGGTCAATGAACCACGCTGTCAGCTTCAGGTGGGGCACGTTGTGATAGAATACATGACCGTCCTGAGCTGACAGAAGATCCAGTTCCGCTGGAAACTGGTAGAAGACCCCCCTTGCCAGTTGGAGCAAGATCGGGAACCAGTTCTGCCAAAGCCACCACAGAGCCACCAGGATGCAGCATGGTCTCTCTCTTGTGATCTTGTTGACCACCCTTGTCAATAGTGGCAGAGGTGGGAACAGATATAGGAACCGACCTTCCCACGGGAACAGAAGACCATCTCCCAACGACTCTGGATCCGAGCCCCCTCTGGAGTAGAACAGAGGACATTTCCGGTTCTCGGCTGTGGCGAAGACGTCCACCTGAGGATACCCCCAGAGCTGAAACACAGGTTGAAGGAAGCACCACTGTATCTCCCACTTATGCGGGGAAGCCGCACCCCTGCTGAGGGAGTCTGCTTGCAGGTTGAGCACCCCTGGGAGATGGCAGCCTTCACAAAGATGTCGTGGTCCAGGCACTCCGACCACAGTTCCAGTGCCAGCGCACAGAGCCGTCGAAAAACTGTCCCTCCCTGTCTGTTGATGTAACACAGCACAGTGGTATTGTCCGTAAGCAGAGCAACAACCTTCCCTGCCACCATAGGGCGGAAGGATCAAAGAGCAAAATGAACTGCCAGCAGTTCCAGGTAATTTATATGGCAATGAGTCAATTTCAAAGGCCAAGGGCCCCCCACATACAGAGCGTTCATGTGGGCCCCCCAACCCCATAAAGACACATCTGTTGTGATCGTCACTGTTGGTACAAGTAGGTGGAAGGGAGCTGCCTGACAAATGTTGTCCTTTGATTTCCACCACTGCAGTGTTTGAAGTGTCACAGGTGGAATTGCAAACCCCTTTCGAGGTGAGTCCCTTAATGGTTGAAACTGACGAAGAAACCAAAGTTGTAGGCCTCTCATCCTCAGCTTCGCAAAGATCAGCACGCTTGTAGTCACCGCCATCAGCCCCAGCATCCGCTGCAGCTGCTGCGCCGTGCCCCACTTTCGACTCTGCAGAAGTTCGACAAGGTTGATAATGTCCATTGCTCTCTGCTGAGGCAGGAAAGTGCGATGAAGGTTCGTATCCAGCAAGTCCCCTATGAACTGAACTGTCCGTGATGGAGTAAGGTGTGATTTCTCCAAATTGGCCTGCAGACCCAAGGGGTGAAGAAGATAAAGAGTGGTGGCAATATGGTTTGACAAACTTTCCTTCGACTCCGCCACAAGGAGCCAATCGTCAATGTATGGAAAGACGACTATCTCTTGAAGCTGGAGGTGGGCAGCCACAACACTAATCATCTTTGTGAACACCCGAGGTGCAGTGGACAGGCCAAACGGAAGGGACTTGAACTGGAAGTGTTGAGAACCTACTGCAAACCGAAGGAAACGTCTGAACACAGGATGGATGCTAACGTGGAAGTAGGCATCCTTGAGGTCCAGCGTTGCCATCCAGTCCCCTTTGTTGATGAGGGGCAGAATTGTTTGCAGAGTGGACATTCTGAACTTCTGGTACATAATAAACTTGTTCAGATTCCGAAGGTCCATGGCTTGGGAACCAGGAAGTAATGAGAGAAGAAGCCTCCAGTCCTGGCCTCCACCGGGACCCGTTCTATGGCGTGTTTCTGTAGGAGGTTGCTCACCTCCACCAGTAGAGGTGGGGAAGGGGGTGTGGTGATTACCACAGATTGGTTCGGAATCTGAGCAAAATCTATTTGTAGCCTTCTGCGATGATGGAAAGCGCCCACCTGTCCGTAGAGATGGACTCCCAGGCCAACAGGAATGGGTGGAGGCGGATAGACGAAGAAGAAGTGGGGACGGTGACGCGTGCTACCAGAAAGTCAAAGGCCCTGCTTTTGAGAGCGAGCGCCCTTGGACTTGCCGGTGGTCTGTGCAGAAGCATAGCGGTTTCTATTGTTCCCCCTGTATGGGGACCTACTCTCAGTTTGGGCAGAGCGAGGTCTCCACTGCTGTTCCAGGGAGAACTTTTGATATGGCTTCTTTGATCAAGGTTTGTTCCACTGTTTTGGTTTCGTAGCTCTGGAAGGCGCCGGGACACCCAGGTTCCTGGAAGTTTTTATGCTTTTATCCATTTATTGGAGTGCATTGTCGGTGGTCAAGCTGAAGAGGCCTTCCCCCTTGAAGGGCAGATCTTCAACGAAAGCCCTGGTGTCTTGCTGGAGGGCTGTTGACCTGAGCCAGGTGTGGCGGTGGAGGCAGACAGCATAAGTGATGGTGCTTGCTCAGACGTCCACCATATGCTTTGCTGCAGCCGGTTGTTGTCTGGCTACAGCAAAGCCTTCCTTCTGCAACTTCTTTGCAGCAGATCTTTTCTCCTCACTCAGGGAAGACAAGAGGGAGGTAAGTTGTTCCCACACTGAGTATTGGTATCTAGCCATGCACGCAGCATATTTAGATACCTTTACTCCCAGCGCCCCAGCAGAGTAAAACTTCCTCCCAACGTTGTCCAGCTTCTTTCCCTCTTTGTCTGGTGGAGAGGAGTGCGTCTTGCAGGCCTTTGACGAGGAGGATACGGCCACCGAATTGGGCTTTGGATGCGTGAAGAGAAATTCAGCACCAGCCTCTAGGATGTGGTACATGTGGTCCAACCTTCTTGATGACACAGGTGTAGAAGCAGGCTTCGCCCAGGGCTCCTTTACCACTTGTAAGATGACCTTCGTAACAGGCAGGGCAACCGCTGTAGACTGCATGATGTCGAATACGGTGTCGTCTACAATGGGTTGCGGTTGTGTCACCAGGAGAGAGAGGGAGAGTGTCATCCTCTTCACCAGGTCCCCATATGACTTTAGATCCTCCGATGGTGAAATGGGAAGATCCTCAGCGGTATGAGACACTGGCGAAGGTTCCAAGGCCCTGTCCGGATTGTCGGTACCGACCTCGGAGTCCGACGATGAAGATTCTCTCCTCAAAAAATGTTCCGAGAGCACCGGCGTTGACTCTCTGAAGGATGACCGGATCAACACCAACGACCTAGGCTGGACTTCCTCCACCACCACGCCGCGTCTTTCGGGCAGGACGGACATTGATGCTGAGGGACGCCGCCTAGAATGCTGGGAAAGCCTCAACGTAAGGGATGCCTCGGATTGCTGGTCCCAGGCTGCAAACTCCCGAGGGGGGTACCACTGGTATGGTGGGTATGGATAGGCGTAGGGAGGCCACTGGCGCTGCTCCCACGGTGGAAGCAGTGGGAAGTGACGAGCTACGGTGGTCGGTTCCAGCTCTCTCCGACCTCTTGCCTGATCCAGCGGTGCCAATGGCTCCATCAGTGTCAACACCTCCACCTCCAAGACAGAGTCACTCTCACTGCAACGCCTTGACCCCGAAAAATGGGAGCGCTGAGTGAGGTCGATCTCTTGCTCTGATGCTGATAGATGCAACTGCTGCAAAGCACTGCCTCTCAACACTGAAGGGCTACGATGTGGGGATGCCAAGATCTTCCTCGGTGGAGCGGTCGACATCGATGTCGAAGCATCATGAGAAGGAGAAGAAGTGCGGGACGATTTCTTCTTCCGTTTCTCCTTAGATTTCACCTTTTTCGGTGCGGATGATCGGGTCCCCGAGTCATCCCGACGCTTCTTAGCTGGGGTGTCCACTGACCCTTCAGAAGGTTGCTTTGTGGAACACCCGTGCTTGACTGGCATCTCGGTCCTGATCGGCGATGTATCAGTCAATGTGACCATTGGGGCCACGGCCTCTCCCATAGGTACCGACGGGCCCAATGCCATCTTTTGAGGATGAAGTGCTGACTCAACCAACGCAGCCAAAAGCCTTGCTGCTTGATTCTTGTGAGTTTGTTTGGAAAAACTAAGGAAGTGCGAGCAAGAATCCACACGATGTCCCTCGCCCAAACAAAGGAGACAGAGGGAATGGCCGTCGGGGGGAGCAATCTTCTTTCTACAGGAGCGGCACCTCTTAAAAAAACCCCAACATCTTTCCATAGACGCCAAGGAAAAAACCCACCCAGGAAAGTCTCTGAGGGGAAAAACAGGGGAAAACTGGGCCCTGAAGGGCAAGTCCAACAATTTTTTTTTTTACAACACTAACTATCTAACAACTAACTAACTAACTAACTACACTAAGAAAATAACAAATGGGCTATATACAACAAGAAAAGCAATCCTAAGATTACTTTATTGACCGGGGACACGAAAGGAGATGCTTTCAGCACATCTGTCAGAAAGGAACTGGCGGGATCCTCGTGCTGGCGCCGGTGACCATGCACAATGGGACGCCTGCGCATGCCCGTTGGTGCTGAGCGTGAAAAAATCCCAGGCTTTTTAGGTACCGTTTCGGGGATCGGTGCAGGCGCTCTATCCCATGAGTGTGAAGCACAGAGACCACGAAGAAGATCTAGACAGAAGAGTTGAGTCCTTCATGCCTCAAGATCAGACTAGACATTCACTTTTTTAAAGAGTTAGTTTCCCCTCAGCCACCCAAGCAGCTGCAGACAATGGCTATTAAAAAAAATATATCAGAGATCATCTGGACTCAGAATGCTGCTGAGCAAGGAGAGATGGGCGCAAGTTTTTGGTTCTCCTGAACTCTTCACAAGCTTGAATGTTCAAAAAAAAAAAAAACTAAGGGTGGAAAAGGCAAAAATATTTCAGTATCCCTCTCTCCTTCAACATGTTTTTTTTTTTGTTCTCTGACATCCACTACGGTGAAGAGCTCTGCAAAACTCAACAGCTTGAGTGCTGTTTATTTTAGTAGATCCTGAGAAAAAGTACCGCATGGCTTAATTTTGGATTTTCTCCCCTTTGGACTGATTTATATTACTGATTCTAATTTCACAAAAATTAATACTTGCAAAATTTCTATCCCAACTTTCAGCCTTCACAAGGGCAACCAAGGCAGCTAACCGATTAAAACACAGACAACAAAAAAAAAAATGGATTTTAAAACCATTCCCTTGAAAAAGTATTAAAACCATTAAAACCACAACATAAAAACAGCCATTAAAAACACCAGGTGGGCAGGTGGGATCATTTGAGGGAATGTCAAATGCGTAAAAACAAAATAAACAAGAAACAGTGACTTACAGTTTTCAGATATCATATATACGTTATAATCTCAATAGTACTATTACTGATAAATATCCGCCAATTTTCAAACCAACTGGATTTCCAGTGTCCAGCTTCTCCCAGCGATTTACCTGTATAGCCAGCCAGGGCAGCAGCAGGGATGACAGGTTTGTCCTTGTTCATGTCGGCTCGGTCTCGCACATAGTCCTTAAAGGTGCCCTTGGGCTTGTGGTTTGGCAGGGCCACTGGGTAGTCCTCCGAATCGAAGCTGTCGTAAGAGGGGACGCGTTGGAGGCTCTGGAAAGACGACTGGCTGTTCCAGGACTGTGTCAGCCGGTCACAACTGTCGTAGCTCTCTATGCTTTCAAAGGAATCCTGGCCACCAAGTTTACCTGCGAGATGAGAAGGGAACGGTTGGCACCCATGGTTTCCATGGAAACAGTTAGGAAGCATTTTCATCTGAACTCTGTGGCTTGTGTTTACAAAAGTTGTGCTTTTCTAGTCCCTGTTGCTCAGTTTTCCTGATCAGCATGAAACATCTCTGTGCATTAAGCGCTGGCTAACAAATGTAGCCTACCTTGTTGGCCTTAAGGACCGTCCTTAATCTAGAATTGCCTTTGGTCTACATGCCTTAATCTAGAATTGCCTTCAGTTTACATGGGGACATCTCCACCACTACCTAGTGTCAGTTGGGACAGCTCCACAGAGATTAACAGGTACATGTATGGAGGGAAGTATTCGTGAACTTCCTGCATTGTGCAGGGTGTTGGATTAGATGACCCTGGAGATCCCTTCCAACTCCATAATTCTACCAGCAAAATAAGATATTGGACTTATATTCCACCCTATACCCTGAATCTCAAAGTCTCAGAGTGGTCACAATCTCCTTTACCTTCCCTCCCCCACAACAGATACCCTGTGAGGTAGATGGGGCTGAGAGACCTCTCACAGAAATTGACCTTTCAAGGACAACTCCTATGAGAGCTATGGCTGACCCAAGTCCGTTCCAGCAGCTGCAAGTGGAGAAGTGGAGAATCAAACCCGGTTCTCCCAGATAAGAGTCCACACACTTAACCAGTATACCAAACTAGCTCTCTACTAGGAGCGGCGATGGCTGAAAGAGCATCTACAGGTTCAGTCCCAGGCATTTCCAGCTGAAAAGACTTGAGCGATGTGAAAGACTTCTTCCTGAGGCCCCAAAGAGCCACTGCCAGACTGAATAGAAAATACTGACCTGAATGGACCAAGAGTCTGATTCAGTTTGTGTTCATGTGGATTCCCTCTTTAAGCACAAAGCTTCAAACAGGAGGTTAAAAAAACAAAACCCACTTGCAGTGCACTTTCCAAAATTCCTCAGTCAGACTGTTGCTCAACCATTTGCTTCTTTACTGACAACTTAAGAGCGTAATAGGATCATTCAAGTTCACTAATTTCCCAAGCTGGGCTGTAAACAGCTGCTGGGATTGTGTAAGACCTCCTAGAGAAATTTCCACCAGCAGAGATGCTGGCAGCCCAAGTCTAGAGAGGCTCACCTCCAGAGGGAGGGGGTTCAACTGGCACGTTTGCCGCTCTTCGGATTTAACAGCTCCCTGGAGAATACAGGTGGGGGCAAGCATGCCTGAAACAGCATCTTCAAAAGCTAGAGAGCTGAATTTTTCAGTCCCACTCATGCGAGACGACACCCGGGAATGCAAAAGGGAGAGCCTATGTCATTACGGTGGAGCACACATTTTGCATATGGGAAGTCCCGGCGCCAATCCCCAGCAACGCTTGTGAAAGGATCTCACATTTAGCAAATCTGGGAAAGGCATCATTTTCTGCCTTTCTGGATGGATATTAGATTAGACCATTTTGGGTTCAATGGACATGCCAGAACGCTTTGATCCCTTTAATGGACTGACATCCTGAGAGACCATTTATTTCAAAGCTTTCACTGTTCCTCCGGAGCCACTCCCTAAAAACAAAGAGCCACTTTCTCAAGGCTTAGTGGCCTCAAAAGGAGAGGACCCCAACTTTGCCTGGAAGTAAAGTTTACATCCCTGAAAGACCTGCTTCCTAATTTCAGAGATGTGGCGCACAAGGTTACAAATCTGGTGTAGAACTGGGAGGAGGTTTTGACTCTTCAAGGAGACCAAGCCCTCTGAGGAAAAGCTGAGGGACTTGGGAATGTTCAGCCTGGAGAAGAGAAAGCTAGCATGGTGTGGTGGTCAAGAAAGCTTGATTAGTATTGGGGAGACCCAGGTTCGAATCCCTACTTGTGCCACGGAAGCTCACTGGGTGATCTTGAGTTACTCACACTCTCTCAGCCTAACCTACCTCACAGGGTCATTGTGAAGATAACATGAAGGAGCAGAGACCCATGTCGGCCGTTTCAGGTCCCCATTGGGGAGAAAGAGGGGTAAGGTAAGGGTAAAAGGTATAGGTAGTCCCCTGTGCAAGCACCAGTCGTTTCCGACTCTGGGGTGACGTTGCTTTCACAATGTTTTCATGGCAGACTTTTTACAGGGTAGTTTGCCATTGCCTTCCCCAGTCACTACACTTTCCCCCCAGCAAGCTGGGGACTCATTTGACCGACCTTGGAAGGATGGAAGCCTGAGTTGACCTGGAGCCGGCTACCTGAACCAGCTTTCGCTGGGATCGAACTCAGGTCGTGAGCAGAGGGTTTCAACTGCAGTACTGCAGCTTTACCACTCTACACCAGAGGGGTACACATGGATTCAATAAAATGCATAAATAGTTTAGTTTAGTTTAGTTATGATTTATATCCTGCCCTTCCCACCAAGGTGGCTCAGGGTGGCTCACAACACATAAAATCTAACATAAAAATATTAAGTTAAGCATTTTACACAGTTAAAAACATTAAAACATAGCAGAAATCTCATAGAACTACACTCAATTTCCTATGCCGGTTAGTTATAGGCCAGCCGGAAGATGGTTGTCTTACAGGCCCTGCGGAACTGAGCAAGGTCCCGCAGGGCCCTCACCTCTTCCGGCAGCTGGTTCCACCAGGCAGGGGCCATTACAGAGAAAGCCCTGTCCCTGGTAGATTTCAGGCGGGCATCCTTTGGCCCGGGGACAACGAGAAGATTTTGGGTTCCCGATCTCAGTACTCTCTGGGGAACATGTGGGGAGAGACGGTCCCTCAGGTAGGCAGGTCCTAGGCCATATAGGGCTCTAAAGGTAATGACCAGCACCTTGTACCGGACTCGGTATATTATTGGAAGCCAGTGCAGAGCCCGGATCCCCGGCCGAATATGCTCTGATCTTGGGAGCCCCAATAACAGCCGGGCAGCGGCATTCTGCACTAACTGCAACTTCCGGGTTCGGCACAAGGGCAGCCCCATGTAGAGGGCATTAAATTACCTGGAGTGGCTTGGGTGGTTTGGTTGGCCAGAAACACATAACTATGGGTAACGTTTATATGGGAGGGTCAGAGATGGTATTTTTGAAGCTTACCTCGGCTGGCACGCCCCATGCACATGTTGTCTGGTGTCACCACCTCCTGCTTGATTGTGAAGTAGTCTGTCTGCAAGGCGTCCATCTGCACCGGGTCCCGGAGGAGGACAGACGGGTAGTCAGTCTCATATTTGAGGGACAGGAGCTCTTCCGAGCTGATTGGATGGAGGGTCTGGTAAGACTCTGTGATGAAACTGGGCTCTGAGAACTCTGAGGGAGGAACACACTGAGCATGTTCAATACCATAACCTGCAAGCAGAACGAACAGCACAAATTAAAGGACCAACTGAGAAAGGACCAAAGTGGGGGAGAAGGAAGCAGCTACTGCGGAGAAGGTTCCTCAGGGGATAGACTCCGAAACACCAGAGCAGCTGACTCAGGGTTGCCCATACCTGAGGAAAGATTATTATGACCAGAAAGAGCAACACTTCACTGGTCCATGTGCCAAGGCCCAACATTCAACTCCTGTTGAATTTTGACAGGGGTGAGAAGGTGGGATGCTATAAACCCAACATATTTTGCTGGTTCCCTGACATCTGATCACTCCAAAAGAACTTCAGTTTCAATGGCCATCTTCCTATTCTATATTTATTTGCCCATTTTAAGGATGTTATAGTTTCATCCCATTTCATCATACAACAATCCCATGAGGAAAATGGTTCGAGCCACTTAGTTTAATTCTTTTATTAAAATCATTTTACTTAGTTTAATTCATTTATTAAAAGCATTTTAGCCAACTATAGTGGTGCCTTCTAGTTAACTGGGCAACACTTTTATTTATTAGATATTTATATCCCACTTCTGTCCTCCTGTTCAAGCAGGTTCAAGTTAATTATTTTTAACACCACTATTTTAAAATAATGATCAACTACAGTGTGGTGTGGCGGCTACAGTGTTTGGTCAGGATCCTTGGGAGATCTGGGTTTGAATTCCCATTTCTATCATGGCAGCTTACTGGGTGTCCTTGGGTCTGTCACAAACTTGCACCCTGGCCTACTTCACAGGGCTGTTGGGAGAAAAAATGAAAAGAGGGGAGAATAATAGAACATTTGA
The DNA here is from genome assembly GCF_032191835.1 of Heteronotia binoei. NCBI lineage: Eukaryota > Metazoa > Chordata > Lepidosauria > Squamata > Gekkonidae > Heteronotia > Heteronotia binoei. The sequence goes on along the minus strand of NC_083234.1, from coordinate 23,947,290 downwards.
GTTCCAATTGGGGAGAAAAACAAGATATAAAAAAACAAAGGCACCAAAACTCATCTTAGAAGTGGCATTTCCATTCTGCAATAGGTAATAGGAGGGAATGCCCCTTTCAAGGTAGTGCCTAATTTAACATATGCATGCATCATCTAAGGAAGGGTTGTCAAACATGTGGCCTGAGGGCCAGATCAGGCCCCTGGAAGGCTCCTATCAGGCCCCTGAGCAACTCATTGTCATCTGCTTCTTTCTCTCTTTCTTTCTCCCTTCTGCATCACAGCTTGCTTTGCCAGGCTTGCTCAATTGCGCAGGAGCTAATAATAAGCCTCTTATTATCTCTGCTACTGGCATTACATTTTATGACACACATGGCCCAGCCCGACAAGGTCTCATTCATGCCAGATCCAGCCCTCACAACACATGAGTTCGACGCCCCTGAAGGTGATGTCTTTTCTTTAAAACAACTGTTTCATTGAATTGGCAAAAATTTGCATGGAAATAGAGCCAACTAAAAGTCATACAATGCGATCAATTATAATTCCTTTAGTTGGGTGGGTGACAACCCTGGCAAACGGTTTGTTCGCTTTGTACAGAAGGGTGAGAGCTCGCTAAAGGCATTCAGGAATTTGTGGCCAATGGCCAGTTCTCAAGTTATGGCTGACCCACCCCCTGCGGGTCACGTAGCCTCTTACAAATTTCAAGTGGGAGGCCTGCTATTAATGTGGCAGCTCTACAATGCTGCTACAAATACTTCTTGACCGTCAGTATGTTTTCCCTGAATGGGAGTACAGATTTCAGATAGCACTTGGAGCCAAACTTCACAAGCCCCAAGTTCACATTCCAACATTCAGTCCCAGTGGACAGACCGCATGGGGTCTCTAGGTTCCAACCTTCTGTCCAGGATGTGAAACGATTCTTGCCTTCAAACTGCTGGGCATTAAACTCTCAACATAAACTCAAAGGTTACTGTGACCAAAATTATTAAAATGTTTATTACAATAAGGACGGGCAAACCATAAAAATATTATTCACACAAAAAAATTCTCAGTCTAGTCCTTCTGAATAAAGTTCACAGTACTCCTGTAAAATTCACAGTCACAGTACTCCTGTAGAATTCACTGTTTTCCTGAAGACATCAATGTATCCCATACATGGGCATTAAACTCTGCCCACGGCTCTAAAGAAAAAAAATGCGGACTTACTAATGAAGTAATCTGATGTATAGCGGGATTCTGGATAGGTGGGGTTCACGCCGTTTGCTGGGTATGGCTTTGCCTCTTCTGTGCCAAGATAAGGGGGGAAAAAATGAAAGGGTTCATTAAATGATAATACTTCACCGCTTTCCCCTTTTATTCTCAGGACAAACCCTGGAGGCAGGCAGATGGAAAGACTGTCGCATACAAGTCAGGTGACTTCAATTTCATAACGAAAGGTCACTTCAAAACAAGAATATGCTTCTTACATGGATAGCGGTAAGGGCCAAGCTAGACAATATGGCGTCCCTGTGAATCCTCCATTGTCACCCAAGTCTGGCCTTCAAAAATAGCAGAAAGCTGCATGTGGTGATGATGGAAAGCACCATCAAGTCTCAACCGATTTATGGCAATCCCATGAGGTTTTAAGGCAAAAGACAGCTACGTGCACAGACGGCTTCAAGAGGGGACTGGATAAACATATGGAGCAGAGGTCCATCAGAGGCAGTGATGCTCTGTATTCTTGGTGCTTGGGAGAGGGGCAACAGAGGGAGGGTTTCTATTGTCCTGGTCCCGCTGGTGGACTTCCTGGGGGGTTTTGACCACTATGTGACAGAGTATTGGACTGGATGGGCCATTGGCCTGATCCAACATGGCTTCTCTTATGTTCTTAAGACAAACAGAGGTAGTTTGTCATTGCCTGCCTCTATGTACCAGCCTTTTTATTTCTTGTTGATCGCCCATCCATGCACTAACCAGGGCTGAGCCCACTTTGCTTCCGAGATCTGACAAGACCGGGCTAGTTCAGCCCATCCAGGTCAGGGTGAGTTTCTCACAATGATCCTTGAGATCTGCTTGGTCAAATTTAACAGGAAAGATCTTTTCAGTAGTGTGAGGGCCATTTTGTACAGAAACCCAAAACCCAACAATATGTAGTTTCATCCCTGCCCCTTTCAGCTGTTGCAAAATATTTCAGTCAGAAGTGACTCAGCTTACCACAAGCTATGTAAGGTGGACAAAAATGGCAACAGATGGAGGGAGGGGCTCTTCACCTTCACCTATCTGGCTATTTTCAGCTTTTCTTTTTAAAATTTCTTCCCGAAATAAATCCCGCTTCGTGGCTGTCAGCAATGCCCTCCATTTGACTGCAAACCTTAGTGGAGAGCTGCTGGATGCAACCTGATCACACCCCTTCCTTGTGGTCATCCACTCTGCACTTTGGCAGACCTCATGATGGAAGGAGGAGCAGGGCACAACAATTCCAGCCTTCTCAGTTCACACAAGACTTAGCTTTGTGGATGTGTGTGTGCGTGTTTCCCTTTCTGTAGTCCCTAGGAGAAGCCACAAATGAACCTGACTTCAGCAGAAATAAAAGTTAACAGCCATTTTGTTTCCAACTGACTTCTGGGTGAAGGGAATACAGGAAGGAAAGGGGCTTCCTCTAAAACCAGGAAGTCGCATCTCCATGACAAACTTTCAAAATCATCCCAATGGCCCCTTAGCTAGGGGCTGCATCTTATAAAACTGCCAGATATGTCCCAGGCAGGCAACAAAAACAGATGGTTTGTTGAGTTTCTGGTGTTTGGTGGGATTCACAGTTTGAATGTAGTGGGTTAAGAGCGGCAGACTCTAATCTGGAGAACTGAGTTTAATTCTCCATATGCAGCCAGCTGGATGACCTTGGGTCAGTCACAGTTCTCTCAGAGCTGTTCTCAAAAGAGCAGTTGTCAAAAGAGCTCTCTCAGTCCCACCTACTTCACAGGGCATCTGTTGGAAGTGAAAGAGATTATAAGTTGCTCTGAGACTCTGAGTGAAAGGCAAGATATAAATCCAACTCTTCTTCTTCTTCATTTGGTCATAAATGATGCAAGCTGGGTCAGGACCTTGGGCTTTTGAGTTCTGTACAAAATGATGCCCTGACCTGGGGGAGACTGGGGTAGCCCAATCTTGTTAGGGTCAACACTGGTTAGTATTCAGAAAGCAGGGTCAACGCTGGTTAGTATTCAGATAGCAGGGTCAACACTGGTTAGTATTCAGATAGGAAACCACCAAGGAAGTCCAGGTTTGCTACACAGAAGCAGGCAATGGCAAACCACCTCTGTTCTTATCTTGCCTTGAAAACCCCTTGAGGGATCACTAGAAATCAACTGTGACTTGGCAGTTTCCACTTCCCCCCTGATAAAATGGTACCCAGACTATTGATTAAGGGCTCAAGTGTACACACTGAACAAAGATGCCTAACTCATGCTAAGGGTCCACGCTAAAGTCATCATGGTGATGTCACAGGAAGAAGACTCCCCTATGTCAGGTGATCTCAGTCATAAAGTTTGAGTGAACATCTCAGGTGGACTGCATGGCACTGAATGCTCATGAAATAACAGTCTCGATGCCTTAGGCATATCTTTTCTTCCCCTTTGGCTAAAAATCAGTCACTAGTACCAGTGAGAAAAAAAAAATGCTTGAAACACCCAAAATATACCATGGTCCGCCAAGCAGAAGGAAAAAACAGCTGCGCTTCCCACAGCTGAATGTGTTTACCTTCAGAAAGCCACAGGTGGCAATAAAATAATATATGACTGTCAGTGGCTTTCTGGGAAGGAACAAAATGGCTTCCTCTCTTTTCTGCCCCCCACCCCCAAGCAGCATAATAAGGCTTTGTCTTCACATACCATAGTAGCCTGCAAAATGATTGGCAAACACCTTAGTGGGCAAACTCTGTCTATAGTTGGTTTGGCTTGTCCTAGTTTCATTGTCTGGACTTGAATTTGGCTCTGTTCCTCAAAACTTGTCAGTGTGACTCAGTAATAGCTGAAGTCTTCTATCCCTCTCCTCCCACTTTTCCCTCCCTTTTTGTGATAGAAAACTCAAGTAATATTCACATTCTCATACATCAAAATGTTTCAAGCACATCTACACAAAATCATAGTTTCTAAATGAGGTACTATGAGGCTTTTTTTGAGCAGGAACGCACAGGAATGCAGTTCCGGATGACTTGATGTTAGGAGGTGTGGTCTAATATGCAAATAAGTTCCTGCTGGGCTTTTCCCACAAAAAAAACCCCTGTGTAAAACAATCGTGATGTCAGGGAGTGTGGCCTAATATCAAAATGAGTCCCTGCTGGGCTTTTCCCACACACACACACAAAAACCCCTGTGTAAAACAATGGTGATGTCAGGGGGTGTGGCCTAATATGCAAATTAATTCCTGTTGGGTTTTTCCTACAAAAAAAAGCCCTGTGGTACCATATACACAAGTGTTCCATCAACTCGTTAAGACACTCCCCCCATAATATTATCATCATTAGGTCTCTTTGATTGATGCTGCAAGGTACTCATTATGACTTCTACTTTTAAACTTATATGATCTCAGGAAAAGAGTTACACACATACCCCTGCCATTGCCCTGAGCCATATCACCCATTTTGCAGCCATATGACAGGCTACAGAATCATTCCACAGGTCCCGGGCATTGCAACAGCTTTCAAGTTAATTGCCAGGAAATGTGCAGGGGCGGTGTGCAAAATCAGGGGTCCTTTTGCAGAACTCTTTGCAGAACTCTTTGCATAACTTATTTGCATATGCCACACACCCCTGACATCACCAGAAGGTGTAGTAAATCATATCAGCTCAGCCCCTACCTTAAAATGCTTCTTGAGTTATAATTGTCATAATAAAACCTTACCCCCGTCATACTTTTAAAATTACTTTTTCCTAAGTGGCCACAGCGGCATGATGAAGATTTCCATCTGTCTGCTTTATATGTTTTGGATATTTTCCCATTTTGTTTGTCAAATCTTAAGAGTTCAGCAAAATTCTCACAGAGGGGTTGAACAATGGATATATATATATATATATAATGTTATTCTCCAAAATGATCTTGGTCATCTGGAGATCTATTATAATAACAGAAGATCTCCAGTTGCCACTTGGAGGTTGGTCGACTTATCCATGACCAATGCTCCCTCTAAGGTGTGGAGAGCAAAAATGCTGCTTTGCGAGCTGTTGGCATTAAAGTTGTGAGCTACTGCATGAATTTGTTTGCTCTGGGGCCATTTTTCTTAAGCTAAGACAAAAATGTGTGAGCTGGAGGCTAAAATACTGTGAGCTAGCTCACACTAACTCAGCATAGAGGGAATTCTGTCCACAACCCCTTCCAATGTTTCTTAACTAGGCCAAGTACCTAAGATACTCCTTCCAAAACAGATCAGTATTGGACACAGGTTGCTCTGTTCTGTGTTGCCTGCCAATCCTAGAAATCCACAGGACAGCACTCTGTTTTTTCCCCAAGGGCTTAATGTTCCATTCAAATAACCTTTGAAGAATCCTATTTGCCAGTGGGACTCCGTTCTGCCATCTCTTCTGAGCTGAGGACCGCAGTGAAAACTGCCAGGCGAAATCAATGTGGTGCGTATGAGAGATATGGGAACTCCAGATTATCTCAACAGGATTGCCATGGCCCTAACCCAGTGTTCCAGATGTTTTCCTAGACATCAGAAATTACCTTTCTGCAGGATCTCCAGATGTTCCCAGAGAATATCTCCTACAAAGTCTGGTGCCAGTTCAATGAAGCAGTCCTTGCCCAGCCCGCACAAGGCAGCTCCATTCATACAGAACTTCTGGAAGTCTACATCCTTCAGGCTGAATTCGTTCACTGCCCACATCACCCAGTCCCGTACATGGGTCTCGGTCCATTGCTGAGGATCTGCACCAAGGAATCACAGAACACAGAATTTAAAAGGTAGTCACTGTCTTAAGAACATAAGAGAAGCCATCCTGGAACAGGCCAATGGCCCATCTAGTCCAACATTTTGACACACAGTGCCCGCCCCCCCCCCTAAAAAAAAACAAGGTGACATCAGGAGGTCCACCAGTGGTGCCAGGACACTAGAAGCCCTTCCACGGTTGCCCTCCACAAGAATAAATAACATCACTTGCCCCAGACAGAGAGTTCCATCTATACCCTGTGGCTAATATGTGGCTAGAAGGAGAGCCAGTTTGGTGTAGTGGTTAAGTGTGCGGACTCTTATCTGGGAGAACCGGGTTTGATTCCCCTCTCCTCCACTTGCACCTGCTGGCATGGCATTGGGTTAGCCATAGCTCTGGCAGAGGTTGTCCTTGAAAGGGCAGCTGCTGTGAGAGCCCTCTCCAGCCCCACCCACCTCACAGTGTGTCTGTTGTGGGGGAGGAAGGTAAAGGAGATTGTGAGCTGCTCTGAGACTCTTCGGAGTGGAGGGCGGTTTAGAAATCCAATATCTTCTTCTTCTAATAGCCGCTGATAGACCTCTGCTCCATATGTTTATCCAATCCCTCTTGAAGCCATCTATGCATATGTCTTGCCCACTGAGTTCCACAGAATCCCTCTTGACAAGGCTGGACTAAATTATGTGTTACCCTCTTGGTGCATTTTAGAGAGCAGAAGAAGTTCCTATCTCCCCCCACCACACCCCAAGATTCCACTGTAAAATTTAAAATAAAGCAGATGCCAAAAGGAGCAGAGGAAAATGGAGGCAGTGGCAAAGAAAGAAAGAAAGAAAGAAAGAAAGAAAGAAAGAAAGAAAGAAAGAAAGAAAGAAAGAAAGAAAGAAAGAAAGAAAGAAAGAAAGAAAGAAAGAAAGAAAGAAAGTGGATTCATTTCAGCTGCCATGGGTTGAATCTAAGTTGTAGAAGAAGAGATAGACTAAGAAGAAAGTTACTTTTAAAGAGTAAGGAAGGAAGAGAAAGAGGAGCAGCTGAGTGGGTATCCTGGGAGGCAATTCCAGGAAAAGGAAGCAGGAAGGGAGAACTGGTGGGGGCATTTGAGGCAGGATACCTTTAGATAGCCAAGGGTGGTGGAAGCATGAAGGCTTTGGGCAGAGCAGTATCACGATATGAGAGCAGGGGTAGAGGGAGACAAGGCCATGGAAGGCTATGAAAAGAAGGTCAAGGAGTTCGTGCTGGAAGAAAAGCAGTGTTAGGATTTCACATGGCAAGAAAATGATTGCTTTAGTAACAGAGTGATGGAGGGAAGTGACATGGTGTGACAATGGAATGAGGCTGCACTATCCAAGGTGAGAAGTGACCTGAGCATGAGTCATATTTTTTTGCAGAGATGGGTGGACAGAAAGAGCTGTGATTTTGCAGTGTTGTAAGGGGGGGTATGAGTGATGATATGAGAAGAAGATATTGGATTTATATCCTGCCCTATACTCTGGATCTCAAGAGTCTCAGAGCAGTCCTCTGCCTTCCCCCACCCCCCACAACAGATACCCTGTGAGGTAGGTGAGGCTGAGAGGAGGAGGAGAAGAAATTGGATTTATATCCCACCCTATACTCTGAATCTCAGTCTCAGAGCAGTCACAAGCTCCTTCACCTCCCCCCTTTCCCCCGCCCCCCACTTGCACACAAGGTGCAGTTCCTTCTTGTCTCCAAAGTTTTAGGGCTGGCTGCCTCAACTTGGCCACTTTCAGAGCCTCCAGCTTTTGACCCAACTCCAGAAAGTTTCTGAGAAGCAGCAAACAATGCAGTGGATGGGAAAGGGTGCCCCCTGACTTAAAAAAAAGCCCCCTGACTTTTAAAATCCTGGCTATGGCCCTGAACCCGGTTCTCCCAGATAAGAGTCCACACACTTAACCGCTCTCACTGCGATGAGGTCACACTATGCATGAATGGAACTGAAGAGGGACCATGTTAAATCAAACTCAGGGGTCCCCACATCTTTCTTACCTGTAAATTATTCTCTCTCCTCTGCCAACATTTACAAAGAGAAGATGTGACCCACAAACCCACCTGACACCTGTTGACCACTCCTGCCTTTAACCCTATACTTTACTAGCACAAGAACCAATTAAAATGACTTGATGCATTTCATGGAGCATCAATCTGTTGCCAGATAAGAGCCAGGGTTACTAGAAGTAGAGCTGCCCTGTTGATAGGGATGCACGGTATCATTATCGGGGGCTATCACCATTTTGCCTCCCCCCCCACATCTGACTAACCACTCTCTTGGAGACCGAATGCTGGGTTAATCAGGCCTTTGGCACAACACTGTGAGGCAATTCCTGCACTCTTACCAATTGTTCACCTCTTCATATTCAGCAACACATTCTTAACAATATATGTTATTGCTGGAAAATGCAAGTTGCTTACATTTCAATTATTATGGAGTTAAATGCTGTTAGTAGGAAGTTACACACTGTCTAACCTAGTCAAGGCAGGAAATTTGGTGGGAAAAGAGTACCCTAACTAAGTGACCTGTAACCTTTTCCATTGGTCAGTTAGTATCCAGAATTTGCTTTGATCTTGTATGCATATATTCACAGGTTTTATGGCTCTTTGTTTTGGGCAAGGAGGAGGAGGAGAATCGTCATAGCATTTATAGCCATGTAGCTGTTAGGACACAGTTTAGCATCTAGGATGTATTTTTCTCTTCATTTTCATCCAAAGTACCTTTCCCTATTTTTCACTAAAGTATATGTCTCTATATAAACTTAAGCATGGTGTGACTCTTGTCTGTGTACTCAGCCTCTGAATTTAAATGCAAAAATCCCAACAGTTATGCACCGTATTGAAAAGTACATGGAAGGACTTTCTTGATTGTTATGAAGATTCCCCAAATCCAATCCAGAACAGTTTTCTTTAATCCCGGGGTGGGGGGGGAGGGGTGTTACTACTAAGGCTGGTTGTTGGCCAAAGTAGGATGTAGTCTAATAAGTGAGATGGAACGAAGATATTCATTCCTTTATAAGGTGGACTCCAGACTAATTGCCTCCTTAGTGCTGCATCTATATCTCTTTGCTGTGGGTCAACTGAACGTATGAGATTTCCTTACATCAAGTAAGAGCATCAGTCCATCTAGTTCAGGATTGCCTACTCTGACTGCCAACATCTCCCCAAGCTCTCAGATACAGGTCTTTTCTGACACTTTCAACCTGAGATCCATTTAACTGGTGGTGTTAGGAACTGGACCTGGGACCTTCTTCATGCAAAGTAAGTCCCTTCCCACAGAGCTACAGGTCTTCCCCATGATAGCAGCCGCCTCTCAAGTGCTGCACACAGATTCGTTGAAAATGGTTTCAAAATTGCTGGGACACATTCAACCCAATACCCTATTTGTGGCATTCTGGTCTATAGTGTTGTGCATTGGTGTATAAAATACCTTTGGGAATTCCCAAGCGTTGCTGTTCTTTTGCAAAGCCGCTGAAGGTGGCTTTCAATGCCTGTGACATCATCTCCTTGCTGCTTGGAGTTAACAAAGGCACATCTGCACATTCCATATCTGAAAGAGATAAGAACAGACACGTCTATAGGCAAAGCTGACTCAGACGGTGAACAGATCGAGGAATTCAGAAAACCAAGATGACAGCAGGGTTGGGGAGAATCATGGACCAGTTGTCAGATCATGGGTAACTATGGTGAGTTATCGCTTGAAGGCCCCACCATTCTCTTTCTTGACTTAAATGCTAGCCTATGGGCAATTTGAAATTTGAAATCATTTAAAATGAATCAGCAAAAATGCAAAGCCTTCTGTCTGGTAAAAGGTAGAGACCTAAGCAGAGGGTTGAATGAGATCATCTTCAGAATGTTATTTCTGAATTGCAATTCTTTGGTTCTGTAAAACGAGGAAGGATCCCTCCCTTTATTTTGCCAGGATATTCCTACCATACTAATAAAATTCATCTAAATCTACCTACGTTCTTATCCAATGGTTTTGGGAAGCAAAGCAATGGCAGTAGGATACTACACATTTTCTCCACCTAGGCTTGCTAACTGACCATATATATTGGTTGGCTATAGATATTGATTAGGCATTGGCCTCCATTAGGATTTCCAGCCTTCAGAGGTTGTGCTGGAGATCCCCTGGAATTACAATGATCTCCAGACTTCAGAAGTCTGTTCCCCTGGAGGAAAGGATGCTTTAGAAGGTGCATTCTGTGGCATATACCCTACTGAAGTCCCTTCCCTCCTCAAGCCCACCATCCCCAAGCAACACCCCTAAATGTCCAAAAACTTCCCAAGAAGGAGCGGGCAACCCCAGCTCTATCCACAAAGGCATGCATGTCTAATCCTGGGGAAAACATTGAGGCTCTGTTCCTTGAGCCACTCTGGACTCTGCCCCCAGAGACCAAACTTTTTGATTTCAAGAACCGTATCTCCATCATCTCACACTGGTCTAATGCGGGGATCATTCACAGATTTCAAATGCTTTCTGTGGCCCAAGTCTGCTCATCCAGCAGCACCATACAGGGCAGAGAAGAATAATTCACCTGCAGCTTCATGTTAACTTAGGGTTGCCAATCATCGGGGAGGGACGGTGGCTCAGTGGTAGAGCATCTGCTTGGGAAGCAGAAGGTCCCAGGTTCAATCCCTGGCATCTCCAAAAAAGGGTCCAGGCAAATAGGTGTGGAAAACCTCAGCTTGAGACCCTGGAGAGCCGCTGCCAGTCTGAGAAGACAATACTGACTTTGATGGACCAAGGGTCTGATTCAGTATAAGGCAGCTTCATATGTTCAATCATCAACACCTAGAGAAAATGGCCACTTTGGGAGGTGGAACTTATGACATTATACTCCACTGAACTCCCTCCCCTCTTGAAACCCACCTTCCTTAGACTCCACCCCAAAATCTCCCTCCCAACCCAGAGTCGAATGAGAGTGGCAAGAAGAAGATATTGGATTTATATCCCACCATCCACTCTGAATCTCAGAGTCTCAGAGCGGCTCACAATCTCCTTTACCTTCCTCCCCCACAACAGATACCCTGTGAGGTGGGTGGGGCTGAGAGAGCTCTCCCTGAAGCTACCCTTTCAAGGACAACTCCGCAAGAGCTATGGCTGACCCAAGGTCATTCCAGCAGGTGCAAGTGGAGGAGTGGGGAATCAAACCTGGTTCTCCCAGGTAAGAGTCCGCACACTTAGCCACTACACCAAACTGGCAATTGGATGGCTGTAAGGATTAACATCCAGGACCATCTTGAGTGTCAGCATTTCATTAGCAACTTCAGATGAGCAGGATACATTTCACAGGCAACCATCAAAAGTATTAATCACATGCTAAATTATACAGTGTTCAGAAACAGCACAAAAAAACAATACTAAAGTCTCTTGAATTCACAACATGCATGGAATTGTGGTCAAATCATATCTTGGGCTACAATTGTAAGCATAATTATTGGGCATGAATTCCACTGAAGTTAATGATTATGCCATTGTAATCAGAATGATTAGGGTTAGATCACAGTGCCATTTTTCCCAAGTTTTGGTGAGGAACAGGGTTGCTAACCTCCAGGTGAGGCCTGGATATCCCCTGGAATGACAACTGATCTCCAGATGAAAGAGATCAGTTCCCCTGGAGAAAATGACTCCTTTGGAGGGTGGACTCTATGGTGCTATACCCTGCAGAGGTCCCTTCTGTTGTCAAACCCCACCCAACCCAGGCTCAACCCCTGAAATGTATTTCTCTGGTTTGGAATGTATTTCTCTGTAATGTATTTATTTGTATTTCTCTGATCTGGGGACAGGAGAGATAACCATGCACAGCCAATCACCCTACTTCAAAGAAGAAGATACTGTAAAATCATCTCCATGCTTGAGAGGAGACCGATGGAGCATAATGGCAGGGTCTCAGTTAATTACTCTCAGCATTCCACAAGTAAGGATACATCAGCCCATCAATCTCCACTTTGACATATTTCTTTCCTTCCCTATGTTCTCCCCTGGAATTAAATCCAAACAAATGGCAACCATATAAAGCTTGTTATTCCTCTTTGGTCCTTAAATCTGTTAAACTTCTTCATTATGTTGTATGCTGATTTACTGCTTACCCTCTACCTATATGTATGGACTGGTAACTTCCATTTCATTGTATTTGAAGAAGCGTGAGTTCACACAAAAGCATATACCTTGAATAAAACTGTCGGTCCTAAAGGTGCCCCTGAACCAATGTTCCCTCTAAGCTGCAGAGTCTTGTGAGCAAAAATTCCACTTTGTGAGCTACTGGCATTAAAGTTGTACTGCATAAGTACTGCATAAATTATTGTTATCCTTCTGGGGTCATCTTTCCTGAGCGAAGACAAAAATGTGTGAGCTGGAGGCTAAAAATCTGAGAGCTAGCTCACACTAATTCGGCTTAAAGGGAACACTGCCCTGGACTCAGACTTTGTTTGCTGCTTCTGTCCAGCATGGCTACCCACCTGGAACTTACTAGAACAGAAATTCTATTAAAATAAACAGGAATCTTGTGGCACTTTAAATAATGTGTTTATATTCCAGCATCAACTTTCATGGGCTAGAGCCCATATACATGTGACAAAGTGGGCTCTGGGCCACAAAAATCTATCCAGAAAGAAAATCTTGTTATTCTTTAAAGCGCCTCAAAACTCCAGTTTATTTTAGCTGCGTCAGAACAACACAGTGACCCCTCTGGAATTATTAAAGCTGCACACACACACACACAAAAAAAAAAACGACGGTCAGGCTTTACTTGCATACATTCAGTAAACCGCTAAAGAGTTTGGTTGTCTTTCTTCTCTTTTCCCAGAGAGAATCAAGAGGAGTTTGACAGCCTATAGAAATCATGTAGGGGAAGGGAGCCTGGCCTATTGGAGAATAAGTAACAGATTCCAAATACAATTTAAAGAACAGTCATTTGGAAAGCTGGAAGGTTTTATGAGCTGGGGCTTCGGAGAAATAAACATACCCTGGAGCTATCGCTGCAATCCATCATCCCCTCGGAGATAACACCCAGAGAAAGTGGGCTGCTACACCTTCCCCCTGCCTTAAGCGGCGTGTTGTCTTTTGATGACTGGCTCAGTGTGCTTGGAAGTTACAAGAGACCACCAAGAAGCCGCTCAGTCACTTTGGCAATCTGGTTAGAGGGCAACTGGGTAGCTTTCCCGCTATGGGAGAGTGACTTGGATGCAACAGTGGGGGTCGGGGGAGGAATGTAGCCCCCATTTCCATGTTTAACCATCCTTAAAGAGAAATGCACATGTGCAAAGCAGGCTTAGGGTTGCCAGCCTCCAGGTGCAACCTGGAGATAGCCCAGAATTACAGCAGATCTCCAGATAACAGAAATCAATTTTCCTAGAGAAAACGGCTGCTTTGGAGGGTGAACGGTGTGACTTTTTATTCCTACAGGGTTTTTCTCCTCCCCAAACTCTGCCCTCCCCAGGCCCCACCCCCTCAAATGTTAAGAGATTTCCCTACCCAGAGCAGGCAAGCCTAACCTTAAGCAATGCAGATAGATCCAAGTGGGCAGCCATGTTGGCCTGAAGCAATAGAACAACCTTTGAGTTCAGGGCAGTCTGCTGCTTTGTTCTTAAGCAATGCACACATTTACTATTTATTTTAGTCTATGGACACCTACTCAGGAATACATCCCACTAAGTTCAACAGGACTTCCCAGAAAATGCACATAAAGGGATTACAACCTGAGAAATGTAACTGTAGCCACAAGAGTGGAAAGACAAGAGCTTCACTGGCTGCTTTTGCCTAGATTGCGGCTATTAACAGGCATATCTATCTGCTTTCAGGATTTCAATCCTCTCTGCCTGGATCTGGGTTTTCCCCTCTCTCTGATCTGTTTCATCCCCAATGGTGTTAGCATGTCTTACTTTTTAGGCTGAGCCACCCATCACTATAAAGGAGAAGCAAGGCTGCACTGGCAACGTTCTGTGTAGACCAAAGAGCTTTTTGCAGGTGCACAGCTTTTTTGCATAACCTAATAAGTCTACTGAAATGAAAACAGACAGACTGCACAAAAGCAAATGGAGACAGGCCCTGACCTGGATGGCCCAGGCTAAACAAATTTCATCAGATCTCAGAAGTTCAGCAGGGTCGGCCCTGGTTTATGATGGGAGCCCACCAAGGAAGTCCAGGGTGGCTCTGCAGAGGCAGGCAATGGCAACCCACCTCTTGCCTTGAAAACCCTATGACTAGGAGGTTCCTATAAGTAACAGCACTTTTCACCACCACCAGTTGCGGATGAGTCACATCCACAGGGCACAATTCTATGCAAGGCTATTGAAATTTACCAAGAAAATAAGCAGATCAGGGTCTTTTGCCATCCAGCAGCCTGGAGTCTTGCAACCTGATCCCCAGCCACGTTGACTTAGAACCCTGGTTGTTTTCAATGGGGTTTGCTTCTAAATTGGTAGATTTCGGATTGTAGTGGTTAAATGATGTGTGTGTGTGTGGGGGGGGGGGGGGGGATGGCCTTTAACAAGCATGAAGGAATTTAATCTGAAGGGAAGCAATATTAAAACATGATCTCTGCTAGTTTTACTGGCCTATAAACAACACTCAGTCTTTAGAGTGATGCAAATTCCACTATGCATGAATAATCCTGCATTTTATATAAAAACCCACTGGGCAGTCCAGAGAATGCACATTTTAAACATTAAGGAATCACTATCTTGAACTCAGGACCAGCGTTCCCTCTAAACTGAGTTAGCATGAGCTAGCTCACAAATTTTTACCTCCAGCTTACACATTTTTGTTTTAGCTCAGGAAAAATGGCCCTAGAGCACAATAATTTATGCAGTAGCTTACAACTTTAATGCCAGTAGCTCACCAGTAGCTTACAACTTTAATGCCAGTAGAATTTTTGCTCACAAGACTCTGTAGCTTAGAGGGGACATTGTTCAGGACACTTCTCAAGGTTCTCGGCATAGACATTCAAAGTATTCCAATGATGACAGATGTTAAACAGAACAAAGTCTGAGTCCAGTGGCACGTTTAAGAGCAACAAAGTTTAATTCTGGGTATCAGCTTTTGTATGCAGGGTGGCACACTTCTTTCAGATACATTGAAACAGACTTCTCCAAACCTTACATATAGGTAGAAAGATGGTGGGAATGGGGTTAGTTACCAGGAAGGGATAGTTAGAGTCAAGATGCATAAGTAATTGAAGGATAAGTATAACTAGGATTGGATTAAAGCAGTTGGTAAAACCTGTGAACAGCAGCAAATTAGCATACAGATAATAAAAGAGTTAACAAACAGTTGTGAGAACTAAGTTTGAGTCCAGTGACACCTTTAAAGAACAACAAAGCTTAATTCTGTGTATAAACTACAACTGGACTCAAACTTCGTTCTCTTGCTTCAGATTCTAAACAGAAGAGGAAAATCCATCAGGGAAAAGCTGTCATTCCTCTAAATGGTCCATAGCAGGGGTAGGTAGTATAACTGGAGCAGAATATTCTATACCATTGTAAGTGAATTAAATGTTTTTATACTAAATGAATGCACATAACATCTCACCTTAAGTCATCTGCAAAAGGGCTGAGTTGCTATTGCAAGAATATCCTATAATGAATAATGGGGGCAATCAACCTTGAGAAGATGACAGGCGGGGGAGGGGGGGAGATTTATCTTTTTTATTGGAAATGAACCAGGCAAGACCAGCTACTGGAGCCCAGGACAATAAGGGCTGTTTCACAGGTGACAGGGTAGCCATTGTATTCCATCAAGCAAACACTTAAAAGGGCACCCACTACCAATCCTAGCTTTCTGCCAAGTATATCTGCATCATAAACAGCTCCGTTCACATGTTAACGATTAATTCATGTACAACCTGCATGTATAGGCATTCATCAGTTTATAAGAAATACCCAGTGTATGTTCACTGTACAAATGAAACCTGAGATCAGCACCTGAATAAAGGTATAGTTTCAATCACATGTGCAACTATAGATATGCTGAATGTAACACAAGAATGTTTAAATGCACAGATGAAGAAAAACTAAGTGTATACTGTATACACATTGTACATGCATTCACTTTGACTTGTGAACAGAGCTTAAGTGTGCTTGCAAACACACATTGCTCAGGTTCACATGTCCTATATTAAACTGCATGCCTAAATCCTCTTGGATTTATGCCTTTAAAAAAAATGTGTGAAATGGCCCTGAAAACATTTGAGTGTACAAGCTACATTGGAAAGCTGAAGCTGCCTTAATGTGGAGGAAAGGGCTATCGAGATCAGTATTGTCTACTTTGATTGGCAACAGTTCTCCAGGGTCTTGGTGGAAGATCTTCCATACCACTTGCTATGTGCAAAGTGCTGTCAAGGTGCAGCGGACTTATGGAGACCCCAGCCAGGGGCTTTCAAGGCCAGTGAGGAGCAGAGGTGGTCTGCTATTGCCTTCCTCTACAGAATCTTCCTTGCTGGTCTCCCATCCCAGTACAGACCCTCCTTAGTGGCTGAGATCTGATGAGATCAGGCTAACCATGCCACCTTATCATCTACTACCTGATCTTTTTTAACTAGGTATGCCAAGCAGGGAACATGTGATGTTCTGCATGCAAAACAGACATTCTACCACTGAGACACAGCCAGGATTATTAGGTCTTCTGCTACAAGAAGAAGAAGACTGCAGATGTATACCCCACCCTTCTCTCTGAATCAGAGACAGAGTGGCTTACAATCTCCTATATCTTCTCACCCCACAACAGACACCCTGTGAGGTGGGTGGGGCTGAGAAGGCTCTCACAGCAGCTGCCCTTTCAAGGACAACTCCTGTGAGAGCTATGGCTGACCCAAGGCCATTCCAGCAGCTGCAAGTGGAGGAGTGGGGAATCAAACCCAGTTCTCCCAGATAAGAGTCTCCACTCTTAACCACTACACCAAACTGGCTCTCAGCAACGGACCTCCCAGCAACCTCCTGCTTTGACTTATAGAACATCCCATGGCATCATTTCTGGTTTCTACAGGAAGTGACATCAGTGTTCCAGCAAGATGCCAGAATGCCAGTCCTGCCTGGCAACCACAACTCAACCCCACAATTACAGAATTACAGGGCCAGGATGTTGGCTTGCAGTGTAAAGGCTGAAATCCAAAAAAAATACCCACTTTCCTGGGAGTAAATCACGTGAATTGTGCGAAGTGAACTTTTAAGTACATTTGCTTAGCAATACTTCTTAAGGTCTGTTTCACACTTGATAGATATTGGTGTTAGTAGAACTAGCAAGCTCCAATTGGAACTGGAACTATGAAAATGTTACTGGGATGAACACATTCATTCCAATCCATGCCCACCTCCTTCTTCTTCCTAGGTTAGTCAACCTCTAGAGGGGGTTTGGAGATCTCCAGGGATTACAAGTGATCTCTGGGCTACAGCAATCAGTTCCACTGGAGAAAATGACTTTTCTGGAGGGTGGACTCCATGGCATAATACCCTACTGAGGTCCGTCCCCTCTCCAAACTCTACCCTGCCCAGGAAGGAAAGGAAAGGTCCCTTGTGCAAGCACCAGTCGTTTCCAACTCTGGGGTGACATTGCTTTCAACCCAAAGATGGCAATCCTACTCCTTTCCTTGATGTCTCCATTGCTACAACTTTTGGATTGTTAGCTCCTAGAGATGGAGATCTCTGTTCTTTTACTCTGTGAAACATCACACATGTTAATGGTGTAATAAAGATAATCACTGCAGGGTGTTGTTTTTTTTAAAAAAAAAATCAACTTTTGGGATTCTTGTTTGTGATGTTATCAAGAACAGGGTATGTGGAGGGAAAATATAATCGGCACAAGGAAACAAGGGTACACTGGCTTACAATACCATCACGTGGGAATACTGGAACTCGAGGGCATCCAGCAAAGCTGACGGGCAGCAGGTTCAGGATGGACAAAAGGGAACACTTCTTTACACAGAGAATGATTAAAATGTGGAATTCACTGCCAGAGGATGTAGTGACGGCCACAGGAATAAACAGCTTTAAAAAGGGGATTTTACAGATTCATGGAGGATAAGTCTGTCAATGGCTATTAGCCATGGTGACTGAGGGGAGCCATCAGAGGTACTAAACCTTTGAATCCCAGAGCCAGGAGGCATCATCAGGGGAAGTCCTTGGACTCTATGCCTTAATGTTGGTTGTCCAGAGAAACTGACTGGCCACTGAATGAGATAGAATACTGGACCAGATGGACTACTGGTCTGATCCAGCAGGGTTGTTCTTATTTGGGGGGGGGAGGGTTGCATATATAAAATCTTTAAGCAAATAAAAACCTTTACAATCATCAAACAATTTGACCTAACATTTATATTAGCCTTGGTAAGAACCACTCTGTTACAGATCAGTTCATGTAAGCAGCTGAAATTATAATTAACAGAGATGTTAGAAAAGAGAGAGGGTGGAAGGAACCTTCATTCCCCTATCTATGTTTCCCTAAAGGATCAGCACCAGTAGCCATTCTAGTTGTTGGCAATAAAACTTCCAAGCCACATTTTCATCAGCAGAAGTTCCCCAGTGTCTTTTCACATTTACCCACCTCCCTGCACAGTAGTGAGGCCAAACTTGAAGTCCTGATTGGTCATAGCGGGAGGAGGCTGACCTGTTGGCCCCGCCTGCTTCCCCTCCCAGTCTTGTGATCTGATGGATGGACAGTAAGGTCAGAGACCAAGCTCAATGTTGTCTTCATCAGGAGCAAGATATCATCCTCTCCCCGCATTCCCTCCCCCCAAGCTCCCAGGCTGCTAAGGGAGGCTTGGGGTATCCTTATCATGACGGCTAGAAACAAAGTCATCTGATTTACAGACCCTTAAAAGAAGCAGGACGGGAGAGCAAGAAGCACACCATCCCAAGGGCATGTTGCCACAATCATTTGTTAGTTCTCTGTAGGGAGACCCATACAAATGCAGTACAAAATTCTTAATACTCCTCTATATAAGAACAACTGGCTAGCTGGAACTGCCAGCAGTCATCCACAAGAATGTTGCTACCATGGCTAGCAAGCATTGGTGGATCTACTTTCACATATGCATCCAATCCTTTCACAAAGCCATTTTTAAAAAGGGCCACCGTCAGCTTTCATGGTATTTAGGGGAGGGCCGGTGGCTCAATGGTAGAGTATCTGCTTGGTAAGCAGAAGGTCCCAGGTTCAATCCCCAGCATCTCCAACTAAAAAAGGGTCCAGGCAAGTAGGCATGAAAAACATCAACTTGAGACCCTGGAGAGCCGCTGCCAGGCTGAGTAGACAATGCTGACTTTGATGGACCGAGGGTCTGATTCAGTATAAGGCAACTTCATATGTTCATATGTAGTGGATGCTATATATTGGTTATATATTGAATGGGGTGGGGGACCTTTTTTCAGCCCTGCAATGACTGATGCTCAACTTCTTAGCATGACCCCAAGTTCTAGTATCAGGAGAGGTTTCTCCACACTAGGGTTGACAGCCCCCAACCTGGGGGGGGGGGGGGTGGAGGATTCAGAGGGGCAGCTGGAGAAAAATTAAAAGGCCTGTCTAAGACTTACCTGAATTTCTACAGTTTACCCTTACTATGGCACCCCTACTTTCCTGTAATATGCCTGTGCCCACCTTCATCCTGATAGCCCAGGATCCAAAGGAAATAACAACAGTAACAACAATACACATAAAATACAAGGGAAATAACAAAATAAATGTAAAATACATTAACCCTGCATGCATTCAAATAAGAATATTAAATAATAGAAACAATAAATACACCAAAATAACCCACCTGTAACTCTCTCTATTTATTATAAACATGAATATCAAAACCTGATATTATCATAATCTGTAGCCCACCAAGCTGCATCCACCTCTCAGCACCTGCATCTAGTGTTCTATTAACCTAAGCCTACCTGCAGGTGGGAACTGGAGATCTCCTGGAATTACAATTGTTCTCCAGAGTACAGAGATCAGCCCTCCTGGAAAGGGTAGACTCTATGGTGTTATACCCCACCAAAGTCCTTCCCCTCCCCAAACCTCCCCCTCTCAAGGCACTACTCCTCCCCCAATCTCCAGGAATTCCCTAATCTGTAGTTGGCATGAACAAGGGAAGGAGCAGGGGAAGGAGGGGCTATCAAGCTCTAAGCTGGTTGCCATGGAGGACAGGTAGACAGTGCTTTTTTGTAGGAAAAAAACCAACAGGAATTCGTTTGCATATTAGGCCACACCTCCTGACATCACCATTGTTTCACACAGGGCTTTTAATAGAAAAGGTTCAGCAGGGACTTATTTGCATATTAGGTCACACCCCCTATGCCAAGCCAACCGGAACTGCGTTCCTGTGCATTCCTGCTCAAAAAAAGCCCTGCAGGTAGATGGTATTTGGCTTGATTCATTGCAAGATGATCATATCAACTGCCAGACAAATAAATGAATAATGTTTCAGTCCACAAAGAAAAACTGGACAAACGGCATGGTTGGCAACCTCCAGGTGATTGCTGGAGATCTCCTGGGATTACAACTGATCTCCAGGCTACTGAGATCAGTTCATCTGGAGAAAACAGCTGTTTTGGCATTATACTCCACTGATGTCCTTTCTCTCCTCCACCTCGCCCTCCTCAGGCTCAACTCTTCAGGTAGTTTCCCAACCCCGAGGGCTGTGTTTAAGCACAGCTGAGGTCTGCAATGAGGAACATCAAGCGGATCCAAAGCCGAGACATTCAAGTTAAATCAATGAGGACCTGTCATTGGACAGCATTTCAAAGTTTGGTTCCTTTACAGAAAATGGGGATTCAGACAGAAATTGCTTTGACCAAATCTTCCTGTGGGAACCAACTGACTTATTACCTTCTATCCCTTCTAAAGTGGGGAACTTGCAGTCTTCATGGCCTCCAACCTAAGGCAACTTGGCTAGCCCCAGAAACAGGCCTGAGAGGGAGTTTAGTTTTCCAGGTGGCAGGCTTGGAGGGGCGGGGCGGAGGAGGAAAGACCGTTTGAGCAAATAAACCCAGCTGAGCCCCCAATTTATTTAGGCAGGATTAGCTAAAATTTGTCTGCACTTTTGAACTGTTTTCACAGAGGCCTGCCTCTCACTCCCACGCAGGAAGCAGGAGCCAAGACGGGCTTGTTCCAATTAGGACTCCCAGCATTTTGCGCATTTGGGCTTTGGGGAGGGGGGGGGCAGAAGAAGGAATATCCAGATGTTGGCTCTTTTAGATAAGGTGAGACTGCCCCTTATTCCACTTGTGCGGAAGTGCTAACAGCTGCATTTTCACTGGCCCTGCAGTCTGGGTTTGTTGCATCTTTTACTGAATTTGTTCTCATGCCTTTACCAACAAATCCAACAAACATGCACACAAACAAATAGCAGGCAAAGATTCCCCCCAAGAGCACCATTTCTGCAGATCTTACTTGACAACCTTTGTATCTGTTAGCCTTCCAAACAGCCCTGCAAGGCAGGCTATTGTTAGGATTGCCGGGTCTGTATTGGAAAAGATCTGGAGATTTTGGAGGTGGATCCAGGAGAGGTCAGGGTTTGGAGAGGGGAGGGGCCTCAGGATGGCACAATGCCATAAAGTCCACCCTTCCAAGCAGCCATTTTCTCCAGGGGGCTGCTGCTTGAAGGGAAAGAGCCCGATGTTCACATTGAAATGCGAAGCTTAATGCTGTGATTAGAGAACGTAAAACGGGGTCCCTAAATAATTGAGCCGTTAAACTGAAGAAAGAATTGAAATGCCATCAAAATCTAGAGAGATGTCTTTTTAAGAAAGCTGCTGTGTTGAAGCTACACTCCTCAGGAGCACCCACCTTGTGAATTTCAGTTGGACTATTTTCAAGTTTGGACTTATATCTATTCATTTGGGGATGGGTTTTTTTGGCCCCTTGGGGTTTCTGTTACTTTAAAAGCACCTAGCACCGCCGGCCTCTATCATTATTGTATCGTTTATTATGTGTTGTACACAATCCTTATAATACATTTTTGCAAACTGGAAGACGGTGTATTACTTGGTGGCTTTGATCAGATTTTCTCCAGGGGAGCTGATCTCTGCCAGCTGGAGAACAGCTGTAAAAGCAGGAGATCTCTAGGCCCCACCTGGAGGCTTACTTCTCTCCCAGTCGTTGTCAATAAAATCCAGCAGGTATTTGTGACAAATGACTAAGGACAACTTCATGAAGCAATACTTTGTACTCAAACTAATATTCTCTATTTAAACTTATAACACAATGTTTCGTGAATTCAATAAAGATGCAATGCTGAAGCTGAGTTCTTCAGTGTGTTCTTGCAACAAAATATACATCCACAAAGAACAGTAAGTTCAAAAGTCAGAAAGTTCAAGAATCACAATAATATATACATAGATGGTCCAAAGTCCCCAACACAGGATAGAGATTCTCAACTGAGAACCAACGTCTTCTCAATTCAATTTCCCATGCCGAAGGCGTGCAAATCCCTTGTATGGTGTAAATCCCTAACAACAGACAGTTGGCTGTAATGACTTGCTCTGCATCCCTGTGAGAGAGGCAGACTATAAACAACGTAAATTAACAAATAGATATTCAGTATTTCAGAAATTTGGTCCTTCCTCTGGCATGAGAACATGCTTTAATGCATAAACCTGAGGGAGGGACATTCTCTTCCATTTTCGCCATGAACACATGAAGCTGCCTTATACTGAATCAGGCCATCGGTCCATCAAAGTCAGTATCGTCTATTCAGACTGGCAGCAGCTCTCCAAGGTCTCAGGCAGGGGTCCTTCACATCACCTACCGCCTGGTGCTTTTAACTGGAGATGCCGGGGATTGAACCTGGGACCTTCTGCATGTCAAGCGGATGCTCTCCCACTGAGCCACGGCCCCTCCCAACAATCCTTTCCTCGAGCCTCAGTCTCTGCTTGGCAAGGAGGCCACTAACATCGATCGCCATGACAGTTAAGCCATCTTTCACTCTCTGAGGTTTTCAAATGAGCTGCGATCAAACCACAGTGGTTTAAGTATTGACACACAGTACCAGTTTCTTGCTGCTGCTGCAGCACCTTGATCTCTAGGACAGATAGTACAGGGCTGGTAAGAAGCTGAAACTACCAAACAGGAGGAAGCCAAGTTGAAAACAGGGTGTGTTTTTGGTACTTAAGGCCAGATAGGAAAACTAGGGTGACTTATCTTCAGGCAATCTTTGCATGCCACAAACTGAATCTGCACAACACTTTCATGGCTGAGGTGACCAGTGTTTAACTCCTTAAGGAAGGATAAATGAACTTTCTTGTGTTCAGAGGCAGCTGCTGGGTGGCAACCTCTGAAGAAGGTGGTGGCCTTCCTGCCCCACTCGGACGATGTCCAAAGTTATTTGCTTAACCACTTTAGAGCCAAGCTGCTGGAGATCTCCCATAGTCTTCTAATATGATTAGAGGAGGTGGTGGCAGCTACAAGCATACACAGCTTCAAGAGGGGATTGGATAAACACATGGACCAGCGGTCCATCAGTGGCTATTGTTATAGATAGAAGGAGGCCATCCACTGCATTATTTGGTATAGATATACCTATAGATATATAGATATATCTATAGATATATAGATAGAATTATCTGTATGGGGCAAGTGATGCTCTGTACTCTTGGTGCTTGGTGTGGGGGCAATAGTGGGAGGGCTTCTAGTGTCCTGGCCCCACTGGTGGACCTCTTGATGACACCTGGGTTTTTTTCCCCCACTGTGTGACAGAGTGTTGGACTGGATAGGCCATTGGCCTGATCCAACATAGTTTTTCTTATGTTCTTATGTTGATTAGGGTTGTCAGCTCTGGATTGGGAAATACCTGGAGTATTTGGAGGTGGAGCTTGGAGGGCAGAGTTTGGGGAAGGGAGGGACCTCAGCAAGGTGTAATTCCATAGAATCTACCCTCCAAAGCAGCCATTTTTTCACCAGGAGAACTAATCCTGGTTGTCCAGAGATCAACTGTAATAGCTGAAGATTGCCAGGTAGTACCTGGAGGGAGGCTGGCAAACCTAACGGTTGTGCTCTTTTTGTTCTTACAAATCATGCCTGAGCATATAACTTCCGCCCCTATTGTAAAACATGTAAGGTTGAAAAAATGAGAACTCTACACATGCTCAAAGGGGCACCTTCATCACATGCACTATATATACAATTAAAAATATGTTCCAAGAACAAGTCCTATAGAACTCCTCAAATTAAGCCCCACACATGACAGATATCAAAGTGTAGTTTGATAGAGAGAGAGGGGAGAGAGTGTTTTTTGTAGCAGGAACGCCGTTTCAATTGGCTTGGCATCAGAGGTGTGTGGCCTAATATGCAAATGAGTTCCCGCTGGGCTTTTTCTGCAAAAAAGACCTGTGTGGAACAATGGTGATGTCAGGGGGTGTGGCCTAATGTGCAAATGAGTTCCTGCTGGGCTTTTTCTACAAAAAAGTCATAGATATATATTTGATAGAGCCTTGATTCTTGACATGTGGACTTAGAAATCATAAAGATCTGAAATATTTCCTTATTTCCCTATTTCCAATGCCACTATGGTTTTTAGTCACATTCAACCTTTTAAAAAGAAATCTTAAGGGATAGAAGCTTTAAAAAAAATCCATCTCATAAATGGATTAGACACTTTCAGTCTATCAAATTCCCACAAGCCATGTCACTAAAGGCAAAGGGGGATGATAAGGATCAATGCCAAACTAACCAAATACAGTTAATGGCTGATCAACTCAGCTGAAATAAACCACACAAGGGTGTGTTCAAACTTGACCTCTGTTGAGAAAGCCAGAAAAACAAGGCGCTAACAACTGGAAAAGATTATCTGGGAAAAAAAAATTATCCACTGCCTTCCCATACACCACAGACAAACCAGTGTGACTTCATTCTCACAAACTGCAGAAGAAGTTGCAAACTTGTGTCTGCAAGGGTGTCTGCCCAACCGAAAACTCTGCAACCCAGGAAGATACCCTATATTTAAAAAAATACCAGGTTGAAGAGAGATCTAGACTAGAACCCCTCTCCCAGTTGTGTTACTTTCCTATTATGCCTAGCCATGGTTAGCGTAAAGCATTATTTGTTGCATCTCTGAGTGTTGTATTTGCAAACAAAGAATGTGCTTTTTAAAAATTTCCATATTAAATTTGTTTTCATTTGAATGTGTTCAGGCTGATCTCTGTGACTCATTTTAAACTCCTGTTCAGTCCATATGTACTAAGGTCAACAAGAGAAAGCCGCAGGAGTTAATCCTGACTCCCCTAGTGTAGGGCTTTTTAAGCAGGGCTTTTTTTTTCTGAGCAGGAATGCACAGGAACATAGTTCCAGCTGGCTTGGTGCCAGGGGTGTGGCTTAATATGCAAATGAGCTCAGCATTATATGTGGCCTACTATGCAAATTAGTTCCTGCTGGGCTTTTTCTACAATTCCCCCCCACACCCACTATTAAGGATATTGGTCCCCTTGATTGAAAGTCCAAAAGGAGATGGAAACACAAAGACAAGCTACAAAGCAGCAAAGGGGGTTGAGCTCAAACACTAGAATGGTGAAACTGGAGAAATAGAAAGCTCTAAAATCGAGCATGAGAACTTGATGTCAAGAATGCATGGCAGAGACACAAAAGTCCTATTCCTGATGATAGGAGACTGTTCTACTTTCTAATCCTTGAGTGTTGCACCATTCTGAGCTCTTGATCCACGCCACCTGTTCTGCAGAGCACTTTAAAGCTGCTGCATCCACAAAACATTCATCACAACTTACAGATGGGGTTTCCAACCTCTAAGTGGGGCCTGGAGATCTCCCATATTTACATTGCTAAACTGGCAGAGATCAGCTCCTCTGGAGAAAATGGCTGCTTTGAAAGGTGGACTCCATGGCACTGTAACATGCTGAGGCCCCTCCCTTCTCCAAACCCCACCCTCTGCAGGATCCACCCCCATAGTCTCCAGGTCTTTTCCAGTACAGACTTGGCAACCCTACTTATAGAACAAGATGAATCTGGATACCCAAGGCAGAAGATCCAGTCGCACTGTTCCTCTAATGAAATAGCGTTTCTATTTGTGACCGTAATTTTTGCCATTTCCCTCAGCAGTCCCCCCCACCACACTGTGTGGCCCTAGGCTGTTCCAGAGGTTCCATTGATTCCCAGGAACAAAATTGCTGGGGGGAGTTTAGTGAGCAGCGGCAGCAGCAGGGAAGTCCCATTCTGCAAGGAAGTCTGTGCATGGTTGGATATACTCCGGTGCCTTCCAGTTCACACCGGAAGCACAAAACCAATAACAAATAAAACAACAACAACAACAACAACAACAAAACAACATTTAAAAGACTCCACAAGGCAGAAGAATAATTAAATCATTGTGAATAAACCATCTTCAGCTGCTCCCCCACCCTGCAGATTGAGAGTCAGGTGGGACCTGGAGATCCCCCGGAATTACAGCTCATCTCCAGACTACAGAAATCAGTTCCCCTGGAGAAAAGGGATGCTTTGGAAGGCAGACTCAATGGTGCTGTGCCCCACGGAGTTCCCTGTCCTCCCCAGGCTCCATTCCTAAATCTCCAGGAGTTTCCCAACTCATCTCGCTAACCCAGCCAAGACCAGAATCGAGAAAGCAATCCTAACATGTCATTTGCGGAACAGCAGAGCCAGCTGTGACGTTCTGGAAGAAAAAGGATTCCACTGCACTTGCTTTTAAGACTGGTTAAGATTTCAGAATGGAATTCCAGGCTTTTCAGTGTTTGGAGAGGTTTCCTCGGAATCCCTTATAATTACACATCAAGTCATTCTCCTCTGTAAAAACTTTAAACCCTCTTTCTTTCTTTTTTCTTTTTACACCCAGCAGCCAGCCTCCCCTGGGATAATCGGCTCTAATCCCTACTAACCACTCTGCTAAATAGCTCTAATCTTTCCTGAAAGGGTACACCAAAAAGGAACAAGGGGGAAAGGGTCAGCTAAGCTTGTAATCGACTCCCAAGAAGGGAGGAGGTGGGATGGGAGAAGGATTAGAACAGAGTGAGCTCAAGGGCCCACAGTCCTCGGAAGGCAATGGCTACAGTAGGGGTCCCCAGCCCTTTTCACCCTACAGGCACATTTGGAATTCTGACATAGTACGGTGATAGCTGCCACAAAATGGTTGCCGCAGGAGGTGGAGCCAGCTACAAAATGGCTGCCACGGTGTATCTTCAGTCACACAGGGAAGGTCCTTGTGCTGAGGTGGGAGATGCTGCCAAAGTAACATATTTAAAAATCTGCACAGCCAATCAAAACCCCCTCCTGGGCCCATCCACCTTCTAAGAATGCTTGGCAGGCCCAGGAAAAGAGTTGGTGGGTGCCATGGTGCCCACACAGGAACTATGTTGAGGACCCCTCGACTACAGCGTCTCCTAGTTGGTATGATCACCTTTTAAAAACAAAAAGGTTTAACTGTTCCTTTAGGAACTGAACAGCTCACCACAGGAGTGGTGCCTTCCAACTGGTTAGACGAACAGGAAGTCATTGGTGGCCTGGAAACCAGAGTCCTCCAACTTGGACCATCATGTAGACAGAAATCTCTTGATTATAAGCTAGGGGATGCCAGAACACTGGCCTCTCTGGCATTTAGACCTTTGTGGCTTCAGAAAAAAGCAGGAGACCCGGAAAACTGATGTCCATTATGCATAGAGGAATGAACGCAGCTAAACAGGAGAAGGAAGCAACCAACAAGCAATGAAAATTCGACATGAACCCTTGTTATTTTATTTTCCCATCCATGTGGCTGATAAAGTAAGCCATTGCCTGTCAGATTCTCATGCCACAATACAGCCAAGATTAAAATCTACAGGGTTTTTTGTTAGGTTTCTGTTACCAAAAATAGTGCCTACCTACCAGAGAATAAAACATAATACACTGTTCATGACGGGTACTTTTCAGCCTCCCATTTTGATCCATCACACATGACAACTTCCCAGACAATTTCTAATCTTTCGCATCCAACTCCCTGGTCTCCTTGTAGTCACAGGAAAGAGAATCCATTGCTCAGTTGTCTCAAACTTGACAGAGATCTGAGAGACGTGTTTTCAAATCCCGACTCTGCAACAAAATTTGGGCTAACCTTGAGCTCGCTGCTCTCTCTTTCTCTCCCCTACCCTCCCCACCCCTGCCCCCCCCCCCGGCCTGGCCTACCTCTTAAGTTTGCTGGAGCATAAACTGAAGAAGGAAGAACCATAAATGATACTTGGAACACCTTTGGAGAAGGGTGAGACAAAAATGCACTAGACGTATTGTCTGGGTTACATCATTTCAGAGGGTAGCCAAATTGGTCTGCAGTTATATTCAAATCTAGTAACAACTTAGAGGTTAACAAGAGCTTCAGGCATGAGTAAAGTAGAAAACTGGATTACATCATTGTTAGTTCTTTCAAAGAGAGCGGATTGCAGGACCACAGTTCTTAAAGGCAGCTATGCAAGGAAGTGGTGGAATGTCTGGTCTACCAAATGACATTAGCACCAGATTGTTTTAACTGTTTTAATTGCTAATTTTAATTTATGATGTAATATGAATGTATTGTCGATTTTACTGGTTGTGAGCTGCCCTGAGCCTGCTTCGGTGGGTAGGGTGGGATATAAATCCAATAAACCTTAAACCATAGAGGTAGCATGCTACTTTCCCCATTGAACCTCACAATAATCCTGAGAGGTACAGACAGAGGCAACCATCTAAGTAGTGGAAAGACCACAAGCTCACCATCCAAGGAAGTGGTGGATAGACGCCTAATGGTTCCAGACAACACAGTCCGAAGCTTAAGACCTCAAGGGTATGATAAGGCCAAATTCACTACATGACTGCTCATTACAGCCCACTAGCTGATCCAGCCCCATGGAGTGTCCTCATAAGCAGTCACCTAAAATCAACAAACCTGAGTTCTTGGTGACCAGCAGTCACATAGCAGCTGCTTCCTGCAGCTTCTTCTAGCATCCACTCCAGTAACATTTGAACCCAGAATCCTAATCCTGATTGCCCGGTCACTGACCTCCTATGCAAAGTTGGCAACCTTCAGGTGGAGCCTGAAGTTCTCCCATATTTATAGTTGATCTCCAGACTACAGAGTTTGGTTCCTCTGGAGAAATGTGGTATCCTATAAGTTCTAGGTGACATCCCTCTCCAACCCCCTCCACGGGCACTGCCCCTAAATCTCAGAATTTCCCAGGCTGGAACAGGCAATGATAAGGTCGCCAAGTTCTGGCCACCAGCAGGTATTGGGGGAGTAGGGCTGCCAGCTCTAGATTGGGAAATTCCGTGAGATTTGGGTTGAAGAATAGGGAGGACAGGGACCTCAGCAAGGTACAATGCCATACAGTCCACTTTTCACAGCATCCATGTTCTCCAGGGGAACTGATCTCTGTAGTCTGGAGATGAGCTGCAATTCTGGGAGATGCTGGCATCCCTAGCAACTGAAGAGACAAGTGAGGACTATTGAACTAGACTAGACCAGGGGTGGCCAAACTTGCTTAACATAAGAGCCACACAGAATAAATGTCAGATGGATGGATGGATGGATGGAAGGAAGGAAGGAAGGAAGGAAGGAAGGAAGGAAGGAAGGAAGGAAGGAAGGAAGGAAGGAAGGAAGGAAGGAAGGAAGGGAGGGAGGGAGGGAGGGAGGGAGGGAGGGAGGGAGGGAGGAAGGAAGGAAGGAAGGAAGGAAGGAAGGAAGGAAGGAAGGAAGGAAGGAAGGAAGGAAGGAAGGAAGGAAGGAAGGAAGGAAGGAAGGAAGGGAGGGAGGGAGGGAGGGAGGGAGGGGAGAGGTGGACAGAAAGCAACTCTACCTTTAAATGCATTCTCCATGCCGCTGGCTGACTTGGCAAAGAGAAATTATTCAAAGAGACGAATGCCTTCTCCAAGCCGGCCAATGGGGTGGAGGGGGCTTTGTGAGCCACACAATGTGTGTGAAAGAGCCACATGCGGCTCCCATGCCAGTTTGGCCACCCCTGAACCAGACCATTGGACTCTTATGGTTTCTGGACATAAACATTACTGGGACATTGTGGTGGGGGAAGCCATAACAAAGCTGATAACATAGAAAACACTTTGAAGCATTTAGGTCATCCATCGTGATGAAATTCTCCTTTCCACTCAACCTCACAATAACCCTGTGAAGTAGGTCAGGCTGAGTGTTTGTGGCTAGCCCAAGGCCACCTGGTGAGTTTCGGAGCAGGGTGGGGATTTAAGCTCCATCTCCCAGGTTTTGTCTTACCCTTGCTAGACTACACAGCCTCTCACTAATTCTTAGTCATTCTCCCCCAAAGCTAATCAGATTGCTTCTCTCTCGCTCTTTCACCTACATACATACAGCTATCAATTCATTCATTCACCCATCTGGGCATGGAAATTCCCAGCAGCAAGCTGAGTAAAAGCCAAGATATGTATGTGTGTGTGTGTTTACTGCCCCCTTATTGAAGTGACTTGTCTCTGGCAAAGTCAGTTCTCGTGTCATGCTGGACAGATGGAAATCGCACCGAGCGGACTGAAAAGACATCTCTCCCAGGCGTTTTCTGGCATCCCTTTTGTCTGCAGATTGCAGTTCAGAAGAACACAACTGTCGTTCATGGGTGGTGGTCCCTTGGCTCAAATCTTTCTGCCTAGGAACACGAGGCTTGTTACAAATGAGCGATCATTGGCAGGAAGCCTGGCCCGAATTGCCCCACCCTGAGCTGCTGCTTGAACACCGTAAGAATTAGATCATTACAGATCCCCATGCCTTAGTTACAGGGATACAACAGAGTTCTCTGCTCAGTGTAGAGTTCTCTGCTCAGTTCTCTGCTCTGCCAAGTCCAATTCAAGAAATATCTGGGGACTTTGAGGGTGGAGCCAGGAGACTTTGGGGGTGGAGCCAAGATCAAGGCTGTGACAAGCCTAATTGAACTCCAAAGGGAGTTCTGGCCATCACATTTAAAGGGATGGCGCACCTTTTCAATGCGTTCCTTCCATAGGAAATAATGGATAGGGGCACCTTCTTTTGGGGCTCATAGAATTGGACCCCCTGGCCCAATCATTTTGAAACTTGGGGGATATTTTGGGGAGAGGCACTAGATGCTGTACTGAAAATTTGGTGCCTCTACCTCTAAAAACACCCCCCCCCAGAGCCCCAGATACCTGCAGATCAATTCTCCATTATTTTCTATGGGAATAAATCTCCATAGGGAATAACACAGTTCCCAGCAGACATTTCCCTCCCCTCCCCCCGCTTTCTGACAACCCTGAAGCGGGGAGAGGGCCTCCAAACCGGGGGATCCCCTGCCCCCACCTGGGGATTGGCAACCCTAGCTCATTGGGTTTTTTAAATCAATGGTGAGTACCTAGTTTTAGCGAAAGACCATTTGGAGAGATCTACCTTAGGGACCGTTTCTCCCCGTATGTTCCCCAGAGGGTACTCAGATCTGGGACACAGAATCTGTTATTGACCCCTGGGCCAAGGGAGGCAAGACTGAAGACCACCGTGAGAGAGCCTTCTCTATAGCTGCCCCCTATTGGTGGAATCAACTTCTGGAAGAAGTAAGAGCCTTCCGGGACCTTGTCTAGTTCCGCAAGGCTTGTAAGACAACTTTGTTTCAACTCGCCTTTAATTGAGAGTAATATATGAGGATACTCAAGAAGCTTGAAGATAATGGAATTTAACATTAGCACCAAACTGTTTTATTATGTTTTAATTGTTTATATTGTTCAGTGTTTTAATGGTTAATGTTAAGTATTGTAAATGTTTTTATTGATATAAATCCAATTAAGGAAGGAAGGAAGGAAGGAAGGAAGGAAGGAAGGAAGGAAGGAAGGAAGGAAGGAAGGAAGGAAGGAAGGAAGGAAGGAAGGAAGGAAGGAAGGAAGGAAGGAAGGAACCACAGTACAATATCATCTTCCCCTCCTTTGCTTCATTGAATACCTGACTAAGCATTCTTGTGCACTACAGAAACAGCCTCTGGCTCCCTTGGATTTTATTCCTGGGGCTTCCAGTTGCTTGCCTGACTTTTAAAACTGGAATCTATCTTAGCCGGGAGGTGGAGGGGGTGGATGAGGTTGTGAGCAGAGAGCTCAGACTGCAGCCGAGGCTCCTTATTGAGGGCAGGTCTCTTTGGCCTGGAAGATCAGCTTTTGTCTTCCAAGGCTAGGTGCGATCCCAAAACAGGATCCCCTTTCCATCTCAGCTCTGCCAGTCTTGAGTCTCAGGGCCCTGGACATTCGATCTGTGACTTCCATTCTGCCAGGCTGTGGAGGCCGCCGAGAATTTCTGCAGCCGCCTCTGTTGGCTTGGGTCCCCCCGCGGTTGAGAAATCCAGAGCCTCGTAAAGGTTCTGACGAAGGCAAAAAAATGTGTGTGGGGGGATTTCTGACCACAAGGAAGACTCTTTCCGAACAAACTTTTCCAAGACACGCTGTGAGATTTCTCCGGCCCCGCCTTCCCGAGAGTTTGTTCAGCTCGGCTCCCGCCGGCTGATTCAAGAGACAGTAAGAGGGCTGTATCCTCCCAGTGAGTAACTGAACTGGCACAGGGAGTGGAGCTCAAGAAAGAAGGGACAGATGAAAGGGAAGTGGGGGGGGGGGAGAGGAGAGCTAAGTGGAATGACTCGGCATGCCTGGCGCATGGAGTCAGAGGAGGAGACAGCTTGGATTGGGCCACCTCCTGGCCGGGGCTGCGTAACACGCCGCGTTAGTCACTGGATTAGCAGAATGCATTTTCACACATGTTGGCTTGCAGCCACGTCTGTGCAACAGCAGGCTCGGCTCCTCATCCACCCCCTCCACCTCCTGGCTAAGATAGATTCCAGTTTTAAAAGCCAGGCAAGCAACTGGGAGCCCCAGGAATAAAATCCAAGGGAGCCAGAGGCTGTTTCTGTAGTGCACAGGAATGCTTAGTCAGGTATTCAGTGAAGCAAAGGATGGGGGGGATGATATTGTACTGTGGTTGCCAACCTCCAGGTAGCACCTGGAGATCTCCCACAATTACATTTGGCCTCTAGATCAGGAGTGTCAGACACGCAGCTCAGGGGCCAAATCAGGCCCCCCAGAGGGCTCCTATTAGGCCATAGAGCAACTAGCTATCATCTGCTTTCTTCTCCCTCTATCTTGCTTCCTTCTCCATCACAGCTTGTTTTGCCAGGCTTGCTCAATAGCACAGGAGCTACAGAGCAAAACCTGAATTTTCTCCATTGACTGAAGCTTGCTTTGCCAGGCTCTCTCAATAACACAGCAGAGCTATTGAGCCAAGCCTCTCTTCCATCTATTGGCTGAGGCTCCACATCCTTCTGGTCCCCTGGGGAGGGAAGGAAAGAACCAGAATTTCCTTTGCTCAGTTCCCTGGGTCCCATGGCAGAAATACAAAGAAAGCATCTTTAAGACCAACAAATGCTAATGTTTTAAACATGTTTTATTTTAAGTTTTTTGTAAAAATAGTCTTTAATTGTGTTTGTGTCCTTTATAAAGTTTATATCTCTACTACCTAATTTTAAGTAGGTACACACATGGCTTGGCCTGACAAGGTCTCATTTATGCCAGATTCAGCTTTCATAATAAATGAGTTTGACACCCCTGCTCTAGATCAGCAGTCCCCAACCTTTTTGGCACCAGAGACCGGTTTTGTAGAAGACAATTTTTCCACGGACCGGCGGTGGGGTGTGTGTGATGGTTTCAGGATGATACACTTTATTTTGGTGTGGTGGTTAAGTGTGCGGACTCTTATCTGGGAGAACTAGCTTTGATTTCCCACTCCTCCAATTGCAACTGCTGGAATGGCCTTGGGTCAGCCATAGCGCTAGCTGAAAGAGCAGCTTCTGGGGAGAGCTCCCTCAGCCGCACCCACTTCACAGGGTGTCTGTTGTGAGGGAAGAAGGTAAAGGAGATTGTGAGCCACTCTGAGATTTTGAGTGGAGGGCAGGATATAAATCCAATGTCTTATTATTACTATTGTTATTACTACTACATTGTAATATATAATGAAATAACTATACAGCTCATGGCCCGGACGCTAACAGACCACGGACCGGTACCGGTCTAGATGACAAGGACTGCTGTGGCATTATACCTGGCTGAGGACTCTACCCTCTCCAAACACCACCCTCAAAATCTCTGGGTATTTCCCAACTCAGAGCTGGCAGCCCTATGCTGTAAAACAGTGTGCCCCTCTCAGCCAACTTGACACATACAGTTCTGTTCACACCTTAGGCTGGACACACAGAGATTGAGAAGCTGGTTCCCTCCACCTTGCATTTAAGGGGATGCCTGACACAGGGCTATAGTCTTTGCTTTTGCAATAATGATTGCAAAGCATTCAAAGGATTTGCTTAATTATCTTAAAACAAAAAAAACCAGCGGCACCCTACAGATGAACACAGTTTTGTAACCTATGTGGTCCACTTCATCAGACATGCAATGTGTCGCATTCCATTTGCGGAGAAAGAAAAAGAAACAAAGCTGCAACCAGCAGAAGGGCAAAGGGAGAGCAGAAGCAGTATAAAAACTACCCAGAAAGCTCCATTCTCCAGGTCTGATCTCAGGAATAATGTTCGCAATGAACTTTACAATAACCCTGTGAAGCAGGCCATTTGAAAAGCCCTCTCTCTTAAATGGATGGCGGAGGCTGAAAGAATAGGGTTTATCTGCTTCACATGTGCGGAATTACAGATCACAGCATCAGAAAAAGGAGCTGTCAGCCGATGTGTCCCCAGTTCAAATCCAGCCTGTGGAGCAAACTCACTAGGTAGCATTAGCCACCAATCCATCCTGCTTCACATTCATATTTTGGTGATATTAATACTAGCCTACTTTACAGGGGTATTATACAGATTATAATAGGGCAATGTATGTGAAAGGCTTTGTAAGTACTAAATATTGTATACAGCTGCTGCAGTCAGACTTACAAACTAAGCTTTTATAGGCCTGAGCCCATATTACCAAATACATTTTGCAAAGTGAACATGAATGCATATGAAGCTGCCTTATACTGATTTAGACCAGGGGTGGCCAATGGTAGCTCTCCAGATGTTTTTTGCCTACAACTCCCATCAGCCCCAGCCAGCATGGCCAATGGCTGGGGCTGATGGGAGTTGTAGTCAAAAAAAACTTCTGGAGAGCTACTGTTGGCCACCCCTGACTTAGACCATTGGTCTATCCAAGTTGTCATGAGCCCTGACGAGGAGGAGCTGGAAGGGTTAACAGACCTGGAAGAGTTGCCAGCCAGTTCCTCAGCTGAACAAACAGCAGCTGGCCCATCAATCACTCTCCATGCACCAGTGTCAGCTGTTGACGCTCAATCTCCTCCAAGCTCTCCTCCTCCCATCTCAAGAGTTCAAAGCAGGCTCCGGAAAGAACTTTCAGAGTGAAGACATGAGGCATGCCGATGCTTCAGATCTCTCAGCCCTGAATTCTAGCAGAGTCACTGCCACCCAGGGAGCAGGCTGATTGAGACTCCCATGTAGCTCCCACCCAGGACCCGGTAACCTTGTGGAAGCAACAAGTCTATTCTCTGGCTTGCATCCACACGCCTTCCTGATCCTGACCTGCTTGATTTCCTTGGCACCCTGACCTTGTGGCTTTTGGACATTGACTTCTGATTCCAGTTTGTGATTCTGTATTAGTGACTTGACTCCTGCTTGACTTCCTGGACTTTGATCTTGGACTGGCTTTGGACTCCTGCCTGCCTGCACCCTGAGAACGTGACACAAGTAATTATTGTCTGGCTCTCCATGGTCTCAGGAGGGGGTCTTTCACATCATCTTCAACCAGATATTTTAACTGGAGATGCCAGGGATTGAACCTGGGACCTTCTGCATGCCAAGCAGATACCCTACCACTGAGCCACAGCCTTTTCCAAAGTCACCTCTGACACATGCAAGCTGCTGCTGCAATGCATTTGCCAGTCTCATAAATTGGCGCAGGACAATCGATTGCTTTGGTTGGCATCCCTAGCTGAGATCCAGACTTAATGTTTGCTCAATTCACACTGTTCTGTGAATTCCTTCCTTTGCCTCCCGCAGCAGCCCAAAAAGGCCACCCAAAATGTTGCTCCTAAGAAGACAGCCAGTTTGGTGTAGCGGTTAAGTGTGCGGACTCTTATCCGGGAAACCCGGTTTGATTCCCCACTCCGCCACTTGCAGCTGCTGGAATGGCCTTGGGTTAGCTATAGCTCTCACAGGAGTTGTCCTTGAAAAGGCAGCTGCCGTGAGAGCTCTCTCAGCCCCACCCACCTCACAGGGTGTCTGTTGTGGGGGGAGAAGATATAGGAGATTGTAAGCCACTCCGAGACTCTGATTCAGAGAGAAGGGCGGGGTATAAATCTGCAGTCTTCTTCGTCTTTTCCAAGAACAGGACTGAGGGGGGAGTTTTAGGCTGCAGCGGAAGGAAGGAGCCAGGGAAACTGCACTCTGTGAACAGAAATCCTTGTGCCTTGTTCCATCCAAGCTACTGCGTGAAGAAGAGATTACAAAAATAAGCCACAGCCCCAATCCTGATCCCCTGCAGAAACCCAATACCTGCTCTGTGGGGTCCCTTGTGGGAGGAACAGAGGCACAGAATTTCAATGCCAAGCAGAGTCTGGCTTTGAGAAACAACTCAAAGAAAAGGCTTTTGTTTTTGTTCTTGAGGAGCTATGGAAGCTCTCGATGACCAGTCCGGGGCAGCTCAAAAACATAAACCAATACGCCATGTTGGGATTTGTGCAGGATAATTTGACATACAAACCAGGGACAGCGCTGGGCATCAAAGGCATCCTTAGAGGCACCTGCTTGTCAATGCAATTGGAGAAGGCTTCATTGGGACAAATAAAGGACTCCAACTTTCCTTAGATTCAGGCTGTCTCCTTGTAATGTCGGGCTGCTCTGAGCCCGATAAGGGAGGGCGGGATATAAATATAATAAAATAAATAAATAAATAAATTGACCACCAGAAAGCCCACAGGCAGGACATAAAGGCGACAGTACACCCTTGCTTTTGCTGCCCAGTAATGGATATTAAAGGTATTCTACCATTTAGCAGACATGGTAGCCACTGAAAAAGACTGTTAGATCTAAATGCCCTCACCTTGGGGGGCACAGGACCAGTGGGGCTACACCCTAGGGCTGCCAACCTCCGGCAGGGTCCAGAGATCTCCCAGAATTACAACTGGTCTCCAGCCAATACAGATCAGTTTCCTGGAGG
Source organism: Heteronotia binoei (assembly GCF_032191835.1). Taxonomy (NCBI): domain Eukaryota; kingdom Metazoa; phylum Chordata; class Lepidosauria; order Squamata; family Gekkonidae; genus Heteronotia; species Heteronotia binoei. Next base: position 23,910,310 of record NC_083234.1, on the reverse strand, counting down.
AAATAGCAGCTTTGTAAGACGGATTCCATGGCACCCTAGGCAAGACTAGGTAACCCCCCCCCCCCGATAACATCACCGAGTCACATGGGGAGCACCCTATTCGGCTCACCCAGAAAGCTAGAGCCCCAGGCAATTGCCTAGCTTGCCTAGTGGAAGGGCTGGCCTCGCTTGTGGTGACCCCAGCAAGGGGCTTTCAAGGGGAGAGGCAGAGGTAGTTTGCCATTGCCTTCCTCTGCAGAGTCTTCCTTGGTGGTCTCCCTGTCCTGCTGAGCTTCTGAGCTCTGATGGGACTGGGCTATACCATGCTGTCTTCCCTCCCAGAATTTGAAACACGAGACACAAATTTCACTGACAAGCACAGCTGGAGAGAAGATGCTAGGCCCCTCCAAGGGCCGCTTCAGTTTTGTAAGGCTTGAGACATAAATTAAGACACCCATCCTCTTCTTAACCTACCATGCCTTTAATAATTAAAACATGTCCGGATCTCCCTGATTTTGTGGCAGCTGCATTCATCCATAGCGTCCCACGGAGGAAGGGAACTTGCACATACGTACAGCCTGTATGCAACTTGCCTGTTCGAAGATGGCAGGCGTTCACTGGTATGACCTGCACTGCCAGCTTCTCATGATGGGAGTTGGCTGCCTTGCAGAGAAAAAATAATTTCTCTTCGCTCAAGGATAAAAATAACTCTACCAGAAAAAAAAATAAAGCTACGTGATTAGATATGAGATACTCTTCTGTGTCTCCTCCCTTTGAGAACGCAGATAAAGCAGCCTGCCTCGACCGCAAGCTTGCAGAAATGAGACCCAAGCAAATCTACAACATGACAAAATGGCTGCTTCACTCTCCTCTGAGCTTGTAAACCAGCCATTTTGCTCTAATATCATTTGCTGATTTGCTCCGTGCAGCACAGATATGCACCAGAAGGCCAGTCCTATGAGTTCCTGTATTGCCATGCTGGAACAACTTTCCCCCAGCCGCCCCCGCAATTTACTGCAGCCTTTTTCAGTCTTGCAGATAGGGTTGCCAAGTCCGACTCAAGAAATATTTGGGGACTTTGGGGGTGGAGCAAGGAGACAGAGTGTGATAAGCACAACTGAACTCCAAAGGGAGTTCTGGTCATGACATTTAAAGGGACTATGCTCCTTTTAAATGCCTTCCCTCCATTAGAAATAATGAAGGATATGAGCACCTTTTTGGGGGGCTCATAGAATTGGACCCCCTGGTCCATTCTTTTTTAAACTTGGGGGATCTTTTGAGGAGAGTCACTAGATGCTATGCTGAAAAATTAGTTCCTCTACCTCAAAAAACAGCCCCCCCTAAAGCCCCAGATAACCTGAGGATCAATTTTCCATTATACTCTTGAAATTGGTCTCCATAGGGAATAATGGAGTGCCCAGCAGACATCCCCCCCTTGCTTTCTGATGACCCTGAAGTGGGGGGAGGGCCTCCAGACCAATGGATCCCCTGCCCCCACCTAGGGATTGGCAGCCCTACTTCCAGACCTCCCTAGAGCAGGGGATCGTCTTTCTCAGCCGCGTTGTCACTAACGGACTCTGCATCTGTATACTCAAAACAGGGCCGGCTAGGGTTGCCAACTTCTAGGTGGTGGCTGGGAAACCCCTGATATTACATCTGATCTCCAGGTAACAGAGATCAGTTCACCTGGAGAAAAGGGCCATTTTGGAGGCTGTGGCATAATACCCCACTAGAGTCCCTCCCCTCCCAAATCCCACCTTCCTGAGGCTGCACCCCCAAATCTCTTAGCATTTCCCAACCCAGAGCAGACAACCCTAGGGGGATCAGCAGACTCCATGGTGGGGCAAAAAGGATATAAGCTTTTGAAAGTCAACTCTCCCGATGTCAGATGCATCCGATATCTATCTGACGAAGTGAACTTTGACTCTCCTGAAAATCTGATGTGCCACTAGACTGGAATCTTGCTCTTCTACTGCAGTTCTGCAGGGCCTGCAAAACGGGAGATGTTCCACCAGGGCTATAGTTGAGGCGGCGAATAGCTATTTATTTTGGTTTCCCCTGCCCTGCATTGCCCGCTTTGCTTGTTATGTTTTGTCCTTCCTATTTTGTCCTTCCTCTGCCCCATCAGCACTAATTTGTCATCCATCTGCACACCTGGGGGGGATCTATATGGAAACAATCAGATATGGCAGGGTTGGCCAATGGTAGCTCTCCAGATGTATTTTGCCTACAACTCCCATCAACCCCAGCCATTGGCCATGCTGGCTGGGGCTGATGGGAGTTGTAGGCAAAAAGCATCTAGAGAGCTACCATTGGCCACCCCGAGATATGGAATAATTGTTGACATCATTTGTTATAATTGTTATTTACTGATGTTTTATTGCTGTTAATGCTTGTTGCTTTGATGTTTTAGAAGTTGGATTATGTATTCATTAATTGTTGTGATTAATTGCCCAGAGCCTGCCTGCAGGGTAGGGCAGGCTAGAAGTCTAATATAGTAATGATGATGAATCAGGGCTTTTTTTGTAGCAGGGGAGTACAGGGCCTTCTGTAAACTCCAGGAGGACTGGCGACATCGGGGGATGTGGCCTAATATGCAAAGGAGTTCCTGCTACAAAAAAAAGCCCTGATGATGATGCAGATCAGCATGGCTACCCACCTGAAACTGTAAATAAAAAAGACTTCTACAATAAATCTTCAATGTTCCTTATCTCGTGCACAAGGAACGGATGCTGTAAATGACGCTTTAAGCGACCCACTCTTCAGGGAACAGAATACACATAATGTTAAGCGCATGTTCTCAATAGCTAATAAATGGATGCACCTACCAATTTTATGTAAGGGTTTTTGTTTGCTTCCTTTGCTTTTGCCATCAAGTTGCAGCCAACTTATGGTGACCCCTAAGGATTTCTCAGGCAAGAGATGAACGGAGGTGGTTTACTATTGCCTGTCTCTGTGAAGTGACCCTGGATTTTCTTGGTGGTCACTCATCCAAGTACTAACCAAGACCGATTCCTCACTAGCAGTTGCTCTGCCCCCCCGGGCTTCTGTTTTCCCCAGCTCAAGCGATCAATTCCCCACCAGTTGCTGTGTGGGTGCATTTTGATTTGCAGCTCCCTCCATTTTCCCTTGCAGCTTCCAGAGCTCCAAAAAAAAGAAAGAGCAGGAAGCCGCGAGGGAAATCGGAGGGAGCTGCAAATCAAAATGCACCTGCGTAGCAACCGGTAGGGAATTGGTAGCTTGCGCTGGGGCCCAGGGGCGGAGCAACAGCTAGTGAGGAATCAGTCCAAAGGCCCTTCCATGTTCTGATGAAACTAGGCTAGCCTGGGCTATCCAGGTCAGGGCTATGTAAGTTTACTCAATAGTAAGTCTTCCTGGTGTACCTAAGCAGCAGCTGTTCAATTTGCAGCAACTAAGCATTTATGTCCCTTATGCATCCATTAGAGATGCTAGCCGGCTAGTAAGAAACTGGCTTGACTGGGACCCAGAGCTTTAAGAGCAGTTTGGTCTGCAGGAATCGGGCTGGGAGAGAAACTTTTCAGAACATGCAGATTAGTGTGATCACCTGCTGCTGTCTGCAAATCCATGTGAAAGGCACAGAAGCAGGAGCCTGGCTTAGAATAACCCCAACAGTTTGGCAACCCTGTCTGGAAAAAGGTGAAAACATCCCTCAAAGGGACAGCAAGTCAACTTTCTGGAGCATTCTCTAATACAGCAAAAAAAAAAAAACCCAAAATAAATATCCAGGTCCATATTTAATCATTTGCAAAGCCAAAAACTAGAAGAGCAAGACAAAATTCTGGCCCCCTTGGCCCCCCGTAACGAAGCCTAACGGGAACCTCACACAGTTTGCCTCTTGCGGCCAAAAGTTCTAGCGCACCTGGGAAAAACGTGAGAAAACTCTGGGATCAATAAATATTTATTATGCCGTCCACAATATTTGGACTGTGAATGTAAGCATGGCCTGACGCCAGCGAAGTGAGAAATCTCTTGGCCTGCCTAGCAGACCAATTGAACTTGATATCTGCCTGCTAAACTAAACAATGAAAAGAACGAAAAGGAGTGGGGGGGAGAGAACCAAGTAGCCAGCAAGAAGTGGCCTTGTTGCTAGAAGCGAGCCTGGGAGCAAAGACACAATGTGACTCTGTCTGGTACTGAAACGGAATCTTCACAGCTTTGCTAGCGCGATTCAAACTGTGAAATTATATACATCAGCATGTGCAAGCATACAGTACTGAAGGAATAAGATGTGTGTGTGGGGAGGGGAGAGAAAATGGAAATAGCATTTAAATGTTGGAATGGGCTTTCTGCTTCTTACAGAGGTTCCCTTCTCTGCCCTCCTCTCCTCACGTGGGAGGAGTCGACAAGCACCTTCCATTTTTGTCACAAACTGACTTTGATGTTCCATCTGAACTGGAAAACTATGAATCACGCTTACCCTTCAAACGAAGACAGGAACTTTATTTATTGCTTAATATGCCCTGACTTGGATAGCCCAGGATAGCCCGATCTCATCAGATCTCAGAAGATAAGGAGGGTCAGCTCTGGTTAGTATTTGAATGGGAGACCACCAAGGAAGTCCAAGGGTTGCTATGCAGAAACAGCCAATGGCGAACCACCTCTGAACATCTCTTGACTTGAAAACCCCACAGAGTCAGTATTGTGACTTGACAACACTTTCCATCATCCCCAATATTTATAACCCGCCTTACTCACTGTTAAAGGTGGAATTCTAGCAGGAGCTCCTTTGCATATTAGGCCACACACCCCTGAGGTAGCCAATCCTCCAAAAGCTTACAAAAAAGAGCCTTGTCAGCTGTTGGGAGGATTGGCTACATCAGGGATGTGTGGCCTAATATACAAAGGAGCTCCTGCTAGAATTCCACCCCTGCTCACTGTCAACAGCAGCTTACAAAAGCAGCCACAACTAGCGCCAAATGTTAAAATCAAACTAGAAAATGGCACACAAGTATAAGCTGCTTCCACACCCTTCTATAACACTCAATCCAGCCCTGAATCTATCAAAGACTGATCTAAACAAAAAGGAGGGCTGTATAGTGCCTGCAGGATTGAGGTCAAAGAGGGGCCCCTCCTCACTTACCCTGGACAAACAATTCCAGAGCACTGGAGCTGCCACTGTACAGGTGGGAGCCTTGGGTGCATGAGCCTTGACTTGAGGTGGTGGAGTAAAAAAAAACATTAATACATTGGGCGTTTTCGCACTGACCTTCAAGTGGCGCGAGCACCCTCTTCACACCGGAGGATCTGCCCGGATTTCGCACAAGAAGCGCCGGCGCACCCAAAAGAACCGGCGACTTCCATCGCGAAACCCGCTCAAACGGAAACCGCCAAGAAGCAGGAAAACGTTTGAGCGGGTTTCGCGACGGAAGTCGCCGGCTCTTTTGGGTGCGCCGGCGCTTCTTGTGCGAAATCCGGGCAGATCCTCCTGTGTGAAGAGGGTGGTCGCGCCACTTGAAGGTCAGTGCGAAAACGCCCATTGTTTCCTATCCTGAAGGAGCACAAACCATACTCATTCAGCTCAGATATAACGGCAAACCGGTTTGTGCTCATTCAGAGGTCAACAGTTGGAAAAAGGAAGGTGGTGGTGGGGCTTATGCTCTCAGCATAAATCTTGTTGATGTAGAATCAACCCACGGTGTTACAGCTGGCCATCTTAATGGAACTTGACTGTTTTGGAACTTGACTGCTTAACTGTACTATGAAGGTTGCTTCATATACTAATGTAATAAGTATTTATAGAATGGCTTAAAGCAGAGGTGTCAAACGTGCAGCCCAAGGACCAGATCAGGCCTCTGGAGGGCTCTTATCAGCCCTATGAGCACCACACTGTCATCTGCTTCCTTCTCTCTCTCTCTCTTGCTTCCTTCTGTATTGCTTGGCCAGGCTTGCTCAATTGCAAAAGAGCTACAGGGCAAAGCCTCTATTTTCTCCATTGGCTGACCAGCACATGAAGCAACTGAAGTACAAAAGCTCACAATGCCCAGCCATGTCGTGTGTTCCCCTGGGCCCTAGTGCACAGAGCATTGACTATGAGATATTTGTAATGAATGTCAATAAATCAGAAGTAAGTTTGCAACTTACACACAAACACACACCTAAACAGCACACTCAAGATTACTATAGCACAGACACCATCACCAGATTTTGATGCAATAATTCAGAGCAAGAGGTGCCAGTTATCAGAGACTGTTAAGTAAACAAAATATTGCAAGAGTGCTAATGTTTTAAGCATCTTTTTTTAAAAAAAAATTAATTGTGTTTGCCTGTGTCCTTCATAAAATGTATATCTCTGCTACCTGGCACTGCATTTCATGCCTCACATGGCCTGGCCCAACAAGGGCTCCTTTATGTCAGTTCTGGCCCTTATAACAAACGTGATACAAGATAGCGTACACAGTAATGTGAACTGTATATTGGGTCTGTCATCTCGAGTCTTCACAGAGTGGATTTAGGCTGTCATTGTACAGTGTAGATTATGTGGTCTGGAGAAATTTGAGATTTATATTTCTTATAGTACTTTAGTGAACATTTTTGTAAAATATGTAAAATTTTGTAAAATTTGCATTATTTGGCCATGAGCTTTGGCTTTTGTTCCTGTTTCTGACAAACACGGCTTCCTTTTTTGTGTTGGTTATTATCACATTACTGCAGATAGATTTCTTTACATCATTTGCACCCAGCTTTTCTCCCCAGTGGGGATCGAAAGCAGCTTATGCCAATCTCCTCTCCTCCATTTTATCCTCAAAACAACCCTGTGAAGTGATAGGCTGAGAGAGTGTGACTGGCCCAAGGTCACCCAATGGAGCTTCTGTTGGGTTTTGGCAACTTCCTGGAGTCATGAGTTAATTAATTGTTTGTTTATGCATGCTGATGCTTAGCTAATCAGTGGTAGAACCTATCAACAGCTCTGCATGTTTCCCCGCCAGAAGCTAGGTGTCAATACGCATAGTGACCTGTGTTGGGAAACTCTAATTGAATAATCAATACATTGGACTAGGGAGAAAGCAATGGGTTTCAGCTTTATGGTCAGTCTGGGCAATAGGTTTATTGCTTTTGTCAGTCTGGGCAATAGGTTTCAGAAGGCCTTGAATTCAGCAGTTCACAGGAATGCAGCTCCTGAACCTTTCTGAGGGTTCCCCCTCCTCCTCCCCACCTACCTTGTCCATTGAATAGTAGGCGCAGCTGCATAATAATCTCTGGATTAGGAGAGCCGGCAGCCAGCCAGCCTCCAGGAGCTTTGCCACACCCCCAGCAGCCCTCATGAACCCCTGGAGAAGTCCATGCCATCCTTTTTCCACTTCTTATGTGATTTTAGGTGGTGGGTGGCTTGCTGGTCTTTTGACTGTAAGGGGGGGGGGTGGCTAAGGAGAGCCCTAGGTGAGTGAGGCCTGCTTGGTCTGGCTGGATCTCTAGCCAGCCCAAGCAGGCCTCGCTCACCCGGGGCTCTCCTTTCTTGCATCGGATTGCTTTGGGCTATGCTAATTCGGATATGCTAATGAGCTCTGCTAATGAGCTCCACCACCTATTTTTCTACAAAATGACCCCTGGGTTTCAGGCTACAAGAAGAGCCCCTTAGATCAGACCAAAGCCTGCCTAGTCCAGCATTTTATTTCCCCAAGTGCCCAGCCAGAGGCCTCCAGGAAGCCCTCAAGCAGAACAAACGAAGGCCACTAGCTCTCCCCTGTTGTTGCCTTCCCACCAGACACCAATTCAGAGGTTGACTGCCTGGGGGCCATTTAGCCATCCTGGTTCTCAGCCGCTGATAGATCTCTCCTCTGTGAATTTGTCTAATCTCTTTGCAAAGCTGCCTAAGGTGGTAGCCGATCTCCCATTGTCTGGCAGTGAATGGCACAGATTATGAAGTGTGAAAAAGTCCCTTCCTTAATCTCTCCCATATCTACCACCACTCAATTTGATTAGGCGACCTGGAGTTCTGGTATTACAGGAGAAAGAGGAGAAAAAGTTCTTTCTGTCCACTTTCTACACCCCATTCATATGCCATGTCCTTCCAAACTCATTCTTTCCTTAAATAAAACAAAAATTAAAGGTTCTTTGGATTTTTTTTCTAATCTACCTCACAGGGTTGTTGTAAGGATAAAATGGAAGATGATGATGTTGATGATGATATTGGATTACTATCCTGCCCTCCACTCCCGAGTCTCAGAGCAGCTCACAATCTCCTTTATCTTCCTCCCCCACAACAGACACCCTGTGAGGTGGGTGGGGCTGGAGAGGGCTCTCACAGCAGCTGCCCTTTCAAGGACAACCTCTGTCAGAGCTATGGCTGACCCAAGGCAATTCCAGCAGGTGCAGTGGAGGAGTGGGGAATCAAACCTGGTTCTCCCAGATAAGAGTCCGCGCACTTAACCACTACACCAAACTACACCAAAGGGGGAAAAGATGCTGTGAGCTCCTTTGGGTTCCCATTGGGGAGAAAAACAGGGTATAGATGTCAAAATTATTAGGCAACAGAGATGAGTTCACCTGGAAAAATCGGCTGCTTTGGAAGGTGGACTGTAGGGCATTATACCCCACTAAAGCTCCTCTCCTCTCCAAACCCTTCTTCAGAGTCCACCCCCAAAATTTCCAGGTATTTCCCAGCCTGGAGCTAGTAACCCCACTTCTTTCCCAGTTTGGAGGAGTCTTTGTGTATTTTCTGCCAATCCTCCTGGAGCTTACAAAAAAGAGCCTTGTAAGCTCTCGGAGGATTGGCTACATCAGGGGTGTGTGGCCTAATATGCAAAGGAGCTCCTGCTAGAATTCCAACCATTCTGCTTCATTGTGCCATGCTTGAGTCCACTGATTTGCCATACTACTGCCCATCCATTCAATTTAGAAAGACCCTTTTGAAGCTTTTCACTGTTCATAGGGTCCCCCCCACCGAAAAAAAAATAAATTGGTACTATCTGCAGATCTAGCCATCTTGCCATTCATCTGAATTTCAATACAGCCTCTTGGGGAGGTTTCACTTTTGTCCCTTCATTCTACTATCTTCTTTCACTGTTTTACAGATTAAAAAAAAGAACACATCTTCCCTCTTCTGGATGGCCAAACTGCCTTTGGTGAATTATGTCAATTACTTTTGGGGATCTCGGAGTATTCAAGGTCTACCAGATCTCCGCCATTCATATGCTTGTTGACCATCTCAAAGGACAGCCAAAAGTTGATGGGGCAATTTCCAGAAGCCAATTTTTTTACTAGGAGAGTAGCAGTGTTTGCACCTGAGTTCTTTAAGAAGTCTTGCATGCATGCCAGTAACTTGTTTATCTTGTAACCTGTCAGTTAGGCCCTAGACTTTCATCTCTTCTCCCCCTAAGTTCTTCAGACACCCGCCCTGTACAAGAACTATGCAAAACAAAGCCCATTTCCTTCCCACTGAAACCCTGCTCAGCATCCCCTGTCTTTCCCCCCTTGCCTCTTCAGAAATCACCCTCGCTTTTTCTGTGCACCTTTGAAGTTTTCATGACAAGAAACTTGCAGAGTTCTTTGCTCAGTTTTCTGCACCATTTCTCACATATTCAGCCCTATCCCTCCCTTGTTGGCTCTGTTTTCAATTTAGGCACCGAACCCTCATGTCTTTTCACAACAATGGCCCAAAGTCCCTTAGAACATTGTTCTCATCTTGTCCACTTTATCTCCACAACAACATCCCTGTGAGGTAGGTTAAGCTAAGAGCGTGGGACTGACACAAGATCAGTCAGCAAGCTTCCACGGCAAAAGTAGCAATCTGAACCAGGGTCTCCCACATTCTAGTCTCACACTCTTACCCAGGGCTTCTTTTTGTAGAAGCAGCCCAGCAGGACCTTATTTGTATATTAGGCCACACCCTCTGACTTAGCCATTGTTTCACACAGGGCTTTTTTAGCAAAAGCCCAGCAGGGACTCATTTGCATATTAGGCCACACCCCCTGATATCACCATTGTTACACACAAGGCTTTTTTGTAGCAAAAGCTCAGCAGGGGCTTATTTGCATATTAGGCCACACCCCCTGACACCAAGCCAGCCAGGACTGCATTCCTGCTCAAAGAAAACCCTGCTCTTACCAAACTAGCTTAGTAATAAAAAGGTCCTATTTAGTCATCAGAAGAGCGGTCAAGTTGCAGTCGACTTATGGCAAGCCTTCATACGGTTTTCAAGGCAAGAGATGTTCAGAGAGGGTTTGCCATCACCTGCCTCTGAATGAGCAACCCTGGACTTTCTGGGTGGCCTCCCAGCCAAGAACTAACCAGGGCCGCCCCTGGTTGGCCTATGAAATCTGATGAGATTGGACCAGGGGTGGAATTCTAGCAGGAGCTCCTTTGTATATTAGGCCAAACATCCCTGATGTAGCCAATCCTCCAAGAGCTTACAAAAAAGAGTTTTGTAAGCTCTTGGAGCAAGAGCCCCATAATGCAGAGTGGTAAAGCTACAGTACTGCAGTCTGAGCTTTCAGCTCATGACCTGAGTTCGATACTGGCAGAAGCTGGTTTCAGGTAGCCGGTTCAGGTTGACTCAGCCTTCCATCCTTCCAAGGTCGGTAAAATGAGTACCCAGCTTAATGTGGGGAAAGTGTAGATGACTGGGGAAGGCAATGGCAAACCACCCCTTAAAAAGTCTGCCGTGAAAGCGTTATGATGCGACGTCAACCCAGAGTCGGAAACGACTGGTGCTTGCACAGGGCACTACCTTTACCTTTAAAAAAAAAAAAAAAAGCTCTTGGAGGATTGGCTACATCAGGGGTGTGTAGCCTAAAATGCAAAGGAGCTCCTGCTAGAATTCCACCCCAGGATTGGACTAGCCTGAGCCATTCAGGTCAGGACAAAAAGGGCCTTTTTACCTCTCCCTTCATCAAATGATGGGAGAAATCAACTGCGTTAAGCATACTCAAGGCTTTTTTTGATAGAAAAAAGCTTACCAGGAATCCATTTGCATATAAATCCACACCCCCTGACGTCGCCATTTTTGCACAGGGCTTTTTTGTAGGAAAAGCCTCATAGGAAGTCATTTGCATGTAAGGCCACACCCCCTGACACCAAGCCAGCTGGAGCTGCATTCCTTGGTGTTCCTGCTCAAAAAAAGCCCTGAGCGTAATGACTAATGTTATAGAATATCCAGGAATCCACAAGGGATTTATACATTTGTCAGTGGTAACAATGCAGCATTCTATTGTCTGATGAAGCGTGCTTGGCACACAAAAGCTCGCACCCTGAATAAAATTGTGTTGGTCTTAAAGGCGCCACTGGACTCTAACTCCATTCTACTGAAGACAGATCCAGATGGGCAGCCGAGTTGGTCTGAGGCAGTAGAACAAAGCAGGAGTCAAGTAGCACCTTTAAGACCAACTAAGTTTTGGAAAACTAGAGCCTGCGGCAAATCAAGAGGGCGATGCGTGTGACTGCACTGCAATTGTGTACTTATTCCACAGTTCAATGGAGTCTTGCAATACGAATCCTAGCAACTGAGATCTGTGATAAGACAAAACGCTAACGGCAACAACAAACAGATGTTCTCACTCCTTGAACCTGGCATTGAACTTAAATTGATGGTAACCAGACCCCAGAAAAAGACAGAGTTCCAGCACCTTTCTCAGGCTCATGCAAAAAGGAAGCACTGCAATCAGTGTACTTTGTCACATGCTAGGGGTTGCTCCCCCCCCCCCCCCAGTGGCCATATTACCTCCATGCTAAGGCTGCCAGCCTCCAGTTGGGGCCTGAAGATCTCCTGGAATCACAACTGATCTCCAGACCACAGAGATCAGTTCCCCTGGAGGAAATGGCTGCTCCAGAAGGTGGAAGCTGTAGCGTTATATCCTGCTGAGGTCCCTCCCCTCCCCAAACCCTGTCCTCCCTAGGCTCCACCCCCAAATCTCCAGTAATGTCTCAACCTAGATCGGGCAACCCTACATTCAACACTCTGCCCAGAGCAGGTAAAACTCCTTCCATCATCTTTCCCTTGGCAGAAGCAATGTCGAGGAGGGAGAAAGGGAGGGTGAGTCCTGGGAGGGAACGGCAAATTTGGGCGGGCCAGTCTCTGCCACTGTCTTGCCACAGAGCTCTGGGTTCTCCTACATGATGAAAAGTTGCCTCTGCTGAACCTTTCTCTAGAAAACATCAAGAACAGCAAAAGAACCCTGCTGGATCAGGCCAGTGGGCCATCTAGTCCAGTGTCCTGCCTTAATTATTATCATTTTTAAAATGCCTCTCCAGAGAGCAGAAGTCTGCTCCCGTCCAGAGTAAGCGGGTAGGTGCAATCCTCACCAACACTTCCGGTTCAAAACCGAACTGTTTCCCCACTTATTCCTCTGTCCTATGAAAAGTATAGTGGCCGGGTGGGGGGGAGGAGGACCATCATAGAGATGCTAACGACCAGAGCATTCCCAGTTCTTGCCATAGATTATACACACACACACACATATACATGTATGTATTTTTAGTTGCTTACTCTTCAGAGGGGATAATGGTGTTGAGTGTTTAAACGTGGCCTGAGAACCCAGCCTTTCTCCATCTCTATGGTCCCCACTGACTGCCGCTTCTGTGGAACTTGTCTGGCTGTTGCAAAACGTCTCGCCACGGCACAAATTCTTCCAACCGGTGGGCGCTTCTCACAGCAACTTCTCTCCGCAATACATGTCTTTTTTTCTCCCCCTTCTCTTCTTGCTAGTGCTTTTCCAGTTGCCATGGAGTGCCAAGTCAACAGGCCACAGAGGTTGAGGCCTTCCCCTGATGCTGCCTCCTGGCATGGGCATTCAGAAGTTGGCTGGCTCCCAATGTGGAGGTTCCCTTTTAGTCGCCATGGCTAGTAGCCACTGATAGACTCATCCTCCACGAATCTCTCTATTCTCCTTTTAATGCTATCTATGCCAGTGGCCATCATTACATCCTCCACATTTTAATGCCTCATTGTGTAAAGAAGTATTTATTTTTATTTGTCCTGAATCTGTTACAGTCAACTTCAATTAATGCCCTCGAGTTCTAGTATTTCGGGAGAAGAAGAAAAATTATTTGCACGCTACTCAGATTTCAGAGCAAGCCTTATCTGCAGCCCACTTCAACCACCCACCAGCAATGCACTAACGCCTGCCAGGAGTTAGACAACCTGCTTTTCCAAGAGTTAGTCAACTGTACTGAATTCCTGGGGGACAATCACATTGGGATCTACATAAGAACAGCGCAGCATTCCTGCTCTAGCATCCCTGATCTGCATAGTCCAGGCTAGCCAGATCTTGTCAGATCATGGAAGGCTAAGCAGGGTTAGCTCTGGCAAGTATTTGGACAGGAGACCTCCAAGCAACACCAGGGTCATGATGATAAGACAGGCAATGGCAGGCCTCTGAACATCTCTTGCCTCAAAAATCCTGTGGGGTCTAGGGTTGCCAAGTCCAATTCATGAAATACCTGGGGACTTTGGGGGTGGAGCCAGGAGACTTTGGGGTGGAGCCAGGAGCAAGGGTGTGACAAGCATAATTGAACTCCAAAGGGAGTTCTGGCCACCACATTTCAAGGGACCGCACACCTTTTAAATGCCTTCCTTCCATAGGAAATAATGAAGGATAGGGGCACTTTCTTTGAGGGCTCATAGAATTGGACCCCCTGGTCCAATCTTTTTGAAACTTAGGGAGTATTTTGGGGAGAGCCACTGGATGCTATACTGAAAATCTGGTGCCTCTACCTCAAAAAACAGGGGCCCCAGAGACCCGCAGATCAATTCCCCATTATTTTCTATGGGAATAAGCCTTCTTAGGGAATCATGAGTTCCCAGCAGACATTTCCCTCCCCTCCCCCCGCTTTCTGATGACCCTGAAGCGGGGGGAGGGTCTCCAAACCGGGGGATCCCCTGCCCCCACCTGGGGATTGGCCACCCTAGTGGGGTCCCTATAAGTCAGCTGTGACATGATGGCATTTCCCACCACCACCACCACCACCACCATTACTCCAGCATCCTGAGGCCAAACTCTTGGGAAGTCCACAAACAGGAATTGCAGGCCTTCTCCTGCTGTTGTTGCTCAGCAACTGATGATCAGAGACCCATCATCTCTGAACACAGAGCTTTCACTCCGCCATCATCCCTCGCAGCCAAAGACAGACCCAGTGCTTTTTAATAGAAAAAGCCCAGGAGTTCATTTGCATATTAGGTCACACCACCTGGCTTGGGAGCACATGGCTGCTACATGGTGGGTCAGGACAGCCAGAGCCCTGGATAGACCTATCCTCCATGTATCCTGGTGTTCTTTTTAAGATCTTCTGTCTGCCTTTATAGCGACATTCAGCTTAGCGGGTCTCTACAGTTGGCAGCAGAACAGGAAAAGAACCCTTTTCCTTCAACAGGAGCTGGATCAGAAGAAAACTGCAGGAAACGCTTTTCACAGCATGGGGGCGGGGGGGGATAAGCAAAGGCACCTGCTAACATTTGCAGAGCAAGTTGTTGTTGAAGATATGGACACAAAAACTCCGTGTGTGTGTGTGTGTTTTAATGGCCACCCAACTTGCGGTCAGGCCTGGTTTAGAGTCGCTGAGGTCTCTGTGCCTCTCACAGCCTCCCTCAAAGTCCCAAGAGATACGTGCACACGAGAAAAGAAACCACAATTGCGAATGTGAGTCATGCTCTGCATGTGAAACTGCTATTTAAATGACACATCTAGCTGGATTTGTTTGCCGAGTCCAGCACAGATGTCGCCTGCAGTTCCAAGAGTTTAGTTATGAAGTCAAGAAACCAGCTCTCTTTAAATGAAAGCAGACATTATCAAGATGACCAAAGAGTCACGAGAATCCATGCTGAAAGTCTGCTTTTGGGTGGGATGGTACCTTTCTTCTTCCCCTAGCAGACACTTGACATCTTTAACAGCATGATGGCCCCCAAATCAAGAGGTCCAGCTTTCCTGGGTTTGGAGATGCAGCAAGGGAGAGTACTACTGCTTTTTGAATTCCTGCCTCTCATGTTTCAGTTTGTAGGTCCAGAAACTCTGCCAGAAACAAATACAAAGTAGTGGCAGTATTCAAAGGACCTTTGACAGAGAACTGGGAACCTTTCACAAATGTCTGTCATACAGAACTCATCTCAGATCCATGTGGCTGAAAATGTCAATACTCCACCTTATCGGCCTGTTTGATCCTCAAGGAGGCTTATGAAAAATCCACATCATGAAGTTACATGAGGGAGTCGACGCAGCCAATCAAAAGTCATGACCCACAACATGAAGCATAGAGTCTTCAAACAGCCACCACTCAGTTATCCGAAGCAGAAGGCTGTCTGAAACAAAAAGGGACATCCACGGTGATGGAACCCTGTGAATCTCCCTCACAAGGATATTCCACGGAGCTGGTATCCCCACTGAAAAGACCCTGTCATGAGTCACCAGACCACCAAACATAGAAACAAGAGCTCTGAAGATGACGTAGTGTCCATGGAGTAACCTAGGGGAGGAAGTGGTCCTTAAGGTATAGTCTCAGGACCCTAAGTAACCTGATCCTAACTGATCAGAACCATTTCAGCACAGGCAAAATATAGCACAGATCCTCTTAAAACAGGAAGATAAAGAGAAAAGAAGAAGAGATTGGATTTATACCCTGCTTTTCACTTGCAGTCTCAGAGCAGCTTTTATAATCTCCTTTCCTTCCCCTCCCCACAACAGACACCTTTTGGGGTAGGTGGGGCTGAGAGAGCTCTGACAGAAACTGCCCTTGAGAGAACAGTTTCTTCAAAAACTGTGACTGACCCAAGGTCATTCAGCAGGTTCATGTGGAAGAGTGGGGAATCAAACCCGGTTCTCCCAGATTACAGTCCGTGCATTTAACCACTACACCAAACTGGCTGGCTCCAGGGCAGAGTTCCTGCTATGCATGGAAAAAGTCCCAAATTCAATCCCCAGCATCTCCAATTAAAGAATCTCATGTAGTGGTGTTGGGAAAAGACCTTTTCCAGCCTGGAATCTTGGCAAGCCATTAGCCATCTGAATAGATGGCTACTGGGCTACAGGCAGCTTCACATCTTCAGTCCCTCTTGGTGAGAGACCCACTTAGTCCCAGAGTTTCTCATGGCAGTTCTGCAGATTACAGTGGCCCCACTATAAATACAGCATTGCAAATTGTACAACCTGTGATCAATCCAAGCTGGGAACATGTTCCAGGGGGAAATAACACCTCTACTACTCAGCGCTTCCTGAACATACTTTTCTTCTTAGCTGCTGCGAGGACAAGCTCTTCAAATTCTTCCTTTTATATGTATTGAGAGTGGGGGTGTCTTTAGAGATGCAAAAGGGGTCTGCAATCGCTGGGGACTTCTCCTTTACTTGCAAATGCCCTGAACGATTTGGCTAGGATGCATGAAGGAAATGACCTGGCCATCGAGGTGCCAGAGAGGTTAATTAATGATGCACACCGAAACCAGCCAAGATCCTTCTGTATTGTAACAGCTCAACATATAGGGTATGATTTTTGTTGCTCTTAGGGACGATCAAATGGTTTTACAACACAATTGAGGTTTACGCCTCATGTCCCCAAAACACAAGGTTGTCAACAAATGGCATTTCTTCGATACAAGGGAAATGATATGGCCGGATGCAGTCCGGAATGATGGAAAGTTATGAGACTATGGAGATGTTGTAAAAGAAATGGCACCAAAATGATTGAGAGCTTGGATGCCTAAGAAGAAAGACTGGAGAATCTGGGACTAAGAGAAGACATGAGAGAGATTTATTAAACTATGCAGGATGAGAATCATTGGAAAAAACAACAATGCCAGGAAAAGTTGAAGGTAGAAGGAAAAGAAGATGACTCAACATGAGATGATCGACTCAGTCAAGGAAGCCATCACCCTCAGTTTGCAAGACCTGAAGCAAGGCTGTTAACAATAGGATGCCCAGAGGTCATGAATTCATAGGATCGCTTAAAGTTAGAACCAACTTGATGGTGCTTAACTCACACATAAAAAGAAAAACAGCATAGACTTTTCTGACTCTCCCACAGGGCTTTTTTGGTAGAAAAAGCCCAGCATGAACTCATTTGCATATCAGGCCACACCCCACGATGTCACCATTGTTTCACATAGTAGGAACTTATTTGCATGTTAGGCCACACCCTCTGACACCAAGCCAGTCAGAATTGCGTTCCTGTTCAAAAGAAAGCTCTGCTCTCCCACAATACCAGAACTCAGGGGCTCTCGGTGATGGTGTTGGGAAGCAGGTGCAGGATGGACAGACAAAACAATACGCTTCTTTACTCATTGAGTACTTAAGCTGTGGAACTCCCTGCCAGTTGACATAGTAATGGTCAAGAACACAGATGGCTTGTAAAGAGGATTGGATTTAAGGAGGACTGATCTGTCAGTGGCTACCAGAAATGGTGATTAAAGGGAACCTCATATTCAGAAGAAGTAAACCTCCCAATACCAGTGTTAGGAAGTAGTGTCAAGGGAAGGCTGTGACGTCTATGGTCTGTTTGTTGGTACTCATATATAAGGCTGAACTAATTTTTTTTTTTTAAGGTAAAGGTAGTCACCTGTGCAAGCCCCAGTTGTTTTCGACTCTGGGGTGACGTTGCTTTCACGACGTTTTCACGGCAGACTTTTTGGGGGTGGTTTGCCATTGCCCCGTGGCACAGAGTGTTAAAGCTGCAGTACTGCAGTCTTAAGTTCTGCTCATGACCTGAGTTCATGACTAGACATCGCTGAAGGTTCTTCACCACTAGACTGTGTGATGTCGTCATGTATTCTACAACCATCTGCCCTCCACTGGCTTTATAGCCAAGAAGGTAGCTGCTTTTGAGGCAAACATCCCGTCAACCAGACAAACGATACCTCTCCTGCTATAGTCTGCGAAGGGACAGGCCATGCATGGCACGCTGCCTTAGTATTCACATGTAGGCATTTATCGGTGTGCATGCTAGAGACAGGAGCCACGGATCGGTAGTTCTAGCACTTTTAAATACATTCTTTGGATGTATTTAAAATACATCTAGCACTTTCAAATACATACTGGTCGGTAGTTACCCAGATCATCTTTTTTCCCCTTCTTGAAGATGGGGACAACATTCGCCCACCTCCCATCTTCTAGCACCTCTCCTGTTCTACAAGAATTCTCAAAAATAATAGCCAAAGGCTCAGAAATTACATCCGCAAGCTCTTTTAGAACCCTTGGATGCAATTCATCTGGCCCTGAGGACTTAGTTTCATTTAAAGAAGCTTACAGCGTTTTCGCACTGACCTTACTCCGGAGCGATGTCCCTCTTCACCGCGCAGCGTCTGCACGGATTTCGCACCAATTGCTCCGCAGAACCCGGAAGAGCCGCAAAGTCCCGCGGCTTTTGCGTTGCAAATGTAAACTGGTTTTTGGCGGTTTATATTTGCGACGCAAAAGCCGCGGGACTTTGCAGCTCTTCCGGGTTCTGCGGAGCAATTGGTGTGAAATCCGCGCAGACGCTGCATGGTGAAGAGGGACGTCGCTCCGGAATAAGATCAGTGCGAAAACGCCCTAAGTGTTTATGTACTACCCCTATGCTGATCCTAGGTTGGAACGTCATACCTTCCTTATATATTTTGTTTTTGCCATGTTGAGCACCGTTTCCATCAGAAGAGAAGACTGAGGAAAAGTAGGAATTGAGCAGTTCCGCCCTCTCTTCATTACCTGTTACAATTTCACTTTCTTGCCCTTGCAATTGGCCTACCATGTCCTTGCTCTTTTTCTTACTCTGAACATAAGAAAAGAACCCTTTTTGTTGTTTTTAGCATCTTTGGCCAGCCTAAGCTCATACTGAGCTTTAGCTTTCCTAATTTTTTCTTTACAAGCACTGGTGATTTTTATATTCTTCCTTGGTTATAAGGCCCTCCTTCCAATTCCTAAAGGAGTCTTTTTTATTTCTCAAGTCTTTAGAGAGCTGTTTATGGAGCCACTTTGGCTCTTTAGGCTTTTTCCATTTTTTCTTCTCATAGGAATCGTCTGTGATTGCGCTTTCAGTATTTTGGTTTTAAGAAACTCCCACCTCTCCTGAACACCCCTTCCTCCTAAGTATTTCTGACCATGAGATTTTACCCAGCATAGTTCTATCAAAGTTTGCCTTTCTGAAGTCCAACCTATAAGTCTGACTACGTATAGCTTTTCCCTTCCCTAAGACTGTAAATTCCAAAATCACATGGCCACTACTGCCCAGGGTGCCCACTATTTCCACTTCTTCAATCAATTCTTCCTTGTTGGTAAGAATCAAATCCAAGATAACAGATCCCCTTGTTTTCTTCACTTTCTGGAAAAGGAAGTTGTCAGCAAGACAAGTCAGGAATCTATTTGACTTTTCATTTTTAGCAGATTTGGACTTCCAACAGATGTCTGGGTAATTGAAATCTCCCATAATCACTGTATCCCTTCTCTTGGGGAACTTTGCAATCTGCTATAGAAGTATCTCATCCAAATCCTCTGCCTGACTTGGTAGTCTATAGCAGACCCCCACAATAATATCACTGTTATTTCTTACTCCTTTTATTTTTACCCAGAGACTCTCAACTGAGCTGTCATGCACAGATTCACATATTTCCTCACAAGTATATACCTCCTTCACATATACTGCTATGCCTCTGCCCTTTCTCATTTGCCTGTCCCTTTTAAATAAGCTGTACCCCTGAATCCTAATATTCCAGTTGTGAGTATCATCCCACCAAGTTTCAGTAAGGCCTATTATGTCATAGTCTCCTTCCTTTATTAGGACTTCCAATTCCTCCTGTTTGTTTCCCATACTCTGTGCATTAGTGTAGAGACATCGGAATCCATGTTTTATGCATCCCGAGGGTTTAGTTTCCGTACAAGCCTGCAAGTTAACATTACCTAGTGCATGCACCACTCTTTGCAAATCTTTAATGTTCTTATCCCCAGTTTCTGGCATCCTACGAGGCTTTGAATTATTGTCTCGCTCCCCCATACAATTTAGTTTAACATCCTCCTTATTAGGTTAGCAAGGCTGTTTCTAAACACTCTTTTTCCTACCGCCGTAAGGTGCAAACCATCTCCCGATAGAAGACCATCATCTCAAAAGCGTAAGCCATGGTCCAGAAATCTGAATCTTTCCTGATGACACCATCGACGTAGCCAGTCATTTATTTGAAGTGTTCTTCTTTCTCGTCCTAAGCCATGGCCTTCAACAGGAAGCACTGATGAGAGCACAACCTGTGTGCCCAGCTCCTTCACCTTCTGACCCAGAGCCACATAGTCTTTTCTAATATGTTCAGTCACCCATCCTCTTCTACTCTGCTGTGCACCTTTCCTTACTTAGAAGCCTGACAAGATTGGATTTCAGGTTTGGTTCCTCCTTCTGCCTTCTCCTGACAGGAGAGGAGGGAAAGAAGGATTTGGACCTATGATTACGTTTTATTGTTTATTTACAAACAGCCTCGTGTGAGACTGAATCCTCTAAGACATCTGTGTGTATGGTAAGGATATCGCTTCCACCACCCAAGTGAAGGCTGGCAAGCCCCATACCTTCCCAATCCCACGTCTTAAATGCTATGTTGTTGTGTTCCTCTTGCATTTTTCCCTGTGGGAAGCCCCAGAGATGTCAAGCCGTATTTGTGAGAAATTTCTGTCCCAGAGGCTTCAAGTCCCAATGACACATCCCTGAGTGCTCACCAGGGTGGCCTTTGCCAAAACCCTCTCTCTTTGTGCAACCACAGAGATCACCCTGACCCTGGCAGAGACTGAGCAGATGGATGGGCTGGGTTTGGGGAATGCAGTTTTGAATATGCTCCAACCATCTCTATTTCTTTGGGATGGTATTTCAAAAAGAAGAAGAAGAAGCCTTGTAACTCTACTGCAGATAGAAAGAGCCTTGCAGCACTGTGAAAATTGGGGGAAAGTATTGTGGTAGAAGTTTTTGTGAGCCAACACCCACTTGCCAGATACATGCCCACAAACACACACACACACACACCTGGGGACTCTTCCCACCCCAAACTTTGCTCTCCCCCAGGTTCCACCCTTCCGCAAATCTCCAGGAATTTCCCAACCCAGAGATGGCATCTCTATTGTTGCCTCTCTGGGGTGTGACTGGACACAAAGACTCGTGGTAACAAGTCTCCACAAAATGTACAGCAGCAAATGTGAGAACCACCAAAGCATTCTTTCTAAAATGAACTGGGGAAGAGGCATTAAACCCCCATATAATTGACAATATTGACCTCTCAATCTTGCCACATGACTTCATCCACCCAAAACAGAAGCTGCTGGGATAGGAAATCATTTTTTGGTGAGCTCTTTCAGCCATAGTTTGAACTTTCAGTCAACTTAAAAAAATGCCCGCAGTCTCCTAACACACAGGAAGAATCAGATTTAAACTTTAATGGCCTTGTTAACAAGCCATCGAGAAAACGGATCTTAAGAAAACCCGGGAGGGAAAAGGCCTCACTCACAACCAAAGGGCAGGACAATGCCAAAGAGTCTCTGTCTGATTCACACCCCAGATCCCAAGTAAACAAAAAAATGCTGGAAGGCCTTTTCTTCAAGTTCTGCAGCTAAGGAAAGTTTGGGGGAGTTAAACTTTGAACAGACGCTCTGGCATGGCTCGATGGACAAATCTAATCTCCATAAACTCAACTTCCCCTGTAAGATAAATCCATTTGCTGAAGGGCTTCCATACTCCAGGTAGCACCTGGAGATCTCTTGCTATTACAGTTGGTTTCCAAATGACAAGGTCAGTTCCTCTGGAGAAAATGGCTGCTTTGGAGAGTGGACTCTATGACAATATGCCCTCCTGAGGCCCCTCCCCTCCTCAAATTCCAACTCAACCCATAGCCGGCAGCCCTAACGTGAATTCATGAAGGTGCCTTCTACTGAATGGATGGACCCTTGGTCCAGGCTGCCTTGGTCTACTGAATGGATGGGCCCTTCTACTGATGGACCCTTGGTCCATCAACGTCAGTACTGACTACACAGACTAGCTCTCCAGAGTCTCAGGCTGAGGTCTGTCACATCACCTGCTCCTTTTAGCTGGAAATGCCAGGGAATTAACCTAGGACCTTCTGCATGCCAAGCACGTGCTCTACCACTGAGCCATGGCCCCTCCCCCTATCCCCTAATGTGCTGATCCCTATTGTTCTCTCAAGGTTCATCTGGAAGATAGCATCCTCACACCCAAGACTCAGTTATAACAGTTCCAGTTGCTGGAAGCAATTGCTACATGCTGGAAGCAATTGCTATTCAGTATGTTGTTGTGAAACTTCTAACAGCCACTGGCCTCCCACAGCAGACTACCTTTACTTTTACTAACATAACAATGTGTAGAAAGGCAAGCTAGTTTTCAAAAATGGCCTGGTGGCTTCCATTAATTAACTGAGTACCTTGTTACCCTGCCCTTTCACCAAGGAGATTGAGACGGCATACATTTTTCTTCCCTGCTCCATTTTACCTCCACAACAACCCTGTTGGGCTGAGAAAAAGTGACCAGCCCAAGGTCAACCGGCAAGCTTCTGAGGCAGAATGAGACTTCAAAACTGAGCCCCCCAGAATTACAGCTCAGCTCCAGGCTATAGAGATCAGTTCCCCTGGAGAAAATGGCTGCTTTGGTGGGTGAACTCTATGGCACTGTAGCCCACTGAAACACCTGTCCTTCCCAGGCTCTACCCCCAAATCTCCAGGAATTTCCCATTTTGGTGTTGGCAAACCACCCTGCCAGTGGCCAGGCAGGATCTGGCAACCCTACCGACACTCTAACCGCTACACCAAGCTACCTCACTTGCAAAAAGTATTTGCAAAATTACATTGTACAATGTGGGTTGGATTCAGTCAACTTTTGCTCTCAGTCTTGCCCAGTCCCACTTCTTATTACGGTCCCTGTCGCAGGAGGCTTTCTCCATGGAGGTCCCACTATTCACAACATAGTCCTTTGGTGGCCAAAGAAGACCACCCCTCCTCCATTTTCCACCAGTGGGAACCCAGTCTTTGTAAGGATACTAAAGGCCCATTACGATCCACTGAGGGTGTGTTTCAGGAATGAAAAGAGGCCATAAATAGAATCTAGATAGAAAACTGGCATTCCTGCATAGTGATTACTGCTAAACACATACAGGAATAACAGCCCGCCAGTGCTGTATAGTGATTAGACTAAGATCAGGGAGACTCAAGTTCAAATCCCCATTCAGCCATGAAGCTCAGCTGGAAATCTTGGGCCATTTCCTCTCACTCCATCTAACCTACCTCACAGAGTTGTTGTGGTGTTATTCTTCTGTCTAAGGCCTCAGGGCTCACTGCGAGCCCTATTCACATGTTACTGTGAACACATGCACATCTTGCTTGTAGGCATGTGGATCTGTTTGCAGGAAAAAGCCAGCACATGTCCACATGACAAATGAAACTGGGGACCAGTACTTGGACAAGCACAGGGGTTAAATCGCATATTCTGCTGCGCCTGTTTTGAATGTGACATTTAGAATCCCTCCGCAAGCATATAAAAAAAACCCCAGGCATACACGCATTGCATGTGTGTTTACTGCAATTTGCAAACTAGGATTTTATGGCAACTTCTTGTTGCTAATGACAGGAGCTGCCAAAGGAATTACAAGAAAAGGCAGGGACATTTCCCCCTGGAATAAACCTGTACAGGCAGTGGGAAATCTCTCCCCTGCGGTCTGTTCCCCAAGACTTATCCCTCTCATTCAAGATGCCAAGTGTGGCAGAAGCACGGCTGGAGCCCAGATTGCAAGTACACGGAGGGGATTGCATCTTATCTCCCAATCGATGCGTGTGCAGACGTGCCCCAAGTATGCTGGGTTTCTTCTTATTTATTTATGAAACTCTCCCTTCCACACAGAAACCTGAGGCTGCCAGGAAATAATGCTTTCAATGCAAAAAAGGGAGCACACGACAGCAAGGGGGGGAAACAATGGCAAGAAACAGTTCCGTTCCAAAGAGCCAAAATGCATTAAGACTAAAGAATCCATTCCCCCTGTAGTGTACTGAGAGACGAGTCGTGGTGAAGGCATAAGTATTTAATAGCTAGCACACTACCGAACTGGTTAACACGCGGTCGGGTCCGCCAATATATACAAGCATCCCGGAACATCCCCTTTGCTGGCCAGCCCAATCCTGGCCAGTCGAACTTCCCGCCCTTGGAGCTGATTGGGGTGGCTTTCCCGCGCTGCGCAAGGCGACCCGCGGGCGGCTCGGGTTGCGCGGCGCTGTGCTGATTCCAATACTCTACACTCCTCCCCTCCTAGTTTAAACTACATAATCCTGTAGGTACGTTGGTGCCCTGCGTTCCCGGGTTGATCTCCTCGGGGTTGCTATTGGTGTGGAGCCCGACCCAGCTGCGGGTGGCTCCGTTTCTGGCGGTGGATGGTCCGGGTCGGGTAGCGGTTCTGGTACGGGTTCCGCGGCCCCGGGGACCTCGTATATGGGCTGTTCTTGAGTCGGCGGGGCCCCTTCTGGGGACTCCGTTTCCGGCAGTTCCCTGGTCCCGGCTGCCTCCGGCTCTTCGGGCAGGGTGCGGCGGCGCAGCTGATCGATGTGTCGCCGCAGTACTTGGCCCCCTGCTGTGGTCACTTCGTAGGATCGGGAGCCGGTTACTCTCAGGACCCTCCCGGCTACCCACTCCGGGCCGCTTGCGAAGTTTTTCGCGTACACCGGGTCGCCCGGAAAGAATCCCCTTACTGCCTCGCGAACCTCGGGGGACCCGCGGACCTCCGGCGCCCTGTCCGGGTGGAGCCTATCTAACCGGGTGGTCAGTTTCCTCCCCATGAGCAGCTCGGCGGGGCTGAAACCAGTTGTGGGGTTTGGGGTGATCCTGTTGTGGAACAGGAACGCGGAGAGGCGGTGGTCCCAATCCCCCTGGACAATGCGCCCTAGGGCTTCCTTGGTGGTCCGCACCATCCGCTCCGCCTGGCCGTTGGTGGCTGGATGGAAGGGAGCGGACCTTATGTGCCTTATCAGGTACCTCTCGGTGAACTCTCGGAATTCCCGGGAGGTGAAGGCCGTGCCGTTGTCCGTCACTAGGGTGTCAGGGATCCCGTGTGTGCAGAGAACCCTTCTGAGCGCCCGGACGGCTGCTGCGGTGGAGGTCGAGGTGACCGGGATCACCTCCAACCATTTTGTGTGAGCATCTACCAGTATAAAGAAGAGTTGCCCCTGATGCGGCCCCGCGAAGTCTAAATGGAGGCGGGACCACGGCCGCCCGTTTGACTCCCACCTGTGGACCGGGGTGGACGGCGGATTGGGCCTGGACTCCTGGCAGGGTTGGCACCTCCTAACCCACCCCTCTATTTCCTCGTCCATGCCTGGCCACCACACGTAACTCCGGGCCAGGGCTTTCATCCTCACGATGCCCGGGTGGGTCTCGTGGAGATCTTCCAACACCTGTCTGCGCAAGGGGGGGGGAACCACCACCCGGCTCCCCCAGAGTATGCACCCCTTGTGGGTCGATAGCTCGTCCTTCCTGGACGTGAATGGCCTGAATGCATCTTCCACCTTGCCCGCTGGCCACCCCCTTCCCACCCAGTCCCTGACCCGCGCTAGGATGCGGTCTCTGCCCGTAGCTCGAGCCACCTCTTCGGCGTGTAGTGGGCGCTCGGGGAGGGACTCTATAAGCATCACCCCGTGGGCCGGGGCGGGATCTGGGTCTGTGGCGGGCAGCGGCAGGCGGCTGAGGGCATCGGCGTGCCCCATTGCTTTCCCTGGGCGGTGGACCAACGTGTAGGTGTACGAGTTCAGGAACTGGTTCCACCGTAAAACCCTCTGTGAAAGGATTTGGGGGGTTTGCCGGTCGGGGGCTAGGAGGCCGAGGAGTGGCTTGTGGTCCGTGGCAATGGTGAAGCGCCTACCGTAGAGGTAGTCGTTGAACTTGTGGACTCCCGCCACGATCGCCAGGGCCTCTTTATCGATCTGGGCGTAGTTCCTCTCGGCTGGGGACAGAGTCCTGGAGTAATAGGCGACCGGCACTTCCCTCCCGTCCGGGAGTTGGTGCCCCAGGACCGCTCCCACCCCGTAGGGAGAGGCGTCGCAAGCCAGGATCAGGGGAAGGTTTTCATCGTAGTGATGAAGAACCGCGTTTGAGACTAAGAGGTCTTTGACCGCCTGGAACGCCGCGGCTTGGCGCTTTCCCCAGACCCATGGGGCTTGTTTATCGAGCAAACGGTGTAATGGTTCCGCCACCGCGGCTTTGTGCGGCAGGAATGAGTGGTAAAAATTCAACAATCCGAGAAAACTCTGTAGTTCTGCTTTGCATTTGGGGGCAGGGGCCTGGACAATGGCCTTGGTCTTGTCCGCGGTTGGGTGGATTCCCGCTGCGTCCACTGCGAAGCCCAGGAACTCCACTCGCGGAACACCCAACAAGCATTTTTCTTTTTTCACCTTCAGCCCCGCCGCCTGGAACCGTCTGAGGACCTCTCGCAGGCGGCGGCTGAACTCTCCTTCGGTGGGGGCGGCGATCAAAACGTCGTCGAAGAAGGGCTGGACTCCTGGGATCCCTTTAAGGAGAGAGTCCATTATGCTTTGGAAAATCCCCGGAGCCACGCTCACCCCGAACTGCAGCCGTTTAACCCTGAACGCCCCCCTGTGGGTCACGATTGTCTGTGCCTCTGCTGTCTTAGCGTCGACCGGCAGTTGCTGGTATGCCTGAGCTAAGTCCAGCTTCCCAAAAACCTTCGCCCCGGCTAGCGCTGCGAGGACATGGCTGACCACCGGGACTGGGTAGGGATTGTCCTGTAGAGCCTTGTTGATCGTGCACTTGTAATCAGCGCAGATCCTCACCTCCCCGTTGGGTTTTACGGGTGTCACTATAGGGGTCTCCCAGTCGGCGTATGTGACTGGCTCTAGGACGCCTTGGGCCGTGAGGCGGTCCAGTTCCGCCTCTATTTTCGGTTTTAGGGCGAACGGGACGCGTCTCGCCTTGAGCCTTATGGGCCGGACCGTTGGGTCGATCGGTAGGGTGATGGGCGGCCCCTTGTAGCTCCCCAGGGACCCGTCGAAGACCTCTGGGAACTCCCGGCAGACCCCGTCGAAATTGCTGGTCCGCATGTGGTCTACCCCCACTAGCTGGATTCCCAGAGGCTGGAACCAAGCCAGCCCTAGGAGTGTGGTCAGTTGGCGCTTGACCACCAGGATGTCTAGGGGTCCTCTAAAACTCCCTCGTTCCACATTCACCCGGGCCCACCCCACGATGTGTACCGGGTTTTTTTGAAAGTCCCTTAATACGAAGTCCGCTGGCCTCGTATGGAGGCGGCGGCGGGGGCATAGTCTCTTGAGGGTTTCCTCCGAAATGATCGAGATGGAGGAACCCGAGTCTACTTCCATGAGGCATGGGGCGCCCTCGATCAGGACCGACATTTTGACCTTGTCGGGGGCTGCAAGGGGCAGGTTCAGTACCTGTAGACTGGTGGAAGCCGTCGTGTAGGCATCCAAGGAGTCGTGATGCGCTGACGGTTGGCGGCGGCTGTTTTTGGCCCGGCAAGCCCGGGCGATGTGGCCCGTCTTCCCACAGCTGCGGCAGTCCAGGTGGCGGTACGGGCAGTCCCTTCGCTCGTGGGGGTCGCCGCAGCTGGCGCACCTGGAACCGGTGGTGGCGGTGGGCCTCTCCGTTGCTCGTGGCCTCGCGGGGGCCCGTGTGTCGGTTCTTTGCGGTCGTCGGAGCTGGAACGCGTCTCCCTCTGCTCGGACCTCTGGCTCTGCTTCACCCTGGTGTACTGCCTCCCCGCGTTGCTGGCCGTACGCCTTGGTGGCCCTCTCAAACGCCGTCGCCTCGTTGAAGGCTTGTTGTAGGGTGAGCTCTTCTTTTGCGAAGAGCTTCTGTTGCAGCCGTTCGTCTCGGAGGCCCCAGACGAAACGGTCCCTCAGGGCTTCGTCCCTCTTATCAAAACTGCAGTTCCCGGCGATTTGCCGAAGTGCCGCCAGGTAGACCGCCGCTGTCTCCCCCGACTTCTGGTCCCTCTTGTGGAAGAGGAATCGGCGGGCGACGATGGAGGGTTGGGGCGCAAAGTGGCCCGTGAGGAGTCTCACGATCTCCCCGTAGGATCTCTCGGTCAGCCTTTCTGGAGCGGAGAGGTTTCGTGCGATTTCGAAAGTCTCTTCCCCACAGACGCTCAGCAGGACGTCTCTCTTCCGGTCATCATCAGTGATCAAGTTCGCCCTCAGGTAGCACTCGACCCGTTCGGTGTAGGTCTCCCATCTCTCGGGGTGCTCTGGGTTGAATTCAGCAAGGTGGCCCGTCGTTACGCTAGAGTTCGCCATGGTGGCGGCGGGCTGCTCGGTCGTCGGTCTCTCGCCTTCCTCGTCTCCGGCCAGGGCTGGTTCCCCGCGGGGTGGCCTGGCCTAGCAAGATCCCACCCTCGTCGCCAGTGTAGTGTACTGAGAGACGAGTCGTGGTGAAGGCATAAGTATTTAATAGCTAGCACACTACCGAACTGGTTAACACGCGGTCGGGTCCGCCAATATATACAAGCATCCCGGAACATCCCCTTTGCTGGCCAGCCCAATCCTGGCCAGTCGAACTTCCCGCCCTTGGAGCTGATTGGGGTGGCTTTCCCGCGCTGCGCAAGGCGACCCGCGGGCGGCTCGGGTTGCGCGGCGCTGTGCTGATTCCAATACTCTACACCCCCGAAGGATGAAAAGAAAGCTTGTCGCTTGGAGAAGCTTATCGGCTGAATGCCAGGTCTGCACAGCATTGCAACCCAGCAACATTAAAACACCTGGCTTGGCCTCCATTGCCCCGTTTGTCAAGCCTCCGGGTGCCAGCAACACCAGGAGGTTTATCGAGGCTCCGGGGGCAGCGATCCTCTGTGTGGTACCTATGCTTCCCCCCACACACACAAGTAAAGAGCTTATCTTGGCTTTACTCCACTTTGTCAGATTAGAAGGGGGTTTAAAAGAGCCCTGGAGGTACTTCTGTTTGTTCTGCAGGAAGGAGACCTGTTCGGAATTAGCTGCCTCCAGTACGGGAGGATGCAAAGCTGGGAAACTGCCAACGTTTTGCAATTGGCCTCACCTCCCGTGCCAGTTGTTTTGTGGCTGTGCCCACTGCCGTTCCTCAAAATCCCAAACAGCCCACAAACTCAACTAGTCTGGAGACTAGGAGAGGAGCTATAGCAGTGGCAGAGCATCTGTTCAGCATGAACAGGGTCTCAGGTTCAATCACCAGCATCACCACTTAAAGAATCCGGCAACAGGTGATGGGAAAGACCCTGTAGAGCCACTGCCAGTCTGAGTAGACAATACTGACTTGGATGGGCCAAGGGTCTAATTCGGCATATGGCAGTTTCATGAGACCACAGCCTTAGAGGTCAATATGGTAATTTATGTTAATCCTGATATATCAAAAGGTTTGCAGGCTTTTTTCCCCCTGGGAAATTCCCTTTATATCAGTTATAACCAGGCAGGGCCTGTTAGGTCCTCCAGTAGATTTGGGCTGGTATTTTTAAAACATTTCATGGCCTCATTTTAAGGATTTTAGCTTGCTTTTTTTGTGGTTCTTGTCCTGTTGGTTTTTAATGACTGCTGGATTAAGCCTTTTAAAAAAATAGGTCTGTTATGAGATCTAAATGGATGTTTAAGATCATTGAATGCCATCTTTAAACTGTATGGAAATTAGCATCAAATTGTTTTAAATTGTTTTAACCTAATGTTTAATTTAAATGTTTTTATTGTTTTCCTTTTATGTATTGTGAGCCGCCCTAAACCTGCTGCGACAGGGACTGTGGGATATAAATCAAATAAACTAACTAACTATATCAGTTTCAATTTGGGTGTTTAGTAATTGTACTTGCCTTATGTTGCAATTCACTTTGGTTATTTCATCTGGGAAGGCAGCATAGAAATCTCCTCAATAAATGAATGAGATACATACAGAGGGCAGGGCCTTGCTGGACAATCTCCAAGGACAAACAGAAACAGAACCATTGTCCTCAAGTTATGCAAGACACAGGCCACCTAGGATTTTCAATGAAAGCAATGGCATCTCGCATGGAACCGAGATGTTTAAGAGGTAAATGTAGTCCCCTGTTCAAGCACCAGTCGTTTCCGACTCTGGGGTGACATCGCTTTCACAACCTTTTCACGGCAGACTTTTTACGGGGTGGTTTACCATTACCTTCCCCAGTCATCTACACTTTCCCCCCAGCAAGCTGGGTACTCATTTTACTGACCTTGGAAGGATGGAAGGCTTATTCAACCTCGAGCTGGCTACCTGAACCAGCTTCCGCAGGAATCGAACTCAGGTTGTGAGCAGAGTTTAGGACTGCAGTACTTAAGCTTTACCACTCGGCACCATGGGGCTCATAACTGAGATGTTTACTGGAAGCCAAATACATCGTATTCATAGTCCATGGAGCAATCTAGTGAGAACTCTCTCTCTCTTAAGGCGACACTCAAATTAGAATGAAAAAATAAATTAAATGTGGAATTTGCTGCTAAAGGATGTAGTGAGAGCTACAGGAATAAGCAGCTATAAAAGGGGATTAAATAGATTCATGAAGAATAGGTCTATAAATGACTATTAGCCGAAGTGACTGAGGAGAACCTCCATGTTCAGAGGCAGTCAACTTCTGAATTCCAGAGCTAAGAGGCAACATCAGAGGAAGGCCTCAGCCTCTCTACCCTGTTGTTGGTCCCCCAGAGGAACTGGTTGGCCACTGTGTGAGGCAGGATGCTGAAGAGAGCCAGTTTGGTGAGAGAGCCAGTTTGGTGTAGTGGTTAAGTGTGCGGACTCTTATCTGGGAGAACTGGGTTTGATTCCCCACTCCTCTACTTGCAGCTGCTGGAATGGCCTTTGGTAAGCCATAGCTCTGGCAGAGGTTGTCCTTGAAAGGGCAGCTGCTGTGAGAGCCCTTTCAGCCCCATCCACCTCAAAGGGTGCCTGTTGTAGGGGAGGAAGATAAAGGAGATTGTGAGTTTCTCTGAGACTCTGAAATTTGGAGTGGAGGGCGGGATATAAATCCAATATCTTCTTCTTCTTTTTCTTCTAGATGGACCACTGGTCTGATCCAGCAAGGCTCTTAAGTGTACAAACCTTCCAAACTCACATATCTCTTCCTCAGACCCAGATTCAGATTGTTCTACAAATAGCAACAAATCAAATGAGTTGGAGAACAACCATAACATTTAGATAATCAAGACTTTGATTTATACTTGCCTTATGGCACCTGGGTTTTTTTGCCACTGTGTGACACAGAGTGTTGGACTGGATGGGCCACTGGTCTGATCCAACATGGCTTCTCTTATGTTCACTGGAACAGATTCACATGCAGAACATACAGATATCCCAAAACTGACCGTGACTAAATTTAGGTTCTGGGTATCTCTCTCGCTAGACTTCTTTGTCCTGCGAATGCCTCTAGCATGATGTACTCGGAGCACATAAATAGCCTTTTGTTTACCCTGGAATGTTAAAAATTGCCTTTGTGAACTAAAGTTATTTTTCTCTCCCCCAGCCTCCTTCCATGCTGTTGCTAACCAATAAACTTCTTTTTTTTGTGACAGTGACTGTCATGAATTAATTTACAAGGCCTCTTACCATCACGACTTAGCTTTCCTATAGTGCTTTATGGTGGACAGAGCTGTCTATATAGTATTATCTTAGGCATCTTTACAACAACCCTGTAAAGTAGGTTCAGAAAGGGAGGGCTGAATAAAAAGAGCAATGGTTTGCCTATAGGACATCTGTCAAGTATCTAGCAGCTTGGGAACTGAGGTTTTCATCAACCAGGTGCTTAGCTCATTTTGTGTAGACCTTCTGTACATTATTAGATGGTCTAGTCTGGATAAAGCACATATCTCCAACAAGTAGGCCCGATCTTGGCATATGCTTTGAGTCTAGCCCAGGGGTGGCCAAACTGTGGCTTGGGAGCCACGTGTGGCTCTTTCACACATATTGTGTGGCTCTTGAAGCCCCCACTGCCCTGCCAGCTGGCTTGGAGAAGGCATTTGTCTCTTTAAACCACTTCTCCAAGTCAAGCCAGCCTGCAGCTTGGAGAATGCAATTGAAGGTAGCAGCTTTCTTCCCACCTCTCCCCTACCTCCCTCCCCTTCGTCTATTTTCCTTCCTTCCTTCTCTCGAACCTCTGACATTCATGTCTTGTGGCTCTCAAACATCTGAGGTTTATTCTATGTAGCTCTTACATTAAGCAAGTTTGGCCACGCCTAGTCTAGCCTGAGAATTACACTTCATATCCACACCAGGCTTGCTCTCCATAAGATTGGTCCGGGGATAGACAGTAGGTTTTGTGTCCCTGAGCGCAGTGCTCTCTGGGGAACGTATGGAGAAAGGCGGTCCCGTAGATAGACAGCTGTGAGTTGTTAAAGTTGTGAGCTGCTGCATCAATCAGTTTGCTCTGGAGCCATCCTTCCTGAGCTAAGACAAAAAATGTGTGAGCCGGAGCCTAAAAAATTGTGAGCCAGCTCACGCTAACTCAGCTTAGGGGGAACACTGGTTGTTAGGCAGGTGCAGGCAATGGCAAACCACCTCTGCTTGTCTCTTGCCTTGAAAACTTCATAAGCTGCAAATCCATGGGATGGCCACTTTTCAGCATACTTCACCTTCCCCCACGTGCCACCTAAAAGCAGCTGACCCCAGCAAAAGGCAGGGCTCCCTTTCCTAAAGGCTTGAGTGCCAGCTCAGAAACACGAACGGCCACACCAAGGTACAAAGGGGGGCTCCAGTCCATAATTATTTTTTAGTTCATAGAATCCTAGACTTGGAAGGGCACTCCAGGGCCATCTAGTCCAACCCCCTGCACAATGCAGGAAACTCCCGAATACCTCCCCCTAAATTCACAGGATGTGCATTGCTGTCAGATGGCCATCTAGCCTGTGTTTAAAAACCTCCAAGGAAGGAGAGCCCACCACCTCCCGAGGAGACCTGAGGTCCACTGAGGACCCGCTCTGACTGTCAGGAAGTTCTTCCTAATGTTGAGCCAGAAATTCTTCCAGTTTAATTTCAACCAATTGGTTCTGGTCCTACCCTTTGGGGCCACAGAAAAAAAATTCTGCACCATCCTCAATATGACAGCCCTTCAAGTACTTGAAGATGGAGATCACGTCACCACCTCCTCTCCAGGCTAAATATGCCCAGCTCCTTCAATCTTTCTTCATAGGACTTGGTCTCCAGACCCAAAGCAGTTTACATAGTCTCCTCTGTTTTATCCTCACAACAACCCTGTCATATAAACTAGGCTGAGAGCGTGTGACTGGTCCAAGGTCACCCAGCAAGCTTCCATGGCAGAGTGGGGATTCGAACCTGAGTCTCCCGAATTGAAGCCTAACACTCCAACCACGACCCCAAGATGGCTTTCTAGAAGAGCATCAACTAGAATAAAAATGTGGTTCTAGCACCGCAGGTTCTCCTGTTTAATGTAGAAGCAAAGAAAAGAGACCCCGAGAGCTGATTGCTAGGATACTGGGCGGGGTGGAGAAGAGGAAGATCTGAATTTTAACCACTCTCACCCCTCCTGTAATTCTGCACGACCAAAAGCATCAGAGCCACACACACACCCTTTCCCCAGAAGGTGGAAAGGTTTGCTTTTGAAGGCCAGTGCTCAAGTCATCTGAGGTTAGAAGGTCTGCAGCAATGTACCGGTCTTGCTTCACGTTAACCACAGAGAAGAGCAGCTCAAAGTTAATGATGGTAACCGTAACATAGCAACATGTTACCGAAACCATCTCTCAAGATAACATCAGACAGCCGCCTCTCCTCCCCCCCCCCACCTTCAACATACAATTTTCCCAGTCTTAGGGTGGTGGGGGCGGGGTGGGGGTTGAACGGCTTAGCAACAGCACTGCAGAACACTGATAAAAATCTTTGATGAGATATTGAAAACTTTACACCAAGTGGGGGAGGGGGGAGATGCTGAGCCGATGGTAGCACTTTCTTAAAGGGGACAATCACCCTGTTTCTCCCGCCCACCCAAATGCCCCCACAAAGGCTCTTATTAATTGAATATATATATATATATATATATATATATATATATATATATATATATATATATATATATATATATATACACATACACACACACCTTTCTGGATGGGGAAAAATGAACTTTTGTTCTATGTGTCATTTTGCATCATTATTGTATCAGCAAAGGCACAAAAAGCCATTTTGCTTGTTTTTTGAAAGGATCTTTTTTTAAAAAAAAAAAAAGCATGCATTTTCTGCTAGGGGAAAAGTAAGAAGGATCTGAATTTCATCTTCCTCAAATCCCTCCAAAGTTCACCTCTGAATTCTCTTCAAACAGCAATTCATCTCATCCTTATCCCTTCCTCCTCTTCCTTTTCCACCCCACCTTTTCAGGATCTTTGAATAGCACCTATACTGTTATCTTCACAACAACCGTGCAAGGTAGAGTGAACGGCTGCAGAGTTTCAAGGCGGAGTGGGAACCTGAACCCAGCCAAATCTGTTGCCTATCCGGGACCAGAGAGCAAAGAGTTAAGCAAAAGGCGCTCGTTTGGGGAGAAAAGCCAACAAAGTGATCCTGGATGCAACGGTTTCTTCTCCCTCCTCATTCCCACCCAGCCAATCTTCTCAAAATTTGTTCCTTGGCATCACCAGAATGTGCTGCTTTCAGCAAATACCAACTACCTTAAAAAAAAAAAAAAAAAAACATGGTATGTAATTTGCACCCCGGAGAGAAAGAGATGTTAACTTTCAGCCCACACAGCCTCATTGCTTCCCTCTCCCACACTTCTGGGAGTACAGTACAGCTGTGCCCACCGGCAAATACAGCAGACCTAAGAGACAGGGGCAGAGTGGTAAAGCAGTAGTACTGCACGACCTGAGTTCGATCCCGGCAGAAGCTGGATTCAGGTAGCCGGCCCAAGGTTGACTCAGCCTTCCATCCTTCCATCCTTCCGAGGTCGGTCAAATGAGTACCCAGCTTGCTGGGGGGGGGGGGAGTGTAAAAGACTGGGGAAGGCAATGGCAAACCACCCCTTAAAAAAAGTCTGCCGTCAAAACGTTGTGAAAGCAACGTCACCCCAGAGTCGGAAACGACTGGTGCTTGCACAGGGGACCTTTCCTTTCCTAAGAGACAGGGGAAGGAGTGTTCCAGACCAGGGTCCCCCAAGTCAGCCAGCCCACCCGAGAAACAGCATCTTCCCCAGCCTTGGCTCTGAGGTGGTACGCTAGGAAACGGGGGAAGTGGGTGGGGGGGGAAACCCACAGGAATTCAAACACCCTCACGTTGAAGCTCCCTGCCCCCAATAAAGCCAAAATGAACATCAACGCCCCTTCCCTGAGTAAGGAGGGAGGAGAAAGCCTTCTCGGCAGATCAAACGATCCAGCAATGAAACCAGCCGCCGCCTCGATTAGGGGTCACCCAGCAGTCATCGGGATAGATTAAAGAGTTGAGAATGTTCCCGGGCGCTCCTAATCCCGGGAAGCCGAAGTTTCCAAGAAATCCGGGCAAGTCCCTCGCGGCAGTGAAACCGACCAGCCCCTTGGCCGAAAGCGCCCCCGATCCCTTGTGAAACTGACCAGCCCCTGCCTAAAGGAGCCCCCCCTCCAACCCCCGGTGAAACTGACCAGCCGCCTGCCCAAGGGAGTCCCCCAACCCATCCCTTGGGAAACTGCCTCTCGCCGCGAAAGAAGCCGAGGCCAAAGGGGGCGACGTCCCCCCTGCCCTCCTCCTCCTCCTCCGGCAGGGTTGGCAAGACGAGGCGACTTACCGGGAGACGGGAAGGGATCCGCGTCCACTTTCTCCGTTTTGATGAGGGTCAGGGTGGGCTTGAGGTCCACGGCCGCCTTCATGGTGAGGGGGGGGCGCGCACGAAGCGGGAGACTGCCTGGGGTGGATCCTGGGGGGGCCCCCGCGGCTGGGAAAGCGCCCCCGCCCCGCGCGCCTCTCCTGCGCGCAAAGTTTGGGGTGGGCAAGAAAACGCGAGTCCGCCGCCGCCTGGCTCCCCGCGGGGTCCCTCTCGCTCTCGTCGCCTCTCCTCCTCCTGCGGCGCGGCACGGCCCGATGGGCTCTGGAGCTCTCCCTTCCGCGTCCCCTTCTTTCAGCGAGGGCGTTTCTGGTGCGAGTCGCCTGGGCGCGCTGGTCCTGCCCCCCCCCCTCCCCTGCTTTCTTCCCCAGCCCAGTAGCGGTTTGCAGGGCGAGGAGCTCTGGGCCGGAGGGGAGGAGGGAAGCGCGTGGGCCGGCCTCTGCTCCGTGACAGCGGCCGGGGGAGGGACGCGCCTCCCTCCGCCCCAGCGGCCTGCTTCAAAAGCCCCAGCGAAACCCGCCAGCTGCCCCCCGGCCGGCGCGATGGGGAAAAAGAAAAAAGGAGGGCGCCGCCAGGGCCCACCCCTGTAGACTGCGCTCGGCCCCCTCCGCTCCTAGCCGAGCGGGAAAGGGGTGGGGGGTCAATTTCCGCCATAAAGCAAAAGATCAGTTATTTTGCTCCACATTAATTATCCCGGAGTTACTGTAAGAACCACCCAATTGCCACACCTAGGCTGAGGTCGCTAAATAATGCACTGGATTATGCCAGTTCACACAAAATCCAGTTGGAAAGTGCATTGAAAGTGGATTGAAGGTGCATTACCTTAGTGCGTTTGACCGCAGCCCTACTGTCAAACAGTCTTTTTTTTGTTTGGGGGGGGGGGGTTATAATGGAGGCCCGGAAGGAGAGGGATCAGCCCTTTAGCCTGATGGGTGATCTTACAACGTCTATTAATCTTGTGATGAATGAAGCTCTGAAATACTGCCAATTATTCTTCCTTCTGTCTCCTGGTCTGTATGGGAGGAGGTCGCAGGGCCTCTTCTGTAGGCAGGAGTGGCCCCTCCCACCAGAGAAGTTGGCAAGCCAGCCCTCTCTCCTCTACTAAACCTACTGGCTCCACTCACTGCTGCTTTGCCTGGCAGACCTAAATACTCAAGTCTTGCAATGCACTATATGAGTCCAGTGGCAATAAAACTGCATTCCAGGTATAAGCTTCCGTGTGCAACTGCACTTTTTCACGAAAGCTTCTACCCTGAGTAAAGGTGCCACTGGACTCAAGCTGGGCTCACATAATAGCAGACTCAAACTTTGTTCAGCAGGGCTACCATAGAAATCTATATGAGCCCAAATTACACATGACCAGGGGTCATTTTGTAGGAAAAAACTGTGCAGGAGCTCAGTAACGTATCTCATTTGCATATGCCCTGGGATCTGTGTGCAGCAGGGAAAGAACTCACTGCATGCAGACCCTAGCTGGAGGTTCAAGAGCTGTGCTCCTGTGAGCTCCTGCTGAATTCAAACCCTGCACACGACAATGGAGATCTAGGCAAGGGGCAGTGGTTCGGGTAGTGGCCTAGAATCAGGGACACCCAGGTTCAAATCCCCAGTTGTGCCATGAAAGCTCACTGGGTGACCTTGGGCCAGTCACACACTCTCAGCCTAACCTACTTTATAAAGTGGTTGCGAGGACAAAAATGGAGGGGAACAAACTGTTCTGAACAATGCCAGCCACTTTGAGTCCCCATTGGGGTGAAAGGCAGGATACATAAATAAAGTCAATAAATAAATCCTGACATGCAGTTTAGCTTCCAAAAAGTAGCAGGGTGAGAAAAGGGATTGTGGACTGCCCATAGCCAGATTAGATGTACTGTGTGGAACTGATCCAACAGAGGGAGACTGTTCCAGTGCCATTTTTCCAGTCCAAATCCCCACCATCTTTTAGCCCATAGGGGAAAAGACGGGTTCCCCCACCCCCACATTGCAACTTGCAAGAGCTAGGGCAGTTCTGATCAGGGAAATGGGCAAGGACGCAGAATGCTAATCCCTTATCTCTGTATTAGGCCCCTCTGCAGCTGCTTTTTGAAGTTAAGGAGCTTTATATTAGTTTTATACAAGCATTTCTCCACCTGGCCTGCCTTACAGGTTGTTGTGCCACGTATGTCACCTTGAGCTATCCATGCCTGCTTGAAGTTCTTCAAGGAAATGTGGAGTAAATACATGCTTAAAAAATCATGAGTGTGCCCACCATGAAAGGAAAAATTGTAAGAACATAAGAGAAGCCATGTGGAATCGGGCCAGTGGCCCATCCAGTCCAACACTCTGTCACACAGTGGCCAAAAAACCCAAGTGCCATCAGGAGGTCAACCAGTGAAGCCAGGACACTAGAAGCCCTCCCACTGTTGCCCCCGCAGCACCAAGAATACAGAGCATCACTGCCCCAGACAGAGAGTTCCATCAATACCCTGTGGCTAAGGGCCACTGATGGACCTCTGCTCCATATGTTTCTCCAGCCCCCTCTGGAAGCTGTCTATTCTGTCGCTCTAATTGCAGATACCAGAGGCTGATCAAAAACATAATCTGCCCCCTTGTTTGCAATGCATGTAGTAAAAATAGGAAGAAAGATTACTGTCCTCTTGCTGCTCTGCTTTTTTTTTTTAGCATGTAGCAATATTTAAGATATAACAGGTCAAGGTGAGGGTGGGGTTTAATAACAAGTATTACACAACTGCTCGTTTCTTGAGATGGGTCAGCTTGGTTGAATTGAACTTCTGACTGCTTTGGAAACCATCCAGAGGTACTACTGGAGAACGTATAAGGGCATGAAAAAGAGTCAGTCTATTTCCTGTGGTTAAAAAAAAAAAATGAAACAGAACAACCTACAGGCTATATATCATCTTTCCAGTTTTATTTCTTGTCTCAGTGGCTGTACGCTGTTAAGCGCTGTGGAAGATTTCTTATCAAGTCTTCATCGGGATTGGGAGGATGCAAATGAGGGAACTGATATGGTTTAGACTCTGAAATTAGATTATCTCCCCCCCCCCTTTCAAGTATTTTATTCTGGCACTCGGCAAGGCAACGGCACTCTTTCTATCTATCAAGTACATTTTTACCCTGCCCTACTTCCAAGGAGATCAGGGTGATGTATATAGTTTACCCTTCCCTCTTTTATACACCCCATCAGGTAGTTGCCAGCTCCGGGTTGTCAAATACCTGAAGATTTTGGAGGTGGAGCCTGGGGAGGGTGAGGTTTGGGGAGGAGAAGGATCTCAGTGGGATACAAGGCTACAGAATTCATCCTACAAAGCAGCCATTTTGTCTGCGGAAACTGATCTTGGCCACCTGGGGATCAATTGTGATAGTGAGAGATCTTCAGGTGCCACCTGGAGGTTGGCATCCTTACATGAGGTAGGCCAGGCTCTGAGAGAGAGTGGGAGACTGGCCCAAGCTCACTCAGAAAGTTCTGTGGAAGAGTAGGGATTTGAACTCGTCTCCCGGGTCCAAATTCAACCGCATGTGACCAAGTCCATGAGCTTACTGTACTGGAAGTCCAGTTTAGTGGGGTGAAGACTTCCTAAGGAGGGAATTACTCACAACAGATGAAGTCAGAAAAATTTTATTCAATTTTATGGAAGATGTTTGTAGGTAGGTAGGTAGGTAGGTAGGTAGGTAGGTAGGTAGATAGATAGATAGATAGATAGATAGATAGATAGATAGATAGATAGATAGATAGATAGATAGATAGATAGATAGATAGATAGATAGATAGATAGATAGATAGTCCCATCAGCAGGTGCATGTGAAGGAGCAGGGAATCAAACCCGGTTCTCCCAGATAAGAGTCTGTGCACTTAACCACTACACCAAGCTGGCTCTCTACCAGGGGTGTCAAACATGGAGCCTGGGGGCCAAATCAGGCCCCTGAGGGGCTCCTATCAGGCCCCCAAGCAACTGGATGTCATCTTCTTCCTTCTCCCTCTCTCTAGCTTCCTTCTGCATAGCAGTTTGCTTTGCAAGGCTTGCTCAATCGCACGGGAGCTACAGAGCAAAACTTCTATTTTCTCCATTAGCTGAGGCTCCTCACTTGGGGAGGAGGGGCAGCTTGCTTTGCCAGGCTCTCTCAATTGCACAGCAGAGCAATTGAGCCAAGCCTCTCTTCCTTCTATTGGCTGAGGCTCGTCCCCCTCCTGGTGCAGAGCCAGAGCTTCCTTTGACCAGTTCCTTAGATCCCATGGGAGAAATACAAAGAAAGCACCTTTAAGACCAACAAGTATGTCTTATTTTAAGGTTTTTTAAAGCAAAAATCTTTAATTGTGTTTGTCTGTATCCTTTATAAAGTTTATATCTCTGCTACCCAAGCTTAAATAGGTACACACATGGCCTGGCTCGACATGGCCCAGCCCAACAAGGTCTCATTTATGTCAGTTCTGGCCCTCATAACAAAGAAGTTCGACACGCCTGCTCTATACCAAAATGCCCCTCTTAGCTCCTCCCACTCTGTAAAAGCATTCAGTGGATACCAGAGAAGGAGCTGGCAGGCTGGCACCATGGTACCCATGGGCACCAGGCTGGGAACCCCAATCCAGAGAAGCACATCCCAAATCAATGAAATGTTAGCAACTGTTGTTTTGTGTCTTCAAAAGGGGCAATTTCTCCACTACTGATACAGTGCAGAGTGTGTGCAAGGCCAAATCCAACCCACAGTTTGTGAGTCTTGTCGCAAAATATGTGAGGTCTGCATCACACCTGCACATTACAAAGAAAGACTTGGGTCGCACATCAGATATTTTATTGTTGCCGAGACCACAAACAGCAAAACACAGATAGGAACATATGACTCACAAAAGCAGCAATTACTGGCACCATCTTTTTTAAAAAAAAAAAAAACCCTACAACCTGGTGTGTGTTTTTTTTCTTCCTCCCTGTGGTTCTCTCACAAGAAACTTACCTTTTCACACCATTCTGGCAAGCTGGTTTTGCTTAGCTGGTAAATAGCATTGATGTATTTTGCTATCACGTTTTGTATAAAATCCCATTCGGTAGCTTTGTACATAACATTATTTTTGTGTATCCAAGTTGTCTGTCTGTCTGTCTGTCTGTCTATCTATCTATCTATCATGGTGACCCCGATCTAGAGAAGTCTGAGGGCAATCTGCATGTGCCAGAGATCTTTTAAATAACTTTCCAATACATGTACCCTTTGGAAGAGACCAAATGACAACACATCAATGCCATTCACTACATAGGAGGAGAATAGGCAAGGCTCATGCTTCAAGGAAGCAGTCTACTGTGCAGAACTAGCTACTGGCCCTGCACATGCATGGATGCATTGCAACAAGGCTTTCTGATCTGAGGGACACTGCATTTGAAATTCTTGCTATCAAAATATTTGCCACTTGTGTCCCCTGGAGTTGCTTTAGCTACTGATCCTCTACATGCCCTGACCTGGATGGCCCAGGCTAGGGCTTTTATATATATATATATATATATATATATATATATATATATATATATATATATATATATATATATATATATATATATATATATATATATATATATAGTAGGAAAAGCCCAGCAGGAACTCATCTGCATATCAGGCCACACACCCCGACACCAGGCCAGCCGAAACTACATTCCTGTGCATTCCTGCTCCAAAAAAAGCCCTGATCTTGTCAGATCTCAGAAGCTAAGCAAGGCTGAACCTGGTTTGTATCTGGATGGGAGACCTCCAAGGAAGTCCAGGGTTGCTACATAAAGGCAGGCAATGGCAAACCACCTCCGTTTGTCTCTTGCCTTGAACACACATGAAATTGCCTTATACCGATTCCTATCATTGTCTACTCAGTGTTGTCTACTCAGACTGGCAGAAGTCTTCCCCATCCCCTACTGCCTGGTCCTTTTGGCTGGAGATGCCAGGGACTGAACCTGGGACCTGCTGCATGACAAGCAGATGCTCTGCCACTGAGCCATGGCTCCTTCCCCATCCAAAGCCCTCCAAGGTTGCTAACTTGATAGCACTTTTCACCCCCATGCCCTGTCAAGTTCCAGACTGCCAGCTTTGTTGCCCTTTCCCTTGTGATGGTTAGTTGCTAGGCATGCCAGCAGGTCTGAGAAGTTGGTGTGGATTGGCCAATGAGTCTTGGAGGCATCACTGGGCTCGAACTTGTTTCTCACATCTGCTTGTTAACTCTTGTGTAAGGCTTGGGGGAAATTATTTCAATGTACCTGATGAAGTGTGCCTGCGCGCAAAAGATTCTACCCAGAATTAAACTTTGTGGGGCTCAAACTTTGTTCTATAGACAGACACCGAGACTTCCACATATCCACTTCCTAAGGGAATAGGGCATTTGAAGAACTAAAATGTCACAGTTTCCTCAACCATGCATCCCCATGTTTTGTGTTTGTTTTGCTCATAGTGGGGCAGGAGGAATAGGAAAGAAAGACAGACTGATTTCGCACTAGGGCTTGTTCCAGGTAGAGAGCCCTTTTGCCCCCAGGGCTTCTCTCCATTTTTGCACAAGTTGCCCCGGAGCTGCGAGTTGGCATGCCGCTTTCCCACAGCAAGCAGAAACCACTTGTCGGAGGATCTCGCTTGCTGAGGAATAGCAGCACGCCAACTCGCAGCTCCGGGGCAACTTGTGCGAAAATGGAGAGAAGCCCCATTAGCAAAAGGGCTCTCCACCTGGAACAAGCCTCATGTGAAATCGGTCACAGTTTTGTTTGAGCAGAACAACTTAGAAGCAGATGACTACAGCTAGGACTTTGCCTGGCCCCTATCAGCAGCAGAAAGTTAGAAGATGATTCCCCCCCCCCCCGCCCAAGCATGCAGCTGTACAAGGGAGTGGGGGGAATCTTGCTAAATATCCAAGCGTCAGGATGCCTCTTTAAAGCAAGGTTGCCAAACAGTCTTATATACGTCACCTAATCTATTTCTGGGCCTCCAGTTCCCTGCGGAAAACGCTTATGAAATGCTTTGAAGGGAGATGCAATTCTGTTTTTTATGGAAACGGAAATTTGGAATGGAGAAAAAGGATGACTTCAACTAGATCAGCTCTTCAGGACTGGGAGTCAGGGACAAGCCGTGGGATTTGTTTGCATCTCTCTTTCACGTTCATTCATTGGACATCACTTGGTTTAAAAGAATTTTGTCCCGCTCTCCCACCGCCCACTGCCTTCCACCAGTCAGGGTTTAGAGAAGCTGGCAGATGGGGAGCGATACTAGCTGGAAGCCAAGAGAGAGGAGACTGCAAAGAAAGGGGTAGCCATAGGCCTCGGATTCAGTGGGAGCTCACAGGAGCACAGCTCCTGAACCTTTCTGAGAGTCCCACCTCCTCTTTCTGAGAGTTCCACCTCCTTGTCCAGTGAATAGTATGTGCAACTGTGTAACAATCCCTGGATGAGCTCCACCACCTATTTTTCTACAAAACGACCCCTGGGTAGCCATATAGGTAGGATTGCCAATCCCCAGGTGGGGGTAGGGGATCCCCTGGTTTGGAGTCGCTCCCCTCACTTCAGGGTCATCAGAAAGAGGGGAGGGGGAGAGAAATGTCTGCTGGGCACTCCATTATACTCTATGGAGACCAATTCTCAAAAGGTATAATGGAGAATTGATCTGTGGGTAACTGGGGCTCTGGGGAGGCTGTTTTTTGAGGGAGAGGCACCAAATTTTCAGCATAGCATCTGGTGCCTTTCCTCAAAACATCCCTCAACTTTCAAAAAGATTGGACTAGGGGGATCCAATTCTATGAGCTTCCAAAGAAGGTGCCCCTATCCTTCATTATTTCCAAATGGAGGGAAGGCATTTAAAAGGAGTGTGGTCCCTTTAAATGTGAGAGCTGGAACTCCCTTTGGAGTTCAGTCATGCTTGTCACACCCTTGCTCCTGGCTCCGCCCCCAAAGTCCCCAGATATTTCTTGAGCCAGGCCTGGCAACCTTACATATAGGACCGCCAACTTTTAAAATGTCCCTCTAATAGCAACTAGCCCAACTGTCCTTGCATGAGCCTCCCGCTTCTCTCCACGCCGTGAAAAAGCACGCTTGATTTCTGCAAAGCAAGAGAGACTGTTTAGAGAGCCAAGAGCAGAACAGCCCACTCTCCTTCCAGCCGCTTGGCAGCTCTGGATGTGTGTGTGAAGAAATCCTTCCCCATTGAAAACCAATCTCAAAGAAACAGCTGCCTTTAGGCACGACTCATTACACTGTAGGCTTGGGAGGAGAAAGCATGATGCAGTTTCCAGGAGCCAATCGTCTTCTGTTTTTAAAAACATTGCATTGGAATGTTGTAACTTCCAGGGCCATGAATGAGCACTTATGCAAACACACACAGGCACGCACACTGTCCTTCCCCTTGCAGTGGGGAACGGTCCCGTTGTGATGGCTAGGGAGGAGGGAAGAAGAGGTGGGGCTGGATTATGTAGCCACCTGCAGCTTCTATAAGAAAAGGAGGATGCTGTCCAAGTGCATCTGTGGTCCCAGGAGCAGGAACAAAGGGCCTGGCCATGCCTCGACGTTCAGTGGTGGGCTCAGGATGAGGAGGACCTCCCCCCCCCCCCCACAAACACACACCAGCAATGCTTGGAGCAGAAGACAAAGCCGGGGCCTCGGAACCTTGCCTGATGAACAGCTGAGCGGTTGGCCTGGAGTTGTCAGCAGTGTGCCCCCCCCCCGTCCCAGAAAGTTCTCACGGAAACAACTGCCAGCAAGCACAGGCGGAGAGTCCAATGGGAGCACGCGAGAAGCCGGAGTGGCAGGAAGGAGCAAAGAGCAGGGCCGGGGAGCTGAAATCCCACATCTTTCTGTGCTACTCAACTGAGAAGCTGTAGGGTTTGCAAGAAAGAAAGAAAAAAGACCAGCTCCTAAGCTTGAAGGCACACGGAGGCATCTGTCTTTTTAATGACCCTGCTGCCACCTCCAAGTCCTCAGCAGGAGAAACTTTTTCTACCATTGAGCTTCAAGCACGGAGGGGGACAACTTTGCATGTCAGGTGACAAAGATGCAGGAGCAGAGGAAGGAAGGAAGGAGGGAGGCATAGAGATCACAAAATATACATTTAACTCCAGACAAGAAATACATACAAAGAATGCAAATAGAGTGGATTAAAAGGAACACATCACAATTCCTAATATGTTCATTGCTACAAATATTCTGGATTCAGATAACCAAGATGGAAAACTTAGGGTACGCTTTACGGTATCTATAATCACAAAGGGAGGTGGGTGGATGCCTGTAGCATCAGATCATGTAGCTAAGTCCTGCATTCCCTCTTCTTTCCTAGACTTCTGATTAACTGTGAATTGGGGATGGAACA
This sequence comes from Heteronotia binoei, assembly GCF_032191835.1. NCBI lineage: Eukaryota > Metazoa > Chordata > Lepidosauria > Squamata > Gekkonidae > Heteronotia > Heteronotia binoei. Next base: position 23,865,372 of record NC_083234.1, on the reverse strand, counting down.
GGGCTTATAAACAGGGCATTTTCCATGTGTCTTCATGTGGTGCTGACAGCTTTTCAATGGATACAGTGTGGATGCAAGTGATTGGACGATCAAATTGGAAGTTCTCACAAGTCTGAAAGGATCCACAGTATTGTCCGCCATTCAAATATTTCCCGTTCAAGGGCAATGTCTTATGCACTGATTGAGGATTGAAAGCAGGTGTTCCAATGAAAGTGTGCATTCCAATGCATCCCTTACAGCAGAAAACTATACATTTTAAAAATGATACAGCCAGCATACATTCAAGAATCCCTATGGAAATAAGGATCACAAACTCTTTGCAGAGGTACCTTCTCCCTTTCAGATTAGCTGTGCTCTGCCCACTGCCTTAATCCAGTTTCAAACCTTGGGGGACCAGAAACCAGATTCTGAATCCTAGCAGAGACTTCTGGTGACTTTGTGAGCTTCTGACGTACATGGAATAATCCTACTGATGGAGCTGAGTGATAGCTGGGAGATAAATCTTTGACATTCAAATTAGGCCAAACAATCCAAACAAGATTCATGAAACTACTGTGGCTGAGCCTGCCTTAATCAAGAGCTAATTCATCTGATCAGTCCACCATTGAGCATATCGGCAAAAACTCAGGGCAAACTATATTGAAACGCATATTGAAACACTGGTAAAGGTCTATAGGCTGCATCTGCAAAATGTTGTCCCCATATACAAGTGTTAACATTGTTTTCATGAACACATGAAGCTGTCTTATACTGAACCAGGCCATTGGTCCATCAAAGTCAGTACTGTCTATTCAGACTGACCATGGGTCTCCACAATCTCAGCCCAAGGTCCTTTGCATCATCTATTACCGCATCTATTTTAACTGGAAATGCCAGGGATTGAACCTGGGACCTTCTGCATGCCAAGAAGATGCTCTTTCACTGAGCCACAGTCCCTCCCAGTACCACATTGATGACCCACAAGATTTGGTTCCTTCACCAGACTCTTGAAAGCTGATATCCCGGAAATCTTGATGGTCTTTAAGATGCTATTGGACTTGAAGCTAGCTCTTCTATTGCAGACCAACACAGCTATCCACCTGAAACTAACACTGCTTCCAGAAGATAGGCAGATACAGGGTTATGAAGACATCAACAGGAAGAGAATTCCTATTATGATGAAAAGGCCTTTGGGGGTGGGGGGAGATTTGCTACTGCCCATGCTATAATGTCTGGACCAGGTGGCCAAACTTGCTTAGTGTAAGAGCCACATAGAATAAATGTCAGATGTTTGAAAGCCACAAGACATGAACATCAGAGGAAGGAAGGAAGGAAATTAACTTGCATTCTTCAAGTCACAGGCTGGCTTGGCTTGGAGAAGTGATCTAAAGAGACAAATGCCTTCTCCAAGCCAGCTAACAAAGTGGTGGGGGCTTCAAGAGCCACACAATATGTATGAGAGAGCTGCATGTGGATCCCAAGCCACAGTTTGGCCATCCTTGGTCTGAACACTACTATCCAGTGATCAGGGGAGGCAGACAGAGTCCATTTTGCATCTGTGTTCCAAAGCAACCTGCAACAGTCCAGAACTGGGACCTTCAGTCTTTCCGGATCACCGTTTGGTGTCTATTAACACAGTAGCCAGCACTGGGGATTCCCTTTAGGTACAAAGCACCTTTCTGATAATGGGCCTTGAACAGTGGACCAAAGAGATGTCAATTGAGGATTTAACCTTTGCACCAACTAATATTCAGATGAGGGAGGGACCAGCCTTGTTAATATGAACATATGAAGCTGCCTTATACTGAATCAGACCCTCAATCCATCAAAGTCAGTATTGTCTACTCAGCCTGGCAGCGGCTCTCCAGAGTCTCAAGCCGAGGTTTTTCACACCTATTTGCCTGGACCTTTCTTTAGGTGGAGATGCTGAGGATTGAACCTGGGACCTTCTGCTTCCCAAGCAGATGCTCTGCCACGGAGCCACCGTCCCTCCCTAATAAGGAATAAGGAAAACTCTTCACAGCAACAGGACAGAACTGATCAAGTGGTGCTTCCTGATGCCTCTCAACAATAAACACATCAGGCTTCATCAATATCCTGCACAATGTTTGCGCTTAAGTTGTTCGTGCTGCCCTCCCTGCCCCCCCTTCCTCTCGCCTGCTTTACCCACCCTGACATTAATGGAGTTGACTACCTCCCATGCAGTACCTCTCTGGCACACCAGTATTGCCTAGATTTCATCTTAATTAGAAGCCCTTTCCATAAATGCCAAAGGTAGTTCTCTCCCACTGCACAAATGATAGCCCAGATTAAAATCAGAACCAATGGTGTTATTCCAAGGGAAAGAGCCAACATAAAGGGCTTTATCACAATGTGGCCATTGATGGAAAGAACAGTGGGGAATGAACCGTATAATGGAAAGAGCTTAGAAATGACTGCTGGGAGTGGAACCACAACGGCAATGGAGGGAAAAAGTAAATGGATGTGGGTATACTCTGGGGAGATTCTTTCCAGGAATGTGAAGTCATGTGGGGAAATAGATTCAGGTGGGTAGGCATGTTGTTCTGAAGCAATAGAACGAAGTTTGAATCCAGAGGCACCTTTAAGACCAATAAAGTTTAATTCTGGGTACAAGCTTTTGTGTGCATTCACACTTCTTCAGAAGCAAGCATGCACACAAAAGCTTATACCCAGAATTAAACTGGTCAGAGAGCCAGTTTGGTGTAGTGGTTAAGTGCGTGGACTCTTATCTGAGAGAACCAGGTTTGATTCCCCACTCCTCCACTTGCACCTGCTGAAATGGCCTCGGGTCAGCCATAGCTCTGGCAGAGGTTGTCCTTGAAAGGGCAGCTGCTGTGAGAGCCCTCTCCAGCCCCACCCACCTCACAGGGTGTCTGTTGGGGGGGAGGAAAATAAAGGCGATTGTGAGCCATTCTGAGACTCTGAGATTTTGAGTGGAGGGCAGGATAAAAATCCAGTATCATCATCATCATCTTCTTCTTCTTCTTCTTCTTCTTCTTCTTCTTCTTCTTCTTCTTCTTCTTCTTCTTCTTCTTCTTCTTCTTCTTCTTCTTCTTCTTCTTCTTCTTCTTCTAGGAGCCACTGGGATTAAACTTTGTTCACATGGGAAACGTTTCAGAAAGGCAATATACCAGAGAACTGGCAGCCATCTTGGTCACGCAGAACGCACATCAAAGGACAGGAGGAAACACTGACAATATCAGCCAAATGAAATAGCCTGGCTTTGATCAGATTGTCACCTATTCCAATAATGGCCAAACAGATGGCAATGTAAATAAAAAGCTCCGCTAGATCGGACCACTGGTCCATCTAGTCAAGCGTCCTGTGTTGTGTGGTGGTGGAAAAGGGGTCCCCAAAAAGCCTACAAGCAGACCACAGAGGACAAAGTCATCCTCTGCGGTTGCTCCCTGTTTTTATGCATGTGGAAGTAGTCATTACAGGAAACAATTTGGAAAAGCTCGAAAGAAGGATGGCTGTTCTCCAGTGCTGGTACACTGTCTCTATGCATGGAGATTTCAATTCTAATTACACCCAAATAGCCCTTCATCAAGCATTCCTCCTTGTTAATCTTGGAGTGAGCGAGTCAACATGACTGGACATTGGGGGGGGGGGGGCTACATCACTCTAAATGTGCATAGATGTTATATCCTCGAATGGGATGCCTCGTTTGACTTAACCTGGGAGATGCCGTCTAACCCAGGGGTGTCAAACACCTGAATCAGGCCCCTGGAGGGCTCCTATCAGGCCCCCAAGCAACTGGCGGCCATCTCCTTCCTTCTACCTCTCTCTTGCCCCCTTCTGCATCACAGCTTGCTTTGCCAGGCTTGCTCAATTGCACAGGAGCTACAGAGCAAAACCTCTATTTTCTCCATTGGCTGAGGCTTCTCCCCTGGGGAGGAAGGTGGGGAGGGAGAGTTTGCTTTGCCAGGCTCTCTCAATTGCACAGCAAAGCTAGTGAGCCAAGCCTCTCCTCCTTCTATTGCCTGAGGCTCCTCACCCTCCTGGTCCCCTGAGGAAGGAAGGAAAGAGCCAGAACTTCCTTTGCCCAGTTCCCTGGATCCTATGACAGAAATACAAAGAAAGCACCTTTAAGACCAATGAGTGCTAACGTTTTAAGCATGTTTTAGATTTTCTTTAATTGTGTTTGTCTGTGTCCTTTATAAAGTTTCTATCTCTGCTACCTAATCATAAATAGGAACAGACACAGCCTGGTCAAGCATCGCCTGGCCCAACAAGGTCTCATTTACGTCAGATTCGGCCCTCATAACAAATGAGTTTGACACCCCTGCTCTAACCTCTCCTCTTTACTTTGTCCTCTCACACTCTCCATGTAGCCTTCCATAGAGACACATGTCTCTGCAGGTCTCTCCTGTAGAGACAATGCCTTCATACTCCCAAGTCCCAACTCATACTCCCATACCAATGTCGGACAAGCTGACCATTTGTGACAGGGAAAGTACTTTTTAGATTAGCCTTCTTTCTCTTCTTTTGACTGCAACCTGAATGTGAACTGGGTCTACTTGAATAAATGTAACTCTACCTTTTGCAATACACTTCTTGGGAGATGTATTTACTACACTCAGTATCACGCTTCTATGACTTGGCAAACTCTGATAAATTAACCAAATATCCCAATAATTACATGCCCAAACTGTTGATTATTTAGACAGAACAAGGTTCTTAACCTGATGCTGGCAGCTCCCACCACATCCCAACAAAACCAAGCCTCGCCAACAGTAACAAAGACCATGCCTTTTCATTATGGAAGAGGCAGACAGAACTTCAAGGACTGAGAGAAGAGCCTTAGAGGGTATCCTAGGAAGGTGCCACCAAAATATTAGAGAACCGCAGCCAAAGATTTCATCGATTCCTGCAGATCACTGTTTGAATGTCACTCTTCCTTATCCTCTTCTAAAACCATTGGAATGGTTTTATGAGCTCTTGGGCCCAGGGTATCCATTCCCATGTCCAACCAAAGCTTGTTCTCCCCCTCTTTCAATCCCCGATGGTGTCAGTTGGGGTTCTGTGTCTCCTTTTACCAGGAAATAGATGATGGTCCCAGAGGATTCTGGGATCAGTTTCCCATTGTATGATGGGAAGACTCCAAAGATTATCTTGACTTTTGCATTCTCTATGACTGACAGTCACTAGAGGCCTAACCATGTCAACCTCTGATGCCAGCCATGTACCCACAGCCCCTCACCCTTTTCACCCAAAGGGTTATTAACACGTGGAATTCACTGCCACAGGAGGTGGTGGTGGCTACAAGCATAGACAGCTTCAAGAGGGGATTGGATAAGTATATGAAGCAGAAGTCCATCAGTGGCTACTAGCCATAGTGTATTGTTGGAACTCTCTGTCTGGGGCAGTGATGCTCTGTATTCTTGGTGCTTGGGGAGGGCACAGTGAGAGGGCTTCTAGTGTCCTGGCCGCACTGGTGGACCTCCTGATGGCACTTGGTTTTTTGGCCACATGTGACATAGAGTGTTGAACTGGATGAGCCATTGGCCTGATCCAACATGGCATCTCCTATGTTCTCAGCCATTTGCACCCCTTCTCTCTGTTTACTCTATTTCTCTGACTCCTTGCTCCAGCCTTCTTTTCCTCTTCTCCTTCTCTGGTCCTACTCCCATGGTTTTATTCCTCCTCTCCCAGGATTCTGCATCCTTTCTTTTTAACTGCGCTGTTGTTCTTTGGGTCTAAAAGTAGCTCAGCTGCCACACTGAGACCTTCCGTGACATAACAGCAGCTCGGCCAATCGGCATCATGGAAAGTGCCATCAAATGCACATGAACCATAGTGACCCTGTAGGGTTTTCAAGGCAAGAAACAGACAGAGGTGATTTGCCATCACCTGCATCTCCATAACAACCCTTGACTTCCTTAGTTGTCTCCCATGCAAGTACCAACCATGGATTACCCTGCTTAGATTCCATGATCTGATGAGATCAGGCTAGCCTGGGCCATCCAGGTCAGGTCTCCAGATCCCAGCTTTGATTCTCAAAAGCTCATACCCTGAAAACTATATTGGTTCCAAAGGTGCTACTGAATGTGAATCGAGCTCTTTCACTCAAGGGACCTTTGCTTTACGTGTCCCATTCTGCTTCCATTTATCCTTGGGAGTGGGGGGGGGGGGCGGACACAGCCTCTTCCAACCGCCTCCGTTTGGCAGCTCTGCTTTTCAAGGCTAAGCAAGACTTGCCTCGATACGTGTTTGGATTTCTTGGGGTGGTTTTCTTGGACGACGATCCTGGCTGCCCAACAATGCGACTCCTGTTCAGCTTGTTATGCCGTGGAGCTGCCCTGAATAGAATCCATCTAAAATTATAAGCAGGGGCAGCCCTCGAGGCTCGGCAAGATCACAGACCCCATGCCGGGCCTGAACAAAGACCCTGCTATTTCCTAACAATTAGTCCTGGCTAGAAAGACATCTATCTCCTTCCATTAGAAGCACCACGTGCCTCCGAGCCAGGGCATTGTACAGCTAATTAAATAACACGCCTCTCTCCCCATGCTGGTCTCCTGATTAGCTTTTCTCCATCCTGACTCTTTGTCACAGCAAATGGGAAGGAGCCAACCAGCCCGTCAGCTGCAGCTTCCAAGCCCAGCTGAAACCTTCCCAATGGTTCCTCTGTTTTGGTTGCCAGTTATTTTCACGTCTCTAATTCCTTTTAAAAAAAAAAAAATGTGTTGAGTGATCCACGTCCTTTAAAAAGAATACACACACACACACATAGTGGTAGAAGGGTATTCTACTCTCCCCATCAGGACTGACTTCAGCCAGAAATACAAAATTCAGGGAGGATGCAAGAGAAAAAGGGAAGGAGCCACGCTCTCGGGGGAGGTCCTGCTAGAAATGGCAAGCGCTGGCAGTGAGAAATTCCTCAAGTAGCAGCATTTAGATGCCCATCGTACATCGAGTCCAGCCTCCCTTGCTGCAGTATTCCATCTTCTATCGAGCCTACTGATGTATCACCAGTTCCAGCTCTTGAACGACACAGTAGACAAGTTGCACCTTTAAAACCGACTAAGTTTTATTCAGAATGTAAGCTTTCATATGCTCTTAAGCAGACTCCATCAGTCCCAGCTCCGTTTGTATTACGGCCTGATTAATTTGTCTACCGCCTGACATGGAGGAATTGTAATTGTTTAATTTTTTTATTGTTTTTTACTGTTTATATTTGTTGTTCGTTGCCTATTGTTTCATACTTACTTGTTCAAATTTCTTGTAATCTGTTCTAAGCCCACCCATGGGATAGGGCGGAATAGACATTAGCGAAAATAAATAAGTAAATACATTTATTTGGGAGGACCTAGTCTTGGCAAGTCAACAAAGCATCCGCAGCAAATAGGGAAGAAACAAATATTCTTAAACTTAGGTTAGAATGTAAACTTTCAGCTCCAGCCCCGTACTTCTAGGGACAAATATCATAGCTGAGCATGAAACCCAAAGTCTGGCCTGGTTGAAGGTCAGAGGCCATCAGCTGCTGACCACCATGACAGCTTAATCTGCTTCTCCCCAAAGCTTCAGCTGTGACCTATGACCCCTGTCTTGCCTAGGGCTGCCAGGTCCCCCTTGGCCACCAGTGTGGGGGGCAGAATTGCCCGATCCTGGTTGGGAAACTCCTGAAGCTTTGAGGGCAGGAAGAGCTCAGTGAAGTACAATGTCACAGAGTCCACCCTTCAACACATCCAGTTTCTCCAGGGGAACTGATCTCTGCAGGAGATGAGCTGTAAACTCAGGAGATCCTGCCTGGAGACCGGCACCCCTAGTCTTCTCCAAGAACGCAGATTGTACACTCACCTCTAAGAGTATACAATTTGGGTAGCCAAGCATAAGGTTTGGCAGGCAATCAGGAATACGCAGGGCTGGGTCTTGAGCTCAGAAGAAACAAAGAAAAGAACACAAGGCCTAACAGAGTCCTTCATAGCAGTCCTCTGGACAATATACCCAGCTATGAGTACTACTCCAAATTCTACAACTACTCCAAATTCTAGTATCCAGGATCTAATATAAAACATGAGGCAGATTCTAAGGGACAGATTGTAAAGCATCAAGAGAATGTCTGAAAATTTCAATAGTGTTTGGTTTGCAGGGATACCAGCCTTCATGAAGGATCTGGAGATCTCCCAGAATTACAGCTTACCTCCAGGCTACAGATGTCAATTCCTCTAGAGCAGGTGTGGCCAAACTTGCTTAACAAAAGAGCCACATAGAACAAAAGAGTTTTGGGAGCCACAAGACATGAATGTCCGATGTTTAAGAGTCACAAGGCATGGGAATCAGATATTGGAGAGCAGGCAGGCAGATGGGGAAGGGGAGGGAGAGATGGAAATAAAGCAACTTTAAATTTATTCTCCAAATTGCATTATACAAAAAAAACAAAACACTAGCCCATAGAAAGGAGGTTTGGCTTGGAGAAGTGATTTAAAGAGAGGGATGCCTTCTCCAAGCTGGCCAGCTGGACAGTGGGGGCTTCAAGAGCTACACAATGGGTGTTTTCGCACTCACCTTCAGCCGGCGCGATGCCCCTCTTCACCGCGCAGGATCTGCACGGATTTTGCACTAAACGCCACGGAGCGGCCGGAAGAGCCGGAAACTCCCGGCGCAAAAGCGGTGCAAACGGAAACTGCTTTTTGGCGGTTTCCGTTTGCGCCGCTTTTGCGCCGGGAGTTTCCGGCTCTTCCGGCTGCTCCGTGGCGTTTAGTGCGAAATCCACGCAGATCCTGCACGGTGAAGAGGGTCCCCGTTTTCCCTGGGCTCCATATCTCTAGGAGTTTCCCAGCCTGGTGGAAATATTGCACTTATTCCAGAATTGTTAAAATTAAAGGGTCCCTGCCTCCCGACAAAAAAAATATAAAAACACATTGAGACAAGCCCAAAACCATGAAAAATGGTGGGACAGAACACAAATGCTGAACCAATGTGATACAGTAGTGACACCGCTGGACTAAACTTTGGAAGACTCAAGTTCAAATTTCTACTCAGCAAGGAAGCACATTGGGTGATTTTGGACTAGACCCTCTCAGAAAAGCAGGATATACTAAAGAAAATTTTAATGCCTCTCTGATCTTGTTAGAGAATGGATGTGATAAAAGTGTAATGGTTAGATAGATATTATTTATTTTAAATACACTAAATGAATAAAACATTTGACAAACTCTTCATGGGATTACAGTTGTCAAAACAAATTAATTCCTAATCCATCATTAATTTTAAATCACACTGCCCCTAGTGGACAGGGCTGGGAATTCTACTTCTGTTAACGCCTATTAGGGACAGGTCAAATTGATGCATTGTAAGTACAGCAAATGAAAGATGAAGGGTTGTAGACAGTGTTCCCTCTAAGCTGAGTTAGTGTGAGCTAGCTCACAGTTTTTTAGCCTCCAGCTCACACGTTTTTGTCTTAGCTTAGGAAAAATGGCCCCAGAGCAAACTAATTTATGCAGCAGCTCGCAAATTTAATGCCAGTAGCTCAAGAAGTAGAATTTTTGCTCATAAGACTCCACAACTTTGAGGGAGTATTGGTTGTGTGTCCCTGAATCTTCCAGGTATAAGGTCCTTCCAAGGGCTGCCAACCTCCAGCTAGGTCCTGAGTTTTTACAGAATTACAGCTGATCTCCAGACATGGAAATCAAATCCTCTGGAGAAAATTAGCAGTTTCAGAAGGTAGACTCTAGCCTATGGTATCACCTTCCGCTGAACCCCCTCCCCTTCCTAGGCTCCACCCCCAAATGCCCATGATGTCACATGGAAGTGATGTCATCACACCAATGAGGTTGAACACAGCGACATCACCCTGCCCTCCCCACTCCCAGAAGGCTTCCTCCCACCCACACCTGGCAGCCAGGTAAGTAGACCTTGGTAAATACAGAGGATACCCGGTAAATATTTGGCAAAAAAATTACAATGTGTCCGAGTAGCACATGTGCTACTCAGATACATTGTAATTTTTTTGCCAGGTAAGTAGATCTGGCAACCCTAAGATTGGAGCTCTTCGCGCTACAGTGTCTTTTCCCCCTAGATCAGAGGGAAATGGAGACAAACCTCGGGGAGATACCAGTATCCTTTTCAGAATTCCTCCTTACTCAACCAACACTCTATCCTGAGACAGTTACGGGAGCCAGCTGGATAACAGAAGCACAAGAGGCAGGGGAAAGACCAACGTTTATATAGGCCTCCTTTCTCTAAACTTCCTAAGTGCTTTTTAGAGTGGCTGCCTTGGAGACTCAAACTGGAAACTAACCAGGCCGCCTCACTCATATACAAACAGCTGAAACATTAATGACCTGAGGAGCCAAATCAGGACTGGGCTATAAAACTTCTGCTGCCAAGTCTTCACAGATATGGCCGCCATTTTCAGATGTGCTATCTTCAGGAGACAGTTCCCACACTGACTTATCTGCTGAGGTACAGCTAAGTATCTGACTCAAGACCCTGTTGGCTTTGAAGAGGATTTGAGGACATGTCTAATACCGTCAGTTAAAACTGGCCTCAGAGGCCCTGTTACTAGGTTGCCAATCCCCAGGTGGGGGCAGGGGATCCCCTGATTTGGAAGCCCTCCCTCTGCTTCAGAGTCGTCAGAAAGCGGGGGGGGGGGATGTCTGCTGGTTACTCCATTATACCCTACAGAGACCAATTCCTATAGGGTATAATGGAGCATTGATCTGCAGTTAACTGGGGTTCGGGTGGGGCCGCCGTTTTTTGAGGTAGAGGCACCAAATTTGCAGCATAGCATCTGGTGTCTCTCCTCAAAACACCCTTCAAGTTTCAAAAAGTTTGGAGCAGGGGGTCCAATTCTATGAGCCCCCTCAAAAGCTGCCCCTATCCTTCATTATTTCCAATGAAAGGAAGGCATATAAAAGGTGTGCAATCCCTTTAAATGTGATTGCCAGAACTCTCTTTGGAGTTCAATTATGCTTGTCACAACTTTGCTACTGGCTCCACCCCAATGTGTCCTGGTTCCACCCAGATATTTCTTGAATTGGACTTGGCAACCCTACCTGTTACATGTGCCTCCACATGCTGAGGTAACTATATATGAGGCCTTTCCTGTAGTGGTGCATTAACTGAGAAATGTCCTGAGAAATGGCAGTGGTTTAAGCACCAGGTTAAAACTCTAGATTAATGCCCTGACCTGGATTGCCCAGATGAGGCTGATCTCCCAAGTTAAGCAGGCTCAGCCCTGGTTAGTTACTTGGATGCAGGGATATAACTCTAGCATGAGCTCCTTTGCATATTAGGCCACACACCCCTGCTGTAGCCAATCCTCCAAGAGCTTACAAAAAAGAGTTTTGTAAGCTCTTGGAGGATTGGCTACAGCAGGGGTGTGTGGCCTAATATGCAAAGGAGCTCCTGCTAGAATTCCACTCCTGCTTGGATGGGAGGCCACCAAAGAAGTCCAGGGTTGCAGACCATGGCAAACCACCTCTGAATGTCTCTTGCCTTGAAAACCCTCTGGGGTCACCATAAATTGGCTGCAACTCAATGGCACTTTCCACCAGAACTATATACAGCACAGACTCTTTGCTTTGACCTGGATGGCTGATCTCAGAAGCAGTGTTTCCTCTAAGCTGAGTTAGTGTGAGCTACTCACCGTTTTTTATTCTCCGGCTCACACATTTTTGTCTTAGCTCAGGAAATATGGCCCCAGAGCAAACTAGTTTATGCAGTAGCTCACAATTTTCATGCCAGTAGCTCCCAAAGTAGAATTTGTGCTCCCAAGACTCCGCAGCTTAGAGGGAGTGTTGCTCAGAAGCTAAGCAAGATTGGCCCTGCTTAGTATGTGGATGGGTGACCACCAAGGAAGTTCAGGACAGCTAAGCAGAGGAAGGCCATGGCAAACCAAGTCTGTTTGCCTCGTGACAACCTGTGGGATTTCCACAAATTGGCTGTGATCTGAAAGCACTTTGCATAAACACATTTTGTTCACTAAGGATATTCTACTATTTTGTGCCCTTATTTTATTACTTTTTATTGTTGACTTAATCCATGTTATAAGCCACCTCAAACATTTGTATGCATTTATTAGATAAATGAATCTCTCTACTTTTATCCTGCCCTTCTTTCAAGGAGCTCAGAGCAACCCATATGGCTCTCCTTTTCTTGGTGTAGCTTCATAACAACCCAAGGAGGAGGAGTATCTGGGGATCTAAATCCAGGTTTCTCAGGGGCTTTCCACAGGGACTTTCTGAACGCCTAGGACGCTTCCCATGCTGGGTAAGCTGCTCTCACCAGGCCTCCCGCATTCCCATGTAGCAGCAGCATGCAGAAGAGGAGGAGACTGGATTTACATCCTGCTTTTCACTCTGAGTGGTTTACAATCTCCTGAACTTCCTCTTCCCACAACAGACACTCTGTGAGATTGGTAGGGCTCAGAGAGCTCTGAGGGAACTGTTCTTCACAGAACAGCTCTGAGAAAACTTGTGACTGACCCAAGTTTGGTAGGGCTGAGAGAGCTCTGAGGGAACTGTTCTTGACAGAACAGCTCTGAGAAAACTTGTGACTGACCCAAGTTTACCCAGCTGGCAGCATGGGAGAGAAATGGGGAATCAAACCTGGTTCTCCAAATTAGAGTACACTGCTCTAACCACCACACCAAACTGGCTCTCAAAAAGGTACCTTAGAAAGGTATTTTGCCCACTGGGCCCTGAAACTGGCACTGTTTTCCAGGAAGCTTCTGATATCGCTGTTATTTTAATTGAGACAATATTTTAGAGAACAGATATCTGCTGAGAACCTGGAATAAACCTCAGATCTGTTGCCTTTGCAGCTTCCCAAACCATTCTCAAGCTGCCTATGAATGGTTCCCATAATAAACAAATCCCCTTCAATGGCTCCCCTGTGCCTGACAAATAAAAAAATCCTCTTCCCAAGGGTTCAGACACAATCCCTGATTCTCAGCCTACTGGAGAAGGAGGCACTCCTCGCTCACATCACTGTAAACAGCTGCAAGGTCAGAAAAGTTCGCTGAGAAATACATCATGATTGATCCAGTATGGAGGGGGAGGGGGCTTTTGATATATCTTTAAGGCCCATAGGAACAAAGTCATTCTGGAATTCTATGAGTAATCTCATTGAAGAGTCCTGCTATTCTGCATAAATTTTTGCATGTGTCCTGGCACTTCATAGAGCCAAGCTCAATGGACGCATAATTCTTCATAACTGCGTGAGGCTCTCAGTAATGTTCCAGGCATCTTAGCAACAGTCTCTTCCCTGACGATAGGCCCTTCATTGTTACTTGCAGGGGTGGAATTCTAGCAGGAGCTCCTTTGCATATTAGGCCACACACCCCTGATGTAGCCAATCCTCCAAGAGCTTACATAAAAGAGCCTTGCAAGGATTGCCCTCAACAACCCCTCCCCAATCCCGCTTGGATGTCTCAAGTCCGCAGAAACTCTAATTTGGAGAACCAGGTTTGATTCCCCATTTCTCCCCCATGCTGCCAGCTGGGTAAGCTTAGGTCAGTCAGCACAAGTTTTCTGAGAGCTGTTCTCTCAAGAGCAAGATGATTGGCTACATCAAGGAGGTGTGGCCTAATATGCAAAGGAGCTCCTGCTAGAATTCCACCCCTGGTTACTTGAAGGAAACAGAAACTGGGCAATGTCAAAAGCTAGTAAAACATACATCAACTCGAGAGCATGTATCAGGAACTGGATTTGAAAAGACCATCATGACTGTGCATGCAAGAGGGTTTATCACTACTCACATCTATATGCCCTCCCCACCCACCCTAACTTTTTTTTTTTCATTTTTGGCCATTCATTTCCATCCCTGTTGAACATAGTAGGTTTGTATCCTTTCCTTAGCAACAGATGTGTTTGGTTTCTGGTCATGCAAATAGGTTTGAGATGAAAGCAGGGACTGGTGTACTGACTGCTGATTTCACCTAGGATGACTCCTTCAGGCAGGATGAAGCAAGTGCAGTTCCTAAAAGGCAGTGCATGGGAGTACTGCAAAATCCCATTGACATCTCCCCTCTCAAATTGTTTAAACAGTAGAGGTAGAAGTAGTCCCCTGTGCAAGCACCAGTCATTTCCAACTCTGGGGTGACATCACATCACAACGTTTTCATGGCAGACTTTTTTACGGGGTGGTTTGCCATTGCCTTCCCCAGTCATTTTAACAGTAATATAAGTTTAAACATATATATGCTTACGCAGAAGTTAGTCTTATTGCATTCCATGTTGCTTACTGGGAGTAAGCATGCACAAGACTGCAGCCCTATATAAAGGCATTACGCTCTCACCTGCAACATGAATCTACCATAAAAATACTGTCCTCCTTTGCAGGGTTCCTGTAGAGCCTATTTAGTTTGAACAGACTGCTTTCTAAATGCAACTCTAAATATTATCCTTGATCGACCATGCTGTAATCTTAATTGAGGCCTTGTGTTATTTAGCTTGCTCTGACTGCCATTTTGGCTCCCAGTTTCACAGACCCAAATAATTCAAATAGTTCAGATAAGTTTTAGATAAAGGTCTAATCTGCTATCTGATTGGGAAAGCAACTTCAAACCTTTTTGAGACTGCCCCTTGCGTGTGCTTGCGCTCACCCTGCAATCAGCATTCAGGTTGCAACATTTTTTTCTCCCTGAAACATCTGTTAATTAACAGAGGTTCGCTCAAGCTGCAGGCTTGAGACATCCAAGCGGGATGGGTGAGAGGTTGTTGAGGGCAAGCGTTGTGCAGCATCAGAAGGAACTGACTTGGGGGGGCACATCCAACTGTCTTGGTCTACAGAAGCTGCTGGATAAAGCCAGCCTCTGTTGGATTCCACCTATGTCAGCTCATGGGAGGGCATTCATAACGAACCATCTGCATGTTGCTAACAGGCTCAGGAGTCAATACTGATTTATTTATTTAACTCAGCGGTGGCCAAACTTTCTTAATGTAAGAGCTGTACAAAATAAATGTCAGATGCTTGAGAGCCGCAAGACATGAATGTCAGATGTTTGAGAGCCACAGGGAAGGAAAATAGATGGGAGAGTGGAGGGAGAGGTAGAAAGAAAGCAACTTTAACTTTAAATGTGTTCTCCAAGCCACTGGCTGGCTTGTCTTGGAGGAGTGATTTAAAGATACAAATACCTTCTCCAAGCTGGCCAACAGCCCAGTGGGGGCTTCAAGAGCCACACAGTACAGGCTGAGAGAATGTGAGTGGCTGAAGGTCACCCCATGACCTTCCATGTCACGAGTGGGGATTCAGACCTGGGTCTCCCAGGCACTTGTCTGACATTCTTAACTGCTGCACCACACTGGCTCCCATGTGGTAGCAATGGCAGTGAAAAGTGAGCAGAGCCTTGATAGGTCAGACCAGGCGTCCCCAACCTTTTTGAGCCCAGGAGTACATCTGGATAGAATACTGAGAGGGGCACCACCCCAAAAATGGCTTCTGTAGGCTTCTCCCTCCTCACATTTCCTGCGAAGAAGGAAAGCCTGAAGGGGAACTAGAACTACACACCGGCTAAGGGAAGCCCTGGCGCTTACTAGTACTCCTGAACTTCCAGTAGAAAACTCTTTCATTTAAATTAGGAGAACCGATAACCAGCCATGCTTTACTATGGCTCTGTCCACTTTCTGAAAGGCTCTGTGGGTGCCAATGGAAGCACTGGCAGTGGTGGGTGCCGATGGAAGCACTGGCACCCCCAGGCACCACCTTGGAGAACCTCAGGTCAGACCATCACCTGATCCGTCAGCAGCCAGCCAGATGTCTTAGGCATAAGGAAGCAGTGGTTCAACACTATCTCTCTTCCAAGTTTGAACAAGGATTCAGATCTTCTCACCCACTATAGGTGCTAATAGCTCAGCAGGACTCAGCCTTTTCAGATTTTAACTCCTTCTGCTTACAGGTCACCCCATATCTTCCTTGATTATATCCTTTGGACAGTCAGAAATGGTCCTCACCTGCTTTGAATGGATCGCTTTCTCTTTGGCAAGTTACTGTTTAAAACCAGCTTCTCCTTGTAACATCTCCTCCTTCCCACCATCCTGTTATTTCTGGGTATAAACATATCTCTTAAGGATGTACACTCCAGATCATCTGATGAAGTGAGCTTTGATTCCAAAGCTTTGGCTGGAATAAACTCTGTTAATATAGCACTTGAAATGTTTTGATTTTTTATGATTTTATGTTTTTATGTCTTTTAATGTACTTTTATATTTCATGTATATACATGAACATGTAAACCGCCCTGAGACGGCTCTGGCAGGGAGGGCAGAATATAAATCAAATAAACAAACAAACAAAGGGGCCACTGGACTTCAGTTTAAGTACACTACCAGTGCAATCCTAAAGAGAGTTACACCATTCTAAACCCATTGAAATGAATAGGCTTAGACTGGAGTAACTCTCCTTAGGATTGCACTGTAAAACGAGCTACTGTTTTTAGAGGGAGGGCAGAATGGTATAACCCTATCTTGTCAGATCCCAGAAGTTAAGCAGGGCAGGAGACCACCAAGGAGGTCCACCGTGTCCCACTTGCCTTGAAAGCCCCCTGCTGGGGTGTGACTTGGTGGTGCTAATGTACAGCTATGTCGCATACATGGTATGTTGATATTCAATGTAAACTGTTGATAAACTGTTCCAGGTTGGGTAGGCATGTTGGTCTGAAGCAACAGAACAAAGTTAGAGTCCAGTGGCACCTCTAAGATCAACAAAGTGTTTGATGAAGAAGAGAAGAAGAAGAAGAAGAAGAAGAAGAAGAAGAAGAAGAAGAAGAAGAAGAAGAAGAAGAAGAAGAAGAAGAAGAAGAAGTATTGGATTTATATCCCGCCCTCCACTCCAAAGAGTCTCAGAGCGGCTCACAATCTCCTTTACCTTCCTCCCCCACAACAGACACCCTGTGAGGTGGGTGGGGCTGGAGAGGGCTCTCACAGCAGCTGCCCTTTCAAGGACAACCTCTGCCAGGGCTATGGCTGACCCAAGGCCATGCTAGCAGGTGCAAGTGGAGGAGTGGGGAATCAAACCCGGTTTCCCAGATAAGAGTCCGCACACTTAACCACTACACCAAACTGAAGATAGAAGAAGATATTGGATTTATATCCTGCCCTCCACTCCAAATCTCAGAGCGGCTCACAATCTCCTTTACCTTCCACCCCCACAACAGACACCCTGTGAGGTAGGTGGGACTGAGAGAGCTCTCCCAGAAGGTGCCCTTTCAAGGAGAACTCCTATGAGAGCTGTGGCTGACCCAAGGCCATTCCATCAGCTGTAAGTGGAGGAGTGCGGAATCAAACCTGGTTCTCCCAGATAAGAGTCCGCGCACTTAACCACTACACCAAACTGGACACGATGCAAACAGTGGGCCTCAAGTCTCTGTTTTGCCTCGGCTTCTAGAATACCCCACTGCACCCCTGTACGGTGGCCAGTTTTTATAGGTATTACGTGGCTGGACATCCACAACACTGGCTGGCGTCTTCCTAAAGCAGTCGCAATAGTTTCTAACGGCTCAAGAGAGGAGCAAGAGGAACTTGTCTCAGCTGACAGCCAACATAAAATAGAACTAACAAGAATGTGGGGAAAATGGATTATCTTGCAAATTCTCCTGTCTTTCATGTGCTGCAAGAAAGCAGGGTTGGGAAAGCGGCAGCAGTCTTTACAGCCCAAGTTTCAGGAAGGGGGAGGGTTTACAGCTGCAAAAAGTCAGTTAATTTACAGAAGTTTTCTGTCTGTGCCAGAATTTGCCCCCAGGCGTTAAGCACACACACACACACACAGAGCACCTCTGCCAGGGCTGCCCCTAGACTGTCCGGCACCCTAGGCAAGGCTAACTTCTGGTGCCCCCCTCCACACTGATAATGTCACTGTGTCACATGCGGGTGCCCAATTTGGGCCCCCAGAAGGCCGGCACCCTAGGCAATTGCCTAGTTTGCCTAGTGGCAGAACCGGCCCTGACGTCTGCCCATACAAAGTAGTCAACATTTGGTGGAAATAAACTTGCCGATCTCCAGGCGAAGCCTGAGGATCTCCTGGAATTACGACTGATCTCCAGACTTCGTAAAAAGCTTCCTTGTTTATTTAAAATGTTCGTTCTGGTTCTCCTGGAGAAAGGTTCGCCTCGGAAGGAAAACGGCATGGTGTAATACCCTACCAAGGTCCCTCTTCTACGTAAACGCCACCCTCGCAAGTTCCACCCTCAAATCTCCCGGTATTTCCAGCCCTGCAGTTGGCAACCTTTGGCAGAAAAGGGTGGGTGCATAAGGACAAAGGAACCGACAGCCTCTTGCTGCTCTGCTTTGTTGGCATCCCCAGGGTTAACCGTGGAAGAGACCTGCAAGGCAATGATTTCTGGTTTATTTCAGGAAGGGAAGTGTGGGCCTGCCCGATTAGGCTGATGATTTCCTCTTTTCCCATAACCTCCAGACCCCCATGGCCTGAATGTTTACTTTCTGAAATTAAAAAAAAAAAAGTCTGCTTGTGTTTTTCTTTTCTTTTTTTCTCTCCCCCTCCCCTTTTCCCTCCCTCTTTCTGCATGTATTTTGGGAGAGCTTCCAAGGGGTGTGTGGTAGAGAAATTAGCTGAATGAGACTTTGGGGGGGGGGCAGGTTACACACACCTCTCCTCTGCCCCCCCCCCCCCCAGCATTGCTCCCTCACCAGCACATTTCCAGCTGCAGTCTCTGAGCAGAGCTCTCTAGCTTCAGGTTAAGAAAGAGCGAGAGATTAATGAGAGAGTTTGGTCTCCTGCTATAAACACAACGAACATCTGGTGAGAGAACTGTTCCACACTGCCAAAAAAGAAGGGGAGAGAAAACGCGGGTCTCAGCCCCCTGCATTCCCATCCCGCCCCCCTTTTTTTGCTAGTTTGGCATACAACAAACCTATCAAACTATTTCCACTTAAAGATAAAACTCCAGAGGAAGCTGGCAAAACCCCAGGATAAACATGGGACATCATTACCAAAGCTACAATCTCTGAGTAACGTTGTGGGTATCTCTTACAACCACTGGACAGCTGCTTCTCACACTGACTCTTGCTGGTACATGGAGAGCCATCATGCACCAATCATTGGTGTGTGCACGCCTCAGATTCAGTGGGAGCTCACAGGAGCACAGCTCCTGAACCTTTCTGTGAGTTCCACCTCCTCCTTCTGAGAGTTCCACCCCCTTGCCCATTGAATAGTATGCGCAGCTGCATAACAATCTCTGGATAGCTCTGCCACCTATTTTTCTGCAAAACGACCCCTGGGTGTGTGCAATGCTCAGTAGGCACTCATGTGCAGCATGCACCTGGAAAGTCACTAGAAAAGCCAGTGCAGGGCAGCATGCCAAAAGCCAGCACTGCACACCAAGATTTGCTTGCACCCAGTTGCTGCCATGAGTGCTGCAAGAGGGCTAAAACCAAGCAGGCAGCATCTGTGTGCGCCTTGTTTTTAGTTTATTCTTGCTCTTGGCATTTTTAACTGAAACAGATCCTTTCAAAGTTGGAAAGTGCTCAACTTTTAAACACCAGGCTGGCCCAAAGGACCATGCTGTTGTTGGTGGTGCTGATTTTCTCACTGGACTCTGCAACAGTCTCCCCTGTTCATGGGAGTACAGGCCTAAGATATGAACAGAGTAAATTCTGACTGCAGAGGAGCATTCATGCTAAAGTCAGGGGACGAAGAAGTAGAAAAAGAAGAAGAAAACTGTAGATTTATACCCCACCCTTCTCTCTGAATCAGAGTCTCAGAATGGCTTATAATCTCCTTTATCTTCTTCCCCCACAACAGACACCCTGTGAGGTAGGTGGGGCTGAGAGAGCTCTGACAGAAACAGTCCTTTCAAGGACAACCTCTGCCAGAGCTATGGCTAACCCAAGGCCATTCCAGCAGCTGCAAGTGGAGGAGTGAGGAATCAAACCCAGTTCTCCCAGATAAGAGTCCACACGCTTAATCACTACACCAAAATGGCTCTCTTGTTCATACTGGGGAAGAGGGGGTTAAAAAGAGTCCTTTGCCCGTTCAATGAAATAGGCAGTCTGTGTTATTTTCCCAGCTCAAAAGACAGCCCTTATGGAAATATTGCAGGGATGAGTGAATGCTCCCCATTGAGTTTCTTTGGGTAGCAGTTTCTATTAGCCAATTGATGAAGTTTGTTCATTAGTTTTAATCCCGACCTCCCTGCAATGAATTCAGGGCAGCATATATGATCCTCCTCTCCTCCATTTTTCTCTACAACAGCCCTATAAGGTAGCTTAGGCTGAGAGTAGCTGAGTGGCTCAAGGCCATCCATTAAGGATTCGAACACAGATCTCCCCAATCCCGAAAACAGACTCAGATGGGTAGCCATGTTGGTCCAAAGCAATGGAACAAAGTTTGAGACCAGTGGCACCTGTAAGACCCACAAAGTTTTATTCTGGGTATAAGCTTTCATGTGCATGCACACTTCTTCAGATACACTGGAACAGAACAGATTTCCTCAAGCTTTACATGTAGGTGAGGGGGGGGGGGGAGTCTTTCCCAATGTACCTGAAGAAATGTGCAAGCACATGAAAGCTTATACCCAGAATCGCAGCTCATTTTGTAGCAGGAGCTCCTTTGCATATTAGGCCACACCCCCTGATGTAGCCAATCCTCCAAGAGCTTACAGGGCTGTTCTTACAGGGCCTGCTGTAAGCTCTAAAAGGATTGGCTATCTGATGGGTGTGTGGCCTAATATGCAAATGAGCTCCTGCTACAAAATGAGCCCTGCCCAGAATCAAACTTTGTTGGCCTTAAAGGTGCCGCTGGACTCAAACTTTGTTCCCCTCTCCTCTTTCAACACACCATTTCCTCAGTATTCTGTGCTTTCTGCCATTGAATCTTAAGTAGGGTTGCCAAGTCCAATTTAAGAAATATCTGGGGACTTTGGAGGTGGAGCCAGGAGATATTGGGGGTGGAGCCAGGGGCAAGGGTGTGACAAGAATAATTGAACTCCAAAGGGAGTTCTGGCCATCACATTTAAAGGGACGGCACACCTTTTCAATGCCTTCCTTCCATAGGAAATGATGAAGGATAGGGGAACCTTATTTTGGGGCTCATAGAATTGGACCCCATGGTCCAATCGTTTTGAAACTTGGGGGGTATTTTGGGGAGAGGCACCAGATGCTATACTGAAAATTTGGTGCCTCTATCTCAAAAAACAGCCCTCCCAGAGCCCCAGATACCCACTGATCAATTATCCATGATGTTCCAAGGGAATAAATCTCCATAGGGAATAATAGAGTTCCCAGCAGAGATTCCCCTCCCTCCCCCCACTTTCTGATGACCCTTAAGCGGGGGGGGGGGGCTCCAAACCAGGGGATCCCCTGCCCCCACCTGGGGATTGGCAACCCTATTCTTAAGCCTGTGTTGCTTTTAAACATTTGTTGCTCTTGTGCCATTTTCATACTCACTGGATACTGCATAAATCTTCTGCCCTTTACGCATATAATAAGTACACCATTTAATAGTGTGCTGTAGAAAGATGAAAAAATTGTGCATTTTATGGCAAAGATGCCGTGCAAGGAAACAAACTGGATTCAATAATAACGACTCAGAGGTTCAATTTGTACAAAGGAGAAATCATGTCAAAATGGGGAGGAGGCAGTTTCCACACAACAGAGGCAAGAAATTAAAAAAAAACCAACAACCTGTGCCACGAAGCAACTGCCTGGAAGCTGCCTCGTAAGGGAGGAAGGGGTGGTGTGAACTGTCATCCAGATTCATAACGGGGAGAAGAGACAGGAAGTAAAAAAAAAAGAGGGTGAATGGACAGTCGTCAGGCCGGGCACTGAACCAGACTCTTCAATGGTAGCTTCTGTGAGGGGCCGCATTGATTCGCAGCCAAAAGATGATGCATTTATTCGTTCAGAATGGATGCATTTATTCGTTCATCTGCTCCCGGGCATCAGCTCGACAGGCTCCTGCCAAGGAGCCCGGGCTGCTGGGCACAGGGTGGTCGGAAGGAAAGAAGACAGCAGGAGAGGACCAGGGTAGGCAGCTGCAGAGCGGATGCTATGCAAATGCACTTCCGCTACGATGCTGCCAGTTGGCCGCCATGTTGAAATTCACGTTTGTTTGTTTTCCCTCTCTCTCTTTTCCTTTATTCCACTTTGGCCTATTCCAGTTTCTGTGTTTCTGTTCCCCCGCTTTCTGTCTCACTGTTACCCTGGCCATTACAACTCCCCATCGCTTTTCTCATACTCTCTTCCCCTTTCTGAAAATATTTCATGTGTGATGGGGAGGGGGGTGGCGGATGAGAATGCCCTGAGCGTGCCCACAACCACTTCTCGCCAGCCCACGCACCCCGTCCTCGATCTCTCGGGTCTCTCTGCATCCCAAGCAGATGTGTTTTCTGTGAGAAAAGAAGACCCATTCATCTCCTCTCTGAAACTGTGCAGGGGCGGCTGTGCTCGAGGGGGGTGAGTAGGATGTCGGATGGGGCTGAGAAAGGAAAAGAGACTGCAGTTAAAAATAGGATGAAAGAATGCAAGGGGTGGGGGGGGAATGCCGAACATTCTCTTTTAAGCATGGCTCTGAAAATCGGCCACAGCTGGAGAAGCCATTGGCCTGGTCCATGTTGGCCTTCTCAAACACACACGCACACAGTCTTTTTTCGCCTCCAAGAAAGGATCTGGAAGGGGGCCCAGAAACTGCACACAAAGGGAGCTTTCCTCCAGGGAACTCCACCAGGGATCAAGCATGAATGGGGAAATACAGTTCAGCTAAAGACTAACTCAAGAAAGAGAGGAGGAGAGGAGGAAATGAGAGCCTGGATTATGGATGCGGAAAGGAAGAAGGTACTGCTCCACTTAGGGCTGCCAAGCTCCCGCCGGGGGCAAGGGATCCCCTGCCCTGGAGGACCCCAACCCACTGGCAGGGAGCAGGTCACGGGGGTCCCCCACCCCCAATCATCTGGCGGATGACATCACCCAGGAGCGATATCATCATGCCAAGGACGTCAAACCATGGATCTTGTTATGGTTCACAAAAATATGGGATCAATTAATTATGGAAAAAATCACAGACCAAATAGCCCAATCGGACATTTATCCTAAATCTACTTCTTTTGAAGAAAAATGGTTCCCATTTATGGAGTATATTTCAACTCATGTTATCCTACCAGACAACTCAACTTATAGACAAATTCTTTCACTCTGAATTTTGAATAGGATTTGTTATTAATTTTTAATTATATCTTACTTATTTTTAATGATTTTTATGTTATTCTTAGTTCACTTCCTTTCTTGTTTCATATTTCTTATCATCATCATCATTATCATCAGATACGGGGTGCAGTCAGACAGTACTTCAGAATCAGTTTTTGAAAAATATTTGTGTATTGTTTTGGTTACACAAAGTAGTCTTACTCTTGATGATATCATTATGTTGAATTTTCTAGCCATATTGTACATAATTTATCGTGCTTATATGCTCAGTAATTTCTACTGGAGGTTGCTAAAATGCTTCTTCATATATTTATTCTGTATTGTCAAAACAGTCAATAATATTTAAAAAAAACATGGATGCACTAGGACTCACGCTAAAACTCTATGGTATCGTAGAGTTTTTTCATGAGTTCTAGAGCATCCCTAGTATGACATTCCCGGCATGATGATGTCACTTCCAGGTGACATCATCGTGCCGTGTGCGCTTCGCAGGCGCAAGAAACAAGTCCCCTGCTGCAGTGGCGGAGGGACTTGGCAACCTTAGCTCCACTCCCTCCGCACCTGCAAGCCAAATCTAGACAAAAGCATCTTTGGTCCTGTATGTTTGTTCTAGGAAACCATCCATGGCTTACCCTGAGTGAGAATAGGGCAAGGAACACATGTCCTTGGCTGAACAGTGGTGTTATTAGAGGTGGGCATGTAGGGTGGCTGCCTTGGGTACAGCCTGTAAAAGGCTCAGGCACTGCCGCTTCTATGGTGACCTGGAAGTGCTATGTAGCTAGTCCATCTGCACTTTTTAATCCCTGTTATTTCTTTATTTAAATCCCACCTTTCATCCCATGAGGATCCAAAGTGGCTTACAGCATTCTCCTCTCCTCCAGGTTATCTTCACAACAACCCTAGGAGGTAGGTAGGGTAGGGCGAGAGAATGTGACTGACCCAAGGTTCACCCAGCAAATTTTCATGGAAAAGGGGGGGGGGGATTCAAAGCTGTATTTTCCAGATCCTAGCCTGATACTTTAACCGCTACACCATGCTCATTAAAACTGGATGAGTTGGAACGGATGTCAGACTGCTGACAGCACAGCCCATCCACTAGGAAGGGGCAGGGCTTTTTTTGTAGCAGGAACTCCTTTGCAGGTTAGGTTACACCCTCCCCCCATGCAGCCTATCCTCCTGGAGCTTACAGTAAGCCCTGTAAGAAGAACTCTGTAAGCTCTTGGAGGATTGGCTACACCAGGGTGGTGTTGCCTAATATGCAAAGGAGTTCCTGCTACAAAAAAGCCCTGGGAAGGGGGCACATTCAGTGGCGAAGGTCGTCACTCCCCTCCAGCTGAGTCCAAAAGCTAGGAACTTTCATGCCAAAGCCCGGCCCTGACGGCACCACTGGACAGTTTGTGAAAACTAGTCCAAGCGGACAAGTTATACTAGCACTCCTCCCAGATGATTTTAGGTCAAGCTGACTGGACAAATTCATGGAGGGATCGGTCTCTTAACCAAGACAAGGAAATAGACCTAGCTGTTGAGACCAAGCACAGGGGAGGGTTGCTCCTTTCTTGACTTGTCTGCGAACTTCCCCGAAGTACCTGCATAGATGAGGCCAAAGGCAGTTCTCAGTTTATCTACTGTTTCCTGTTCCCGGTTAAAAACTTGCATAAAGGCCTGGGTTTCAAGTAACTTTCTAAACCCCCCAAAAAATCCTGCCCCTCCCCAAAGGGTTACTGTCTCTGAACTCTTGTAAGTGCTACCCACTTCCAAAGTCTTTTTAAGGGCTGCAATATCTCACTTACTTACCATATCAGAGAATCTGCATGGCACTTGAATGTATATTGCACACCAATGATCTTTTAGACCAGTCAGTACTTCACAGGATCTCTTAAAGAAGCATCTCCTTCCATGCGGACACAACAAGTTGTTGTATCCTTCCAGCATTTCCACTTGATCTCTTACAATTCCACTCCCTGGCGCAGCTACTGTTCCATACATGGCTTTGTCTGTACCAGGGCTCCCCGACCTTTATGAGCCTGAGGGTGCTATTGGAATTCTGACACAGGGTGGTGGACACAGTCACAAAATGGCTGCCACAAAATGGCTGCTGTAGCTTACCTTCAGTCACACAGTGAAGATCCTTGTGTTGTGGTGGCAGCTCCTGCCAAAGCAATGCTTTTAAAAATCTGCATAGCTAATCAAAGTTTGGTGTAATGGATAAGTGTAGGGACTCTTATCTGGGAGAACTGGGTTTGATTCCCCACTCCTCCACTTGCAGCTGCTGGAATAGCCTTGGATCAGCCTTAGCTCTTATAGAATTGTCCTTGAAAGGGCAGCTTTTGGGAGAGCTCTCTCAGCCCCACTTACCTCACAGGGTGTCTGTTGTGGGGGAGGAAGGTAAACGAGATTGTAGGCTGCTCTGAGACTCTTGAGATTCAGAGTGGAGGGTGGGGTATAAATCCAATATCTTCTTCAGATTTCCAACGGCCAATCAGAAGCTGAAGCTAGACAAAAGGCCACCCCCCATCCCCAGCCATTTTCTAAAAGCCATAGATGGGAGACAGGAAATGTGTTAGCAGGTACCATGGTGACACAGAGTGTTGGACTGGATGGGCCACTGGCCTGATCCAACATGGCTTCTCTTATGTTCTTGTGTGTCTGAGGAAGTGTGTGTGTGCGTGAAAACTTACACCTTGAATAAAACTTCGAGGGTCTTAAAGGTGCCCCTGGACTCAAAATTTATTCTGCTGCTTCAGATCAACACAGCTGCCCACCTGGATCTGTCTTTTTGCTGTCACGTTACAGCTGACATACGGAGACCCCACAGGGTTTTCAAGGCGAGAGACATTCGGAGGTGGTTTGTTATTGTCTGCCTCCGCATCACAACACTGGACTTCTTCGGTGGTCTCCCTTTCAAATACTGACCAGGGCTGACCCTGCTTAACTTCCAGGATTTGACCTGATCTTGCTAGCTTGGGCTGCTCCACATCAGAGCAATCTATCGATGGTGTACCTTTTAAGAAAAGCAACCTGTCATAACCACACCTGAGAATAGTTCTCATGATAAATCTCCAACCCTGCCTATTCATAACCTGACTGCTCCAGAGCAGGGCTCTTTTAGCAGAAGTTCGGTGAAAAGAAGAACCCTTTTCTGGTAAACAGAGGCTTGGCCACAGGTTGCAAAACACTGTATGTTGTCAGCAGCACAGTTTTTGCAATGCACCTTTCCCTCCCCCTTCACACTCCCCCCCCCCCCACCGCCTCAGGCTGCCTTCGAGAACTTCAGCATCAGAAAGTTAAAAAAAGGTTTTGATTGCTTCAGGCATTGCAAAGAGATCTGAAACCCCAAAAGTACAATCTGTACGCAAAAGAGATTAAGGGTGAGGTCTGGAAGTCAGAAGGTACTTTCATGCAAGGTGAACTCAGCCAGGGTCACTGCAATCCGGTGTGCAACGTGACAGGCAAAATCCTCCATGAGCTTTTCACAGTGACTCCAAGGGACGTGTTGCGGTCTATGTTGGCACACTGTTTTCTGGGCTGTCCTAAGCAACCAACGCGAGGCACGTCCAGAATTGCTTTCCGGAGAACTGTGTTTTCATATAGCCCATCTCCATTTTTCAAGCAATATCAGATTTGTAGTGGAAAGGGAATGCGGTTAACCTGTAGAAACTGGAGGCTTTCTGCTGCTGTTTAGAATCCAAGTTTTCCCTACAGTACAAAAGGGAGTCGGGGGTTGGGGGGCGGGATTGTATTAATCAAAATGCCCATGATCTTAAACTTGCCTGGGTTGTTGCAACCAAAGCAAGGATCAGTTTTGCAAGATTGTGCAAATAGATTCTTATATGCCAATGCCTGTTATGCAGAATGTGCAACTGAATTACAGCGGCAAAAGAACCTGCAGTTGCCAAAAAGGTTCCCAGAAGGTACAAAAAGCCCCATCAGGGCTGGCATGTAGGGGCAGGCCAAGTAGGCGGCCACCTGACCTACTGGGGTGCTGGACATCCCCTCTCCATGAGCGTGTGCTAGCTTCGAGCAACCCAGGAAGGCAACAGTGCTAGGGCAGGGCGCACATGCACTCTTTGGAGCCTGCCTTCCCTTGGAGAAGGAGGGCACCAAAGATTGCAGGTGCTGTGCTGCCACTTTCACCTTCCTGAAGGCGCATGCGGTGTCACCCTGCTGGGTCTAGCAGGGGTGGGGCCTAGGGCACTAGAACCCCTGATGCCGGCCCTGAGCCCCACAAACGCAACGCATGTGCATAAATGCTGCTCTTGTGTGAAGCAAGCAAACAAAATCCTGATCCCTGCACACACAGTCCTCTCTCAGCATGTACTTATATGTACCCAACATGAGGACTCCCAAATGTGATTCTGGACAGAGCTCCCATTCCGGCCTTCACAATGACTTTCTGATTTTTCAAGAGGTTCCACGATGCTGCTGAGTTGCTTGAGCTATAAAGAAGGAAACGTAGAGGAGATTATAGAAAACGATCCCAACTGATTAACTGCAGATGTGAGTGGGCAGCTGATTAGCAGCTGATGTACTTTTTATGAATGTGAAAAGGGAAACCATTGGCCTTATAGAGCCAAGACGTGTCAGGAACATCTGGCTAACAAAAGACCTTCACACCTATAAACCAATGTCCCCCGTAAACTGAGTTAGTGTGAGCTAGCTTACCATTTTTTCACCTCCGGCTCACACGTCTTTGTCTTAGCAATAACTCACACTTTAATGCCAGAAGCTCGTAAAGTAGAATCTTTGCTCACAAGACTCCACAGCTTAGAGGGAGTATTGCTACCAATTCTTATGCTGTGAACAGTTCCTTAAATGAAGAAGAAGACTGTAGATTTATACCCCACCCTTCTCTCTGAATTAGTCTCAGAGCGGCTTACAATCTCTTTTATCTTCTTCCCCCACAACAGACACCCTGTGAGGTAGGTGGGGCTGAAAGTGCTCTCACGGCAGTTGCCCTTTCAAGGACAACTCTTGCGAGAGTTAAGGCTGACTCAAGGCCATTCCAGCAGCTGCACATGGAGGAGTGGGGAATCAAACCTGGTTCTCCCAGATAAGAGTCCACGCACTTAACCTGTACACCAAACTGACCCAAGGACCTATCAGTACGATGGGATTTACTTTTTTGCTGTCAATTTGCAACCAATTTGTGGCAGCCCCACAGAGTTTCAAGACAAGAGACATTCAGAAATGGGTTCGCCATTGCCTTCCTTTGCGTAGTGACCCTGGGCTCCCATGGTGGTCTCCCATCCAAATACTAACCAGGGCTGACCCTGCTTAGCTTCCAAGATCTGACTAGATCAGGCCAGGCCAGCCTACCCAAGTCAGGGCAATAGCATAGAGACCTACTATAGTATTTAGAAATGAATACAGTGTTGAACAAATGTATAAATGCATTAAAAGTGTGTTCAGATCTCTTAAGATTGGAAAAGTTCGGCAGCCTCCCTGAAGCATTGCGGGGGGGGGGGCAATACTCAATGACCGAGATAGTGTTATATGGTGATTATAGTGTTGGACTATGCATGTCTCTGTTTGCTAACTCAGCATTTCCTAGCAGAAGCAAATTATACTCCCCCCCCCACAAGAAGCATCTTTGGAACTCCAGGACAATAACATTCTAATGCAAATTGTTGCCCTGAAACCAATGACTGTGTTTTACAGCCCAGTAAAAGGCCTAAGTTATCCTTTCCTTGGTTCCTGGAAAAGACCCAGGTTCCAGTCCCCACTTAGCCATGGAAGCTTGCTGGGTGACCTTGGGCCCGTCACAGGCTCTCCGCCTAATCTATCTCACTGGGTTGTTGTGAGGATAAAATTAATGTGAAAAGAATAATATAAACTATTTTGGATACTCTGACTGGTGAGAAAAGTGGGGTACAAATGAAGTAAACAAACAAACCAACAAGACTAACTTCTGGCACCCCCTTCTGCACTGATAACATCACCGAGTCACATGGGGGGTGCCCAGTTTGCGCCCTCAGTAGACTGGTGCACTAGGCAATCGCCTAGTTTGCCTAGTGACAGAGCCGGCCCTGCTAACAATCCAATTAGTTGTTAGACACATGAGCCAGTTCCATTGCAAATGTGAAAGGAAATTGTGCTTACACCAGATCTTGAGAATTCACTGTGAACTCTTTCCATTTGACATCTGTCTATCATTCTTTCAAGGTTCTAGCCCTTATGGTTGAGGAAATTATATACAAACCTTCTGAAATGTTGAAAGCCAGGACCTGAACAAGCAGGATTTCCACAGATAAGGGGTGGTATTCCTTACCTACCCCACAGATCTTGAGGACAAGCAGAATAAAATGGTGCAGAATGAGAAAACATGCAAATATACTTGATTTGCATCATTTGTAATTTGAGTTACTTGGCACAGATGGGTTTTTTTTCTTGGAAAGTTTAGCAGCTGTAGATCAGGTATCTCTCTTTGCTGCCATTGAAACGCAATGCTTCCCAGCAGAAGCAAATTATACTTTCCCCCCAGAAGTATCTTTGGAACTCCAAGACAATGATAACATTCTAATGCAAATGATGGCACTGAAACAATCTTTCTTCTCAAAAGAGACCAGCACTGGTGTTTTACAGCCCAGTAAAGGTCTAAGTTACCCTTTCCTTGGTTCATGTTACTGTAAAATCTTATCTGACATGAAAATTATCTTGCTTTCAGCATCAAAGACCAAGACGGCTCTGGCAATGCAAGCACACCCCCTCCCCAAAAAAACAATGAAGTAACATTTTGATTTTCAGTTACAACATTTAAAAAAAAAACATTTGAAATTATCCGTTGCGGCTAATCCTTTATGACAGTCAGGGCCAAATACTGGCTTTGTAAAAAGGAAAATTAGACCAGGTTCTCGTGAGCAACACACATATGTGTTGCTAGAGCAGAACTGAAACTCAGTACCTAGAGGCATATACAAATGAGGGGTTTCTCTCCTTCATTTAAAATAGAAACTAGACCCTGCGTGAAATCAAAGAAGAGTGAAAAGACTTGAGTAGGGAAAAAAAGAAAGAGAACAGAGAAGAAAAATTCCTTACAGGTCACTTGAGAACTGGCTGTGGAAATCAGCTTCCGCATGCTTTAAGCAACAGTGCTGATGTTATTCAGCGATTAGGGAGTTATGTGTTCAAAAGTCCCTGTTTCAAATCTTGCCATGAACTCTGCTCAGTCTCCATTTCAGGCTCTTTCTCTCAGGAATGTGCGTTCATAATTAGGGTTCTCAGCTCTGGGTCAGATTTGTGATGGAGCCTAGAGAGGACAGAGTTTGGGGAGGGAAGAGGCGGGGCCTCACTGGGGTATCATGCCATACAATCCACCCTCCAAAGCATCCATTTTATCTGAGGGAACTGATCTCTGTTGTCTGGAGATCTCTGTCGTCTGAAGGTTGGCAACATTGTAAAGAAGACTGGTTCATTTCTGTGATTCATTTTAAGCTTTGGTGTAAGCAGGGGTGGAATTCTAGCAGGAACTCCTTTGCATATTAGGCCGCACACCCTGAGGTAGCCAATCCTCCAAGAGTTTACAAAAAAGAGACTTGTAAGTTCTTGGAGGATTGGCTATATCAGGGGCATGTGGCCTAATATGCAAAGGAGCTCCTGCTAGAATTCCACACCTGGATGTAAGTGCTGCTTGATGACCACTACGTCTGGTTATTGAGTTACAATTTGGTTACAATTTCTTGACCTCCACTGCCTCTCTATTCAAAATATGTGCACAATATTAGGTTGCTTGTCTGGGTTTTGCACACATTCTGCGCACACTGCTAAGTGTTCACTGGAGAATTGACTGGTCTGGTTTCCCAGCTTTCATTTGAAAGAAAAAAAAAACCTTAGCAAGTCCAGAGATAAAAAGTGGAATGCACACAAAATATTCAGCCCAAATGTTTTACTAAGAAAGAATCCTGTGCCCCCTTTCTTTTTTTCCCTAACCAATTAGGAAAGTCTGAGCTGCTGAGTGGAAAGAAAACACAATCAAAGCCTAGTATAAAGGAATAGTCAAGTAATAAAATGTTTCGGCTTATCTTTCCCCCATCCTTTTAAAAAAACCTCTCTTAGTTGGTAGGTTCTAACCAGGGCTTTTTTGAGCAGGAGTGCACAGGAACACAGTTCCAGCTGGCTTGGCATTAAGGGGTGTGGCCCAATATGCAAATGAGTTCCTGCTGGGCTTCTTCTACAAAAAAACCCCGTGTGAGACAATGATGGTGACAGGGGGTGTGGCCTAATATGCAAATGAGTTCCTGCTAGCTAAGACCATCCCAAAGCAACTGATAGAGAATGCAATAACTAGTGTGCTTGATGTGCATAACTTGTTTGCATAGTTTGGAAATCAGACAGCCTGGTTGTGGGGAACTATGTGTGTCCCCCCCCCCCCTTTATCTGCCATCACAACAGACTTACAGAAAGCCTGCAGGGTTTTCAAGGCAAGAGGAGTTCAGAGATGGTTTGCCATTGCCTGCCTCTGCATAGCAACCCTGGTATTCCTTGGTGGGTCTCCAGTGTTCCCTCTCAGCTGTGTGCTCATCAGCACAGGAGACTCAGCTCGGAAGCAATCTGGAGCCGTGCAGGGTCTTGCACTGCCCATCGCCCATGTTAAGATTACAGATCCAAGATCACTGCAGATGGTGACTGTAGCCATGACATTAAAAGACATTTGCTCCTCGGGGGGACAGCTATGGCAAACCTGGGCAGTATAATAAAAAGTAGAGACATCACCCTGCCCACAAAAGTCCATATAGTCAAAGCGATGATATTCCCAGTAGTAATGTATGGCTGTGAGAGCTGGACCACAAGGAAGGCCAAGCGCAGAAGAATAGATGCTTTCGAGCTGTGGTGCTGGAGAAGAATCTTGAGAGTCCCTTGGACTGCAAAAAGATCAAATCAGTCAGTCCTAAAGGAAATCAACCCTGACTGTTCCCCGAAGGTCAGATGCTGAAGCTGAAGCTCAAATACTTTGGCCACCAAATGAGAAGGGAGTACTCACTGGAGAAGACCCTGATGCTAGGAAAGACAGGAGGCAAAAGAAGCAGGGGACGGCAAAAGATGAGATGGCTGGACAGCATTACTGATGTAACTAACACGAATTTGAGCAGGCTTCTGAAGATGGTGGAAGACAGGAAGGCCTGGCGTGACTTGGTCCATGGGGTCGCAGAGAGTCATACTTGACTGTGTGACTGAACAACAACAAACCTACCGGTATATTCTGCTCAGGATGTGAACTGCTCCACTCGGGGTGGGAGGGGAATTAGAGGGAACATTGGCTGGTCTCCCATCCAAATACTTAGTTTCCAAGATTTGACAAAATCGAGCTATCCTGAACTATCCAGGTTAGGGTTGGAACTGCCTAGGGTTGCCAGGTCCAATTCAAGAACTATCTGGGGACCCTGGAGGTGGAGCCAAGAGACATTGTGGGTGGAGACAGGAGCAAGAACAACTGAACTCCAAAGGGAGTTCTGTCCGTCACATTTAAAAGGACCACATGCCTTTTAAACTGCCTTCCCCTCCATTTGGAAACAATGAAGCATAGGGGCACCTTCTTTGAGGGCTCATAGAACTGGACCCCCTGGCTCAGTCTTTTTGAACCTGGATGAAGCTTCCAGAAGAAATAATGAAGTGCCCAGCACACCTCCCCCCCCACCCACCCACCTTTCTGATGACCCTGAAGCAGGGAAGGGCCTCCAAACCAGGGGATCCCCTGCCCCCAACTGGAGACTGGCAACCCTAGAGCTTCCATAGGGCATCTTTATCCCTGTGTGATTGTTGTTTTTCACCCGACTCTTCACTTAGCAAACGATCTGAGCAGAGCGCAGTCTCAGGGCATATTCAATTTGTTATTCCTGAGAATCCTTTTGTTCCCTGATTTTTTTTTTTAATTAAAATGTGTCCCCAAATACCCATATCCAAAACTGTCTTTAAAAAAAAAATAACTCCCTCAGGCTGGCAACTGGAAAACCAGTTGGCACGATCATTTCACTTCTGTGTAAGAAAAAGCCCAGCAGGAACTCATTTGCATATTAGGACACACACCCCTGGCATTGCCAGCGTTTCTGGAACTATTTGCATATTAGCTCCCACCCCCTGATGCCAAGCCAGCCGGAATTGCATTCCTGCTCAAAAAAAAAAAGCCTTTCCTGCAGCACATTACAAATGATGCTGGCACTGCAGAAAGGAACAGAGGAAGTTTTGTACAGCAAGCTATGATTATTGTACATTACAAGACAGGCACCACACAAGAAAACGTTTACCTATTAAACTTCAAGTGAATTAATGAACTAATTATATTCATTTACACCCTGCCCTTCTAAACGATGGGGGACAACGGCAGCTTACATCGTTCTCCTCCCCTCCATCTAATCCTCGCAACAACCCTGTGAAGAGCAGGTTAGGATGAGAGTGTGTGACTGGCTCAAGGTCACCCAGTGAGCTTCCATGGCATGAGTTGGGATTCAAATGGGTTTCCCAGATACTGGTCCATCATCCTTAACCACTACATCACAATGGCTAAAAAAAAAGCCCTGCATTGCGAAGAAGAAAAAGAAGAACACTGCAGATTTATACCCCGCCCTTCCCTCTGAACCAGAGACTCAGAGCGGCTTACAATCTCCTATATCTTCTCCCCGCCGCAACAGACACCGTGTGAGGTGGGTGGGGCTGAGAGGGCTCTCACAGAAGCTGCCCTTTCAAGGACAACTCCTACGAGAGCTATGGCTGACCCAAAGCCATTCCAGCAGCTTTAAGTGGAGGAGTGGGGAATCAAACCCGGTTCTCCCAGATAAGAGTCTGCACACTTAACCACTACACCAAATTGGTCCATCCACTCCAGTATCCTGTTCCTTCCATTGGCCAGGCAGAGTCCTCTGGGAAGCGGCAGTTTCCCCCTATTGTTTATTCCTACCATCTCTTATTCAGAAGTCATCTGTGCTTTAGCTCACACACAGAGAGATGCCTAATCTGCCTCTAAAACATTTAGGTCCGTGGCCATTGCCATATCTTGTGGCAGTGAGTTCCATATGGCTTTTATTGATGTATTTAGAAAATGATGAAAAACAACATATACAGTTAGACACTGAAAAATGAAAAGATGATTAAAAACCTGCATGAGCAAGAGTATAACACCATAAAAAAAGAGTTCTCCACGCAGGCTAAATCAGACTGTAAAAAAAGTTTTAAAAGATAAACTCCTGAGTAAAAAGAAATGTTTTAGAAATGGTGCCAAAAAGAGAGTTTAGCCAGGCACCCTTCAGAGGAAGGGTATTCTAGAGACAAGCTGCCACCACTGAAAAAGCCCCCATGTGTATGCACTGTTTACAGAAGAACTTCTTTTTACCTTTGTGAATCTACTGCCATGCAAATTCAGTGTGCTTCCCAGAGCTTTTTTGTATCAAGAACTCCTTTGCATATTAGGGCACACGCCCCTGATGTAGCCAATTCTCCAAGAGCTTACAGGGCTCTTACTACAAGGTCTACTGTAAGATCTGGGAGTATTGGTTACATCTGGGGTGTGTGGCCTAATATGCAAAGGAATTCCTGCTACAAAAAAAGCCCTGCTTCTAGAATTGCAGGAGAGGGACAGACAATTCTTTCTGCCCACTTTCTCTGCACCATTCCTGCGCTTACCGACAACTATTACATCGCTCTTTTCTGTGTTTCTCCAGACAGCCAAGGAGTCCAGTCCGTTTCAAGAAGAAAACATTAAGAGTGAATGATAACGGGTTGGATGATGGATCCTACCAACTTTTCTGCTGGCACATAAGGCAGAAGAAAACTGCCCTTTTGCTCCCCTTAAAGTCTATGTCACAGTGCTGGATTAAACCCTGTGGAGGCCCCTAGGCAGTCAAAATTTTGTGGGGCCCCTCGCAAATTATCTCAGAGTCAGAGCACCCACCTCACCACCTGTGGCTCCCACTGCAGCCTGCAGGCACCTTCTCAAAAGCCCCTTTGACAAAGCTGTGGGGGAGAGGCAAAGAGAGGCAAATGTGACAACACCACCAGAAGCAGCCACACCAGGCAAGTTGGGGAAAGAGCGGTTCAGTTGCTGGCTGCACATGCAAGCTGGGAGGGCTGCAAGCAGGGGGGAAACTGGGGGGAAAACTGGCCCGGGGATCCTAAAGGCATGGGGGCCCATAAACCAGTGCTTACACAGCCTACTTGTTAATCTGGCGCTGCTATGCCAAGCATTCCAGGACTCCCTTTTTTCAAAGAAGAAGAAAAAAGCCATGCAGGATGGAGGAATAGTGGGACATCCCCCACTATTAAAACTGATCTCTGGATATCCAAAATCAGTTCCCCTGGAGAAAATGGCTTCTTGGGAGGGTGAGCTCCATGGCATTATACCCTGCTGAGGCTCCACCCCTCCGTAACCCCACCTCCCCAGGTTCCACCCTCAAAAACTCCGGGTATTTCCCAAGTCAGAGCTAGCAACCCTAAATAAAAGCCATGCAATAAGCAGGGAAGCTGGGCAAAATCACCCTTCCTCCCTTGACATAAGCAGAAAAACTGGTAGGATCCAACCAGTGATGATAAACAATTTTTCAAAGCAGGCAGCCGTATTAAACCTGTTGCAGCAAAACCTCCCAGGAGCCTCATGGCTCTCTACAGATTAACACAAACTGTGGCATAAACAAGCAGGAGCTTCAGTCCTGTGAAACTGACACAGTGGAGTTTGTGCAGCAATAAAGTTATGAGTTTTTATAAGGAGCCAAAAGAGTCTATTAGAAACACCACCACTACTATATACTGCTCTAGGATGTATATAGCGCATACGGGCATTCAAACTGCTTCACATATACTA
This sequence comes from Heteronotia binoei, assembly GCF_032191835.1. Taxonomy (NCBI): domain Eukaryota; kingdom Metazoa; phylum Chordata; class Lepidosauria; order Squamata; family Gekkonidae; genus Heteronotia; species Heteronotia binoei. The sequence goes on along the minus strand of NC_083234.1, from coordinate 23,829,483 downwards.
CCCGGCTGAAATGCTCACAACAGGGATGGCCAAACTGTGGCTCGGGAGCCACATGTGGCTCTTTCAGACATATGGTGTGGCTCTTGAAGCCCACACTGCCCTGTTGGCTGGCTTGGAAAAGGCATTTAAATAACTTCTCCAAGCCAAGCCAGCCAGTGGCTTGGAGAATGCTTTTAAAGTTAACGTTGATTTCTTTCCACCTCCCCACTCTTCCCATCTATTTGCCTGCCTGTCTGCCTGCCTTCCTGTCTTGCAGCTCTCAAACATCTGATGTTTATTCTATGTGGCTCTTATATTAAGCAAGTTTGGCCACCCCTGGCTTACAACAATCATGCAGAGCAGGACAGCATTAATGCAAGGAAGACAGCCAACAACAGAGATGGGAATCGAACCAGGAAGGTTTCTTTCTTCCCAACTCAAGTCTGTTAGCCACTGTGTTATGCCCACAAAAGTGCTTTCACAGGGAGACAGGAAAGATCTTGCCAGTTTACGAAACCAAGGGAAAAAGTGCCCTACCTGTGTTGTGATAGTCTAGCCCCGTGGGCACTTCCTGAATGGCTGTCTCATCCCAGAGTGGATAGAACGCCCTCTGCTGGTAGCAGGTGGACTGGAACCCACAGGTCATCCAAGGATCTTCATAGGCAATGGCATCTCCTTGCCTCTGCGGGCAAAAAAGAAACACTTGATTACAAAAGTGAAATCTACTTTGGTGCAGAAGGCTTTGCCAAATTGTTATGTCTTGCATTTCAGTCTTGATGTTACAACACAGCGAACGCTACAGAGGCAACCAGTGGAAACCCACTGGTCCCCGGATGTAGCTTGCTAATACGCTCTGCCAATCAAGATCTGTGGCGGGAAGTTTAACTGGCCAGGATTGGACCAGGCCAGACGGAGGGTTGTTCCGGGGTATGTATATAATCGGGACCCGGCCCGCGTTTCTCTCTCTTGTGATGTACTCGCCAATAAAGTATGTTGCCTTCAACACGTCTCGTCACACAGTACATTACACAAATGTATGACGTTCATACCAAACACAGGAGGATCCACTGACAGTGTCGGCGCCATTGTGCGTTTTCCAACAGACTGGCATTGCTTTGGTACAACAAATTGCTGCAAAACGCAAGCACCTGGAATGTTTGACCCCTACAGATAGATAGATAGATAGATAGATAGATAGATAGATAGATAGATAGATAGATAGATAGATAGATAGATAGATAGACAGACAGACAGACAGACAGATGATAGATAGATAGATAGATAGATAGATAGATAGATAGATAGATAGATAGATAGATAGATAGATAGATAGATAGATAGATAGATAGATAGATAGATACATTTTATTTGTATCCCGCCCTCCCCGACCAAGCGGCTCAGGGCGGCTTGGCACAATTGTGGGCAGGGGATGTTTTGTAGAAGAAGATGTGGTGGAGCTCATCCAGGGATTGTTATGCAGTTGCACCTTCTATTCAATGGACAAGGTAGGTAGGTGGGGAGGAGGAGGGGGAACCCTCAGAAAGGTTCAGGAGCTGCTCTCCCATGAGTTCCTACTGAATTCAAGGCCAGGCTGTTGGTATCAGCTGTGATATCCACCCGATCTTATGATGTCTGCACAGACTTCCAGAGGAGAACGCAAATGCAAAATACTGCACTACAACCAGGGCTAATTGTACTCTGTGCTTATTAAACAAAAACCAAAAAACTTGTGGCAGAGTAACTGAACCTTTACAGCGTTTATAAATTCTGATCGTTTAGCTATGTATTGTTTATTTTTCTTCCACTCAATACTCTGTGCCTTCTAGGCACACAGAGGCATATAATGGCCATAATTTCTTTTCTATGGGATTAATGCTGTATGGCGGGTGCCCCCAATGCGCTATCCATGACCCCACCAACACCTTTTCTGGTACCCATCAATTGTTTTTAGAAAGTGTATGAGGGCCAAGTGTGGCTTTTGGAAGTTTGATCGGCTGTGCAGATTTTTAAAAGCCCTGCTTTGGCAACAGCTACCACCACAGCACAAGCATCTTCACTGTGTGACAGAAGGTACACCACAGCGGTCCTTTTGTGGCTGGCTCTACCTCCTGCGGCAGCCATTTTGTGGCAGTCATTACATGGCTTCACTTACCACGCTGTACCAGTATTGCAAAGGCACCAGCAGGCTCAAAAAGGTAGAGGACCTAGCTCTCATTAGTTCTCAAGTTTCTTGCTGCCTCCTCTGCCACCCTCACACATAGTCAGGGAATCACTGTCCTAGAAAACATTTCTTAAGTGCCTACAAAGAGCTGGTATTGTAGAAGTTTCATTTACGTGTATGTATTTAAAAAAAAATAAAATCAGAACAATGAACTCTGGCCCTACAGCTGCTGTAGCCTGGTTTTTGTTTTTTTCCTCAGAGCTCCCACTTTCAAAATGGAGTTCGGTGCCTTATCAGCCACACCCACTTCCTTCCACAACAATAGAGACATGATCCCACATACACAGTTTTTCACACTCAAAAGAGTGAAGAAAGGCTCGCTTAGTGATGAAAGGAAGTGACAGGAAGGCAAAAATAATTTTAGGCGCACTTACAGTTGACACTAGGAACAATAGTTTCTTAAAACAATGGTGTGGGTTTAAATATAGAAACGTCTCTTGCTGCTTTATGAGACAAGCTCTAGAAAATGAGACATGTTCTCTCTATACAGAATCACAGAACAGAGGTTTGAATCCACTGGCACCTTTAATACCAACAAAGTTTAATTCTGAGTATAAGATTTTGTATGCAGGCACACTTCTCCAGATATATTGAAAAAAGACTTCTTCAGCTATTACATATAGGTGGGGGGAGGTTAGTGTCCAGGAAAGGCTAGTTAGAGTCAAAATGCATAAGTAACTGAATGATAAGTATAGCAGCTAGTAAAACCTGCAAATAGCAGCAAATTATTATACAGATAATAAAAGAGTTGAGAAACAGATGTGAGAACTAAGTTTGAGTCCAGTGGCACCTTGAAGACCAACAAAGTTTAACTCTGGGTATAAGCAAGAACTGAGTGACTTAGCATGTGTACTAAGAAAGAGCCCGATATCTCTGTTAAGCCCTGGGGGTTCCATTATCCTGAGTGTAGTAATAACTTGACATTCAGCAATTCCCCTTCCAGTCTGTTTCTAAAATTCCTTTGCAATATAACAACTACTTTGAGGTCCCCCATTGAGTGCCCTGGGAGGCTGAAATGTTCTCCTACAGGCAAAGTGCTTCCAAGAAACCTGGTTGGAGTCAGTTGCCAGCATGGTTGAATGGTATTAGAGGCCCATAACTGGTTGCTGAGAGCCATCACGGATCTCCAAAGATTCTCTCCCAGATTCTCCTTGTACTAAGGGCCCTCAACCTTATTGGGCCTATGGGCACTACTGGAATTTTGAGAACAAGATCCCGTCAAAAAATGGCTTGTGTGGAGAGACAGCCAACAGCATGGTGGCTGCCATAGGGGCTGAGACCAGCTTCAAAATTTTGGGAAGTTCTAAGCCAAGCATCCTTCTTTAATGGCAGCAGCTGTAGGTACCCAGTTCTTCCGCTCTAGCAAGAGACTTCCAGTCCAGCAACATCTGTCCCCCACTGCTGTTCAATATAGTGATGAGTGAATATGGACTCCAACTTCATTTCTGGCACCAACACAGAAGTGACATGATTGTGTTGGGCAGCACTCCAGGATTCCCTGAAATTCTATAGTGTGGTGTCGAAGCAACAGTGATTCACATGCCCACCCCCAAAAAACTCCCATCTGGATTGACAAGTTTGGGTTACCAGGCTGAGCCTTGCAACCAACATGTGGGTTGTGGAGCAGGAACACTGGAGCGAGTGTGATGTTGGCAATGTCACCACCTCACTTTCAGGTACAAACACAGAGTTTCCAGGGATTCCTAGAGCTACCCATTGCCACTTCTGGGTTGTACCTGGAAGCAAAATATATGGCTTTCCTCCATCTAATTGGAGCAGGAAGTGCTTCTGAAGAGTCCAAGAGTGTCTTGCAGGGAACACCTATTCAAAATAGGATTGCCAGCTAGGCTTCCCAATCCCCACGTCCCAGAGGGGGATTCCCCGGTTTTACAGGCTTTCCCCCTCCCCCAGCCAGCTGGCCGGCGGGGGAAGCTCCACCCCCACAGCCATCATGCACCACCATGAACGATTCCCATAGGGAATGATGGGGAATTGAGCCGCTGGTATTGGGGGCTCTGGAGGGGCTGTTTTTTGAGATAGATGCACCAAATTTTTAGTATAGCATCTAGTGCCTCTCCCCAAAATACCTCCCAAGTTTCAAAAAGATTGGACCAGGGGGTCCAATTCTATGAGCCCCAAAAGAAGGTGCCCCTATCCTTCATTATTTCCTATGAAAGGAAGGCATTTAAAAAGATGTGCAGTCCCTTTACATGTGATGGCCAGAACTTCCTTGAAGTTCAATTATGCTTGTCACACCCTTGCTCTTGGCTCTGCCCCAATGTCTCCTGGCTCCACCCCGGAAGTCTCCTGGCTCCACCCCCAAAGTTCCCAGATATTTCTTGAATTGGACTTGGCAACCCTATTGCCAGCCCTCCCAGCCTCCTGCCAACTGCTGCTGTTGCAGAGAGCTCCCAGGGGCTACCCTCCTCTGCCCACCACCAGGCTCTGCTCAGGCCCCCATTCCCTCCCATGAATCATCAAATCTACCACCTGCCTGTGTGACCTTCCCTTGCTTACTTGCAAGTCCACCCCCCCCCCCCAGCCATGCTCACAGCTGCCTACGGTCCATGCATGCAACTCTTTCCCTGGTGGCACTAGATGTGTGTACAGCTGGAAGCGCAGGCAGAAGAGCACTAGCAAGTGAATAGGAAGGGGTGGCAGCAGCAATGAGCCCTTCAAGAAGCCCTGGGCCAAGGCAACTGCCCCACCTCGGTGTATGCCAGGGCTTTTTTTTGAGCTGGAATGTACAGGAACACCATTCCGGCTGGCTGGATTTCAGGGGGTGTGGCCTAACATGCAAATGAGTTCCTGCTGGGCTTTTCTACAAAAAAAGCGCCCTGGTGTATGCTGTCGCTGGCCCTCGTCTCGGGTCTTCTCTATACAGCAGGCCCAGATTTACGCAATGCAAAACAAGCAAGCAAAGAAGGGCTGGTGGATGAATGGATGCCAACCTCCAGATAGGGCCTGGGGATCTCCCAGAATTGCAGCTCATCTCCCAATAACAGAGAAAAAATATCAGCTGCAGATGGCAGACTCTGTGGCATGATAACCTGCTGACAGGCCTGGCGCCAGGGGTTCCTGTGCCCCAGGCCGGATCCCGCTCCTCCGCCTCCCCCATCGCTAAATTTAAGCACACGTGCCGATGATGTCATGATGACATCACTGACACACACACACATCCAACTTTGCCGAGGCTGCCCGAGCCTCGGAAGACCTTGGCAAAGTCCAGAAGGCAGCAGGCACGCTTAGAGCACACTCGCTGCCACACACACCCAACTTTGCTGAGACCACCCGATTCTCCAGAAGCCTTGGGAAAATCAAGACGGCAGCGGGCGTGGGGAGAGGGGGCACCCTGTGGTGCCCCTAGGCCAAATGGCGCCCTAAGCGGCTGCCTACTTGGTCTACTTTCACGCACCGTCCCTGCCTGCTGAAGTCCTTTCCCAGGCTTCACTCCCAAACTGCCAGCCACTCCTGATCTGGAGTTGGCACGGAAGGAAGGAGCTCAGGGTAGAAGGCAAAAATACCAATCTCTCCTTGTCTTCTGACTTTTTAAAATTTCTGGGAGATATGCGAAGGGGGGGCAGCTGAGCTGGGGCCGCCCCACCACGCATTCATTTTATCCCACTTGTCAAATATGCGGAGACCCTATAATCCTTTGATATATGCACGCTTTGGTTCATATATATTTCAGCGCGAGGAACTTTAAATGCAAGCAATTTATATCAGCCTTATGTCAACAGAAACACCCTGCGTGTTCTCCGGGCCCGGCGTGCCAAGAATTATTCATCTACCTCTGACTAATGCTTACAGAGGAGTTTCCATGCCGGCTCAGCTTCCATCAATATCAGAAGCTATTAGGATCAAACGTTATAAATACAATATGTGAAACCCTAGCTCCTTCAAATTGACCACAAGATTCCCCCGGGTGAAATAACGTTGAGTGTCTACATCTCATCATCAGCCCAGAATCTTCAACAAAATTGCCAAGAGTGGTATTAAGTTTGGATATAGTTATCCCACCATGAAATGCAACGGCTCGTCTGGATGTTATCACAAGCTTATTGCGCTGGGGCCCTCCCGACGATCCCGGCAGAAGGGGCGCAAGTGAAACGGGAAGATTTATGGGCCTGTGCAAATCTATGACTTCAACGGGGATGGCGCTGCCCTTTTGAGAAAGCGGCCCAAGTTGGCCAGTTTGGTTTGTAGATCTGATACTTGTTGAAAAAGCAGGATAGAATTTTGAGAAATAATGGGTAATAAAGAAACCATTTTGCACAGCTGCACAAAAGAACACCCTGGAGTTTGGCCAGAATGTTAATAGCTGTGGCATGGAGACAGGAGAAAGTACCAGATATTGAGCAACGGATAAGGAAAGTATGGCACACTGTGTTAACGGGGGAAATATCTGTATATGTGAATTACTGGGATGGAGACAGATATACACAGGATGTTTGTACAAGTCTGGTCGCCCTTTGTTACTTTCGGGAACAGAAATAAATCTAAAACATTCATCAAAAAAAGAGAGATGGTCAAATCTTATCTCACAGATATTGCATTATATGATAGTGTTGTGTAGTCTTAGGGATGCTAGCAGTCTCCAGGTGGGACTTGTGGATCCCCTGGAATGACAGGTCATCCCCAGACTACAGAGATCAGTTCTCCTGGAGAAAATGACTGTTCGGGAGGATGTGCTCTATTGGCATTGATCACCCCCCTCCCCCCCATAAGGCCCCTGTTGTCCTCAGGCCCCACTCCCAAATAGGGCTGCCAAGCCTCTGGGCCAGGAGGGGGTTCTCCCACCCTGGAGGTTCCCAACCCGCAGGCCCACATTGGGCCAGCAGGAGGACCCCCCCCCCCGATGTAGCTGGTGTGATTATGTCACCCGGAAGTGATGTCATCACGCTGGCGACATCACTCACCAGCCACTCTAGGTGTTTTTGGGAAAACTCTTTGGTGCCAGTTTGGTGTAGCAGTTAGGTGTGCAGACTCTTATCTGGGAGAATCAAGTTTGATTCCCCACTCCTCCACTTGCTCCTGATGAAATGGCTTTGGGTCAGCCATAGCCCTGGCAGAGGTTGTCCTTGAAAGGGCAGCTGCTGTGAGAGCCCTCTCAGCCCCACCCACCTCACAGGATGTCTGTTGTGGGGGAGGAAGATAAAGGAGACTGTGAGCCGCTCTGAGACTGAGATTTGGAGTGGAGGGCGAGATATAAATCTGTAATTCTTCTTCTTCCCGGATGCTTTAGCGATTTGGGAGGGGAAAACTCTATGGTACCTATTGTACCACTTCTGGGTGATGTCATTGCGCCGAACATGTGTTAAAAGTCCCCTGCCAGAGGCTGCAGGGGACTTGGCAACCCTACTCAAAAATTTCCAGAAGTTCCCAACCTTGATTTGGCCACCCTACATCCAACCCCTCCAGTGGCCAGGGGAGACCGGCATCCCTAGAGAGTTTCATGATTTTTAAAATTATTATTATTCAGCCCAAAAAGCTTGCAAGGGGGGAAAAGGTTTATTTTAAAGCTCACTTATCTCATTTTTTAAAGTGAGAAACCCACACCTAACCCACTCCTAATTGCTACAATTTGTTTCAATACACTGCTGAATTTTAATAGAGACAGCGAGAACATCAGGGAAGGCTAGAGAGAGACTGCAGAGCAGAAACAATAAGCCCTACCCCCAATTTCTAAATCCAGCCCTATTAAACTGCCATTATGAAAGATAAGAATTAAGGAAGCCAGACCTGTTTACACAATTAGCTTTTAATCTGGCTGCAACTGGGTGGGCTGTCCTGAAACTGTGTTACTAGGGAACTTTGATCTCCTGACATGGAATTTTATGTCCCTTTGTTGTGTGGAAGGTGCTTGAACAAACTCGCTGTTCCTCCTGCAGTTACATCAAGGCTCACATTACAACTAATCACCTTTAGAAGCCAAGCACTCCTTCGAAGAACTGGTGGTTCGTTCAGACATCTCTGTGAATGTTCCTTGCCCAGACCTGTGAGTTGGCTCTCACGGTGGGAATGAGGTCATAGCCAGCCTTGTTAGGGATGCCAGCCTCCAGGTGGCACCTGGGGATCCCCTGGAATTAAAGCTAATCTCTAGATTTACAGAAATCAGTTCCCCTGGAGAAAATGGATTCGCTGGAGTTGGGGTGTCAAACTCATTTGTTATGAAGCCCAGATCTGACATAAATGAGACCTTGTCTGGTCAGGCCATATGTGTCATAAAATGTAATGTCAGGTAGTGGAGATAGAAACTTTTTAAAAAGATACAAACACAAATAGACTTTTTAAAAAACTTAAAATAAAGCACGCTTAAATGTTAGCATTATTGCAATATTTTATTTTACGATCTCTGATAACTGGCACCTTTTGCTCTATATTATTGCATCAAAAACTGGAGACAATGTCTGTGCTGTAGCAATCATGAGTATGCTGTTCAGGTGTGTATCTGTAAGTTGGAAACTTACTTTTGATTTATTGACATTCGTTACAGAAATCTTACAGTCAATGCTCTGAGCCTAAGATCCAGAAGAAAGCATGAAATGGCTGGGAATTGTAAGCTTTTGTGCATAAGTTGCTTCTTGTGCTGATCAAGAACATGTGAAGACACCATGGCACAGACTAAGGGCTATGTGTTTGTCTACAAAACTATAATCTTCTTCAGAGAAATAACTACAGCTCCTATGTGGCAGTGTAAGAATAGAGAGATAGCAACTGGTCAGCTAGGGTTGCCAGGTCTGGGTTGGAACATGCCTGGAGATGTTGGGGGTGGATCTAGGAGAGGGCAGAGTGTGGGGAGGGGAGGGGAGGGGAGGGTGCTCAGCATGGTTCAATACCACAGAGCCCACCCTTCAAAGCAGCCATTTTTCTCCAGGGGAGCTGATCTCTGCCAGCTGGAGATCAGTTGTGAAAGCAGGAGATCTTCAGGCCCCACCTGGAGACTGGCAACCCTAGTTTCAGTCTACAATCTGGGAAATCTGAGTTCCAAATTCCCAGTCTGCAAAGAACATCTATTGGATGAACTTGGCCTGGATGCTCTCAGTCTAACCCACCTCATTGGCCTGTTGTTATTCCTCATCTAAACAGTTCACATTGCTTTCCTACTGAGAAAGAATGGATCATGAAGGCATGAATTCAGTGAAAAAGAGGAGGGAAACCCAGTTGCAACCTGGAAAGCCTTGGCAAAGCAGCCCAACAAAGCACTCTCCCGCACTCCCCAACCCCACTGTAGCAAGGCAAAAAGCTTACACCTTGAATAAAACTTCATTGGTCTTAAAGGTGCTTTCTTTGTATGCCTCCTATGAAACTGAGGGAACTGGGCATAGCAACTCTTGCTCTTTTCCTGCCTCCCACTCTCTTCCTCCTCAGAGGACAAGGAGGGGGAGAAGCCTCAGTCAATGGAGGGAAGAAAGACTTGGCTAAGTAGCTCTGCTGTGTGATTAAGAGAGTCTGGCAAAGCAATCTCTCTTGCTCCGTGAATCCAGTGTGATTGAGAGAGTCGGGTGAAAAGGGCAGCTTTGAAGGGTTGACTCTATGGCATTATAACCTGCTGAGGTCCCTCTCCTCCCCAGTCTCAAAATCTCCAGGTGTTTCCCAGCCCAGAGCTGGCAACAACCTCCAGGTGGGGCATGGAGATCTCCTGGAATTGCAACCAGGCCCATAGCCAGAAAATTTCAGATGGGAAGCCCACAGGAAAAATGTTTGGATGGAGGGCCCCCCCCCCTCTGGCAGTCCCCACTCTATCCCCAATCTCCATGCCGCTCTGGTGGCCCCGCCTCACTCCGTGCAGCACCTTCCCCTCCTTCCCACCCAGCCACCTTCCCAACTCACCAAGGTGGCGAAGTGAAGAGTGGGCTTCAGGGGGTCTTTCAAGCCCCCCCCCACACACACTCTCTCCCCACTGCTTTGGCGGCCCCCACCCCACTCCACAGGGGGATGTACCAAAACAAATGACAAGAGAGATGTACTAAAACGAATGACAAGATTGTCCATAGGAAACAATAGCAGAGCCTGGATTGTCTATAGGATATAATGTGAGAGAAGATTGTCCATTGACTTGCATGGGATTCATTGAAATACATTGAAGCACAGAAATGGCTGCAACAAAAATCTGGAATGGAGTTTTCAGGAAAGTCAAAAGATACTACAAGTGTCCTGGAATGGGATTCCCAGGGGGAGGGTGGGTTGCCACACTCTGGGACTGCATTGCCAGGGGACAGGGTAGAAAGGCAGCCACGGGGACTGGAGGTTGGCAAAGTACATTTTCCCCTGTCAATCCAGTCCTTGAGGCTGGCAGATTAGTTTTCCCCCTGACAATCCAGTCCCCTGGCAATGCAGTCCCAGAGTGTGGAGACCCACCCTCCCCCTGGCAATCCCATTCCAGGACACTTGTAGTATCTTTTGACTTTCCTGAAATAATCCATTCCAGGTTTTTGTTTCAGCTGTTTCTGTGTTTCAGTATATTTCAATGGAGCCCATGCAAGTCAATTGACAATCTTCTCTCCCATTATATCCTATGGACAATCCAGGCTCTGCTATTGTTTCCTATGGACAATCTTGTCATTTGTTTTAGTACATCCCCTCCATGGGCACCTCCCCCTCCCTCTCAACTCACCAAGGTGGGAAAATAGTGAAGAGCAGGCTTCAGGGGCTCTTTCAAGCCCCCTCCCCTCTTTCAGCGCTGCTTTGGCAGCCCCCACCACACTCCGCAGGTGCCTCCCCCTCCCTCCCAACTCACCAAGGTGGGGAAAGAGTGAAAAGTGGGCTTCAGGGGCTCTTTCAAGCCCCCCCCCCCTGCTTTTTCCCTGCTGCTTTGGCAGCCCCCACCCCACTCTGCTGGTGACTCCCCCTCCCTCCCAACTCAACAAGGCGGGGAAAGAGTGAAGAGCGTGCTTCAGGGGCTCTTTCAAGCCCCCCCCCTTTTCCACGCTGCTTTGGTAGCCCCCACCCCACTCCGCGGTTCCTACGCTGGCTTTCCAGTGCGTTCAGCAAGTGCAGCGCTGATGCGCAAATGTGGAAACAAGACAAAATACCAGAAATATGGGAATGGACTTTGAAAGTTATGCATTGGAGTGAAATTGACAAATTTACAAGAATCTTAAAAGAACAAGATCTAGAGAAGTTTAAAAATGAGTGGGGAAAGTTTCAAAAATATATTGAAAAACAATGAAACTTTAAAGGACATTTGGTGATCTTTGACAATGGTTAATTTTTAAAGAAACTATATATGGATTACAGTTTTAAAAAAATGGGATTATTGGATTATAACTTTTTTGTGAATGAATAAGGACTATCATGAAGATGGACTACAATTATAGCCTTTGGTATTTTTTTTTTTTTGCTTTTTTATGAAGAAAGATTCTTTAATAGATAGAGTTTATTACCTTATAACAACTTAAATAAAATAGTAATAGGGAGTTGTTTTTTAAGGGAGTTGGCACTGCCGGGGGTGGAGAAAATGTTATATATGTGTATTAACTTTTAATAACAAATGATAATATGCTACTATAATATATTACATTATAATAAATTGTTTTAAACAAGCAAGTTCAGTGCTGGGGCGGCCAGCGCTGAACTTGCTGAGAGCTCCGGAAAGCCGGCATATGAACTGCGCCTGGGAGCGGCTTTTCCTGTTGATCTCGTGATCGGAGGGGGGAGGGAGAGACTTGAAAGAGCACCTGAAGCCCGCTCTTCACTCTTTCCCAGCTTTGGTGAGTTGGGAGGGAGGAGGAGGCGCCGGCAGAGTGGGGTGGGGGCCACCCAAGCAGCGGGGAAAGAGCGGGGGCTGGGGAACGGAGGGGTCATAAAGGTCCCGGGGGGGGTGGACCTTCCCCCCCACCCCCCTGTGGCTACAGGCCTGATTGCAACTGATTTCCAAACTACAGAGATCAGTTTCCCTGGAGTAATAGAGTGTTTTGGAAGGTGAGCTCTATGGCACCGTACCTCATTGAGGTCCCTCCCCAAACCTTGACCTCCCCAGCATCTACACACAAAACTTCAGGAATTTCCCAACCTACAGTTTGCAACCCAAGTTACAACAGGCCACTTCTTTAAGTAATAACATCAAGTTACCCCCTAAGAGCATTTCCCATGACTTACAATCATAGTAGAAGAAAAAGACTGTAGATTTATACTTCGCCTTCTCTCTGAATCAGAGACTCAGAGCGGCCTACAGTCTCCTATATCTTCTCCCCCCACAACAGACACCCTGTGAGGTGGGTGGGGCTGAGAAAGCTCTTACAGCAGCTTGCCTTTCAAGGACAACTCCTATGAGAGCTATGGCTAACCCAAGGCCATTCCAGCAGCTGTAAGTGAAGGAGTGGGGAATCAAACCAGGTTCTCCCAGATAAGAGTCTGCACACTTAATCACTACACCAAACTGGCTCTAGTAGCTAAAGGGAAATCCCCACCACCACCATATACAGCTGCCAGCCTCCAAGTGGGACTCAAAGATCCCCTGGAATTGCAGCTCATCTCCAGAGGCAGAGATCAATTCCCCTGGGCCTCCCCTGGGGGGAAAAATGGCTGCTTTGGAGGGTGGACTCTATGGCATTAGACCCTGCTGAGATCCCTGTCCTCCCCAAACCTCACCCTTCCCATGCTCCACCCCCCAAATTCTCCAGGTATTTCTTAACCCAGAGCTGGCAACCCTAACCATCAATAATTTAAGCATTCTAATCAATCTAGGTTGCAGGGGGCAGGTTTGATTTCATGTCAAATCACCATGGCAACAGCACCCGACTTCCCCACTCACCACAAAGACAGACCTTGGCCTTCTAACACCTAGCTTCTGACAGCGAGGAAGTATTTTGAGACTGGGCATGAAAGCTCTCCTGCCAAAAGGAATACGGGAGCCTCAACAAACAGTGATAGAATACAAAGCTGGACCACTGGCAAAAGGCCTGCTGAGCCTGCAATAAGTTTAGGATAACAGGGGAAAAAAGCACTTCCTTCCCTTGAACTCTGCTGCTGTCTCCAGGCTTGGCCCCAGCCATGCAGTTGTAGTGCATCCGGCCATTTTGCATCCCATCCCAAGCTGTTTCCTTTTTGTCGCCATCCCATAGATGGCCAACATCTCTTTCCCAGTTGTCCCATATTATTTCTAAAAGCAGGGTCAAACCCCTCAGGGTTAGGCTGGCTTTGGGTGGCTAAGGGTTAAGAATTAAGTTTTCACTCCGTTTTCACTTGCTGGCTAGAAGCTCCTCCCTGCCCACCCACCCCCCACCCCCACATTCTAAAAATGTTTGGCTGGCACCAAGAAAAATGTTGGTGGGCATCATGGTGCCCACAGACACCATGTTAGGGAACCCTGGCCTCCAGTTTTCAATGGATGTGGACAGAAAGACCAGAATAAAAACAACTTATTCACATAAGGCGTATATCGTTTTTTTACCAGAAAAGTTTAACCTTTGCCCCTTGCTTTACCCAAACTGGTTTCTTTTTCTCAGTTATGGGAAATCCTTAGCATGAAACTGCCACCCCAGGTCAAACACCACACACATGTCCTGTTACTCAAGATCATTCTTCAGTGTAGACAATTCACACTTTCAGTTGTGAGTCATCAGGCTGTGCAGGAGACTGGATGAGAGGTTTGGACTCACTTGTTCTCCCCCACAACACACATTCTCTTGAATATAAAAGAGACCCACAAATGTGGACCCTTCTAGTATAAGCAAAGGAGAGGGAGACTCACACTACACATGGGGCAGTTGTGAGTTGGCAGTCTTAAGCAGGGCTTTTTCCAAGGGAAAAGCCCAGCAGGAACTCATTTGCATATTAGGCCACCACCCCAGATGTCACCATTGTTTCACACCGGGCTTTTTTGTAGAAAAATTCCAGCAGGAATCATTTGCATATTAGGCCACACCCCTGATGCCAAGGCAGCCGGAACTGCATTCCTAATTTTAAAAAAGCCCTGGTCTTAAGGGAAGGACCAAGAGCCAAAAGCTGGGTGGTGGAATTTGGGGGGGGGGGGGGCAACTTCCACCATGGATGAAATTCACATACCGATTTGGACGAAATTGCCCCTTTGGCAGCTGGCTTCTAGTACAATCTAGATTTCTCTAACCTCAGCTTCCCCCTAAAATTTGGATTCTCTGAAAGACTTCCTTTTGCTTCTCTCTCTTCTGTCTGTTTCCTCTGATGCTTATCCAAATCAAAGCACTCTCGACGTCCGTGTTGATTTCATTTTGGCAAAACATTTAAGAAAGAAGTCGGTAATAAAGACATAAAGTTTTAAAAAAATAGTTTCCAGCCTTCACATACGAGTGCTTACTGCAAAAGTTTTAGAGGCCAGCCAAGCTGGTCTACGGTAGAACACTTAAGATTCTTGACAAGACCCTTCCCACCTTCTGAGATAAAAAGACCCAGAGATCTCCACCCCTACTCATGTCTGATGAGGGAACTTTGACTCTCAAAAATGTATATCCTGAAACTCTTGTTGGTCTCTAAGGAGTAAAACCTAATGAGCTCAACAGGACTAATTCCCTATGTGTGCATAGGACTACACTCCATATTTTAAAAAAAACCCTGCAATATCAATTGACCTGATATGAGACAAGATAGGTTTATCCACCTCCCCATGGTGGGCCAGGGAGTGTCAGAGCTAAGTAATGTCAGGTTTAGCTCTCCTTACCATAACTACGTGACGGGAGAGAGGATAGGGAGCCGGATTTTCAACCGCTGTGTCCATGTAGTAACTCATCATCTGAGATATCTGCAGAAATGGGGAAAAAAGAGCCGTAAGTACTTTCCTGATACTGTGGAGAACATGCTCAGTCCTATGCACACTGAGCATGCACACTATTCGCAAGATTCCACCTTGGACAGGATGGTGTGACCCAACATCTCAAATAGAAAGCATCACAGTCAGAGCTCTTTGACATTCTTATTCACCTCACTTGCGTGTCTCAATTGTTTTGCTGTTATTATTTTCACTTTTCTGCATATGTTTTGCTCCCTCTAGTGGTCCATTTTATATTATATCGCTGTATGTCCAGTGAAACACCTTGCAGTTTAAATCTGCAGGGAGATATGCCAGACATACTGCAATGAAATATAGAATTGTCCAATAGGTGGAGCAAACACATATGGAAAAAGGGGGGAGGGAAGCAACAGGGACACACAAGTGACAAAAAATGAGAATGCAGAACATGCCTTGGTCTCTGGCATTTCAAAGGACCATGTAGCATACGGGCTGAGTTCTGAGGCCTCGGAAACTGCTGTAAGTCAGAGTGGACAATAATACCAGGCTAGGCTGACCAGCAGTCTGACTCGGTACTAGGTAGCTCATTGTGTTCTCTGGTGTTGTTATGATCCAAACCACATTGCTCATAATCCCTTAACCAGAGTAAAAAAAAAATACAGCTGCTCATACAGCTGCTCTGTGGTCTGCCTCAGTATCAGGCATGCAAATAGAAGAGTAGGCCAGTGGTTCAGCATTCGTTTCATATCATGGCCAGAAAGATGTCCCAGGGAAGCCCACAAACAAGTCCACGAGCAAGAGCCTCGTCCTACAGGGCAGAACCAGAATGCTTGGCTTTTATTAATGGCTTTCTTAATGACAAGCCGGTCACTTTTCATCTTTTCTATCCCCTCTCATCCTGCAATATCCCGCTTAGAAGGAAAACTGGGGAGTTAGTTCCATGGAAAGAGCTCAAGGGTGAAACGAACTGCCATTTATTATTATTACGAATTTTTAAACAAATCCTTCTGGCTGATTGCAACATGAAACAGCTGGCAGCGCCAAAGGCAGAAAATGCCCCTTCGAAGGAACTGGCAGCTTTGTACCTCTGGGAACATTTAAAAAAAAAAAAAAGTTGTCTCAGTTAAGTATCCAGGACTCCTCTGTGATTGATTTGATCTGATTCTTTTGGCTAAGGAAGCAATAAAGAAAACTAGCATATGCCATGACATGAAGCCAGCCGCCCATTGTAAGGGGCACATATTTGAAGTGGAGTGTTTGCTGAAGTATCCAGAATCCCAGGTTCAGTTGAAAAGCAAAAGGGGGAAGTGGCTTTAACTCCAAAACTCCAGGTTCAATTGAAAAGCAAAAGGGGGAAGTGGCTTTAACTCCAAAATGCAGTAGATTTCTCTCTGCCCAGCTAACTAATCCTCAATTAAACAGAACTGACACCTTGCTCAGGTTTATCGTATATTTCCAGGATTTATATCTTAGGTAATGAAAAGCAAACATCTCTACATTCAACCTGAAACTGCAAGCATTCCCCTCCCCCCCACCCCCGCAAGCAATACTCCCTCTAAGCTGTGTGAGCAAAAATTCTACTGGCATTAAAGTTGTGAGCTACTGCATAAATTAGTTTGCTCTGGGGTCATTTTCCTGAGCTAAGACAAAAATGTGTGAACCAGAAACTAAAAACCTGTGAGCTAGCTCACACTAACTCAGAGGGAATGGTGCCCCCAAGCATCCAAGCAGAACACCTGAAAATGCCTGACAGGCATGTGTTAGGGCTCACCGAGAATCTTGCAAAACTTCTCCATGAACACATATAACCCTCCCCCCTCCCTGACAGACCTTACCTCGGAGGATACACTCCAACCAAGACTCTCCTTCCTGTAAATCACTCTTCCCCAGCATAATCTGTTGCCAAATTGAATTAGAACGCCAAGCAAACCACAGTTCCCATCAACCGCCATAATACATTAAGAGCGGAATATGCACCAACAAACAGCAGTGCCCTATATGACGGTGATCACCATCGGCATATGCAAATACTTTCAAAACACTCTAAAAAAATAGAGGTTCAGAGGTAGTTTGCTGGTGCCTTCCTCTGCACAGCAACCTTGGAAATCCTGGATGGTCTGCTATTCAAAAAGTAACCCAGATCGACCCTGCTTAGCTTTTTAGATCTGACCAGATCAGGCTAGCCCAGAGGTAGCCAAACTTGCTTAACATAAGAACCACATAGAATAAATATCAGATGTTTGAGAGCTGCAAGGGAGAGATGGAGGGAGGGAAAGCAGGCAGATAGATGGGTAAAGGGGGGAAGGAAGGAAAGGTGGAAAGAAAACAACTTTAAATGAATTTTCCAAACCACCAGCTGCCTTGGCTTGGAGAAGTGATTTAAAGAGAGAAATGCCTTCTCTAAGCTGGCTGAACTGGGCAGTGGAGGCTTCAAGAGCCACACAATATGTGTGAAAGGGCCTCATGTGGCTCCTGAGCCGCAGTTTAGCCACCCATGGGCTAGCCTGAGCTATCCAGGTTAGGTTTATTAGGCCACAAAAATCAAGACTGGGGGGGAGGAAACATTCTTCAAATGCAGCAGTTATCTCTGCCTCTAACAACCTGAATTGCCTTCCCTGGAATATTTGTTCATTTGTAGGGAGAGGGGATGAGAATACAGAAACCCTGTGCCAAGACGGTGGTGATGGATCTGAACACATGAAGCAGCATACAGAGTCAGGTCACTCTGCTATTGCCCGCTCTGGCTGGCAGTAGCTCTCCAGGATCTCAGGCACAGGAAGGTTGTATTTCTTTGTTTCTATCCTGCACTGTCTCTCATGAGCTCTGGGAGCCATAAGCCATTCTCTCTCTTCCTGCACTGTATCCTTACAACAAACCTGTGAAGTAGGTTACCTAACGGAGAGAGTGACTGGTCCAAGCAGGGCTGGCCCTGCCTGCCACTAGGCAAACTAGCCAATTGTCTAGGGCGCCTGCCTTCTGGGGCACCAAATTGAGTGCCCCCTGTGACTCAGTGACATTATCAGTGCTGGGGGGGGGGGGCACCAGAAGCTAACCTTGCCTAGGGTGCCAGATAGTCTAGGGCTGGTCATGGGTCAAAGATCACCTGGTATGTTCCACTGCCCGGTGTGCAATCGAAACTGGGTTTCCGCGGTCTTGATCAAGCACTCTAACCAATACACTAGACTATCCCAACACTTCAAGTCTTTTTCACCGGATACGCCAGGGCTTGAACCCGAGGCCTTATCATTATGTGCTCTAACACAGAGCCAGGGAGTCATTCAGCATGGCTAGCCACAAGACATGTGTTTTGGAGATTCTCTGATTTCCATCAAGAAAGCAATGGATAGAGTACTCTTACTGAAATAAATGGGACCAGGCTGCTTAACTTTGGCTGGATCATACTCTGCCTTTTAAAGTAAGCTAAAATGATGGGGAAAAGAATGTCATATAATTTATTCCCATGTTCTTAAAAGGCAAGTCATGTAGTAGAAGAAACAGCAAATGCCAAAGAGAAAGTGATGGTTTTCAAATGAGATTCTCTTTTTTTTCTTGAACTGTTTGCTCTCTTCTTTCCTGAGAATTGTTTGCATTCTCTCTTGCACTGTCTTTGAACTTTTCAGCAACACATAGCAATATTTGTTCATCACAACAGCATAAGGAGACCCATTCATTAGCCTTGTCTGTGTGTGTGTTGAACTTGAACCAACTCTTGATACACAGTACTGGCAATTAAAATTATCACAAAAATGATGTATCACTTATCATGTGTATTATACGGGCGCCTTATGTTGATGGTTTATGAAGCATTTTAACAAAAAAGAGGAAAAGTCGTTTCAAAGCAGGCACATTTTGAACTCTGAAATTCTACTACCCAGAATTGTTTGGAAATAGGAAATCGATTTCCTTTTTCCCTGTTCCCTTTACTTTTCTGGAAAACCAATAAAAATTTAAAACTCAGAATTGTTTGTACATTTGGCAAATGTTAGGTTTTGAGCAAGTCTACTCGCCATGTGACAATTTTGGTAAAGCTGAAAGTCTCTGACTACCACTCTGCGTCCTGTCTTCCAGGACTCAATTCTTTTTTTCAGTGGCACAGTATAAAGAAAGTGAGTATTTACAAATGTTTAATTGAACAATTAATCTTCCAGTGTGAAACAGCAGCAGAATTATACTCTTAATACTTTCAGGGTAGCCATTGTGGTGTAGAGGTCAGAACATCAGAGTAAGACTGGTGCAACTGAAATAGAAGTCCTCATTCAAACATGAACTTCACTGAGAGATCTCGGGTCAACTGATCTTTCTCTAAGTCTAGCTACCTCAGAGTTGTGAGGATAAAATGGAAGAATGGAGAGCCTCATGTGATACCTCAAGCTTTGTGGAGGATGAACAAGATAAAAACTGGACTAACAGATCACATTCTTGACGGACTTTATTTATAGTCCACCTTTCTCAATAAGACTCAAGGCGGATTACAAAACATAAAGCAATGCAACCAGACAGCAGAACAATGCAAAAGGACTAGGATCAAAAAGTAGAAAACAATGCAGCAGAAAAAAATATGTACATATTTATAACTACAATGCAAAAAAAAATGGAAACACAATATGAAGAAGAAGAAATTGGATTTATATCCCGCCCTCCACTCCGAAGAGTCTCAGAGCGGCTCACAATCTCCTTTACCTTCCTCCCCCACAACAGACACCCTGTGAGGTGGGTGGGGCTGGAGAGGGCTTTCACAGCAGCTGCCCTTTTAAGGACAACCTCTGCCAGAGCTATGGCTGACCCAAGGCCATCTCAGCAGGTGCAAGTGGAGGAGTGGGGAATCAAACCCGGTTCTCCCAGATAAGAGTCCACACACTTAACCACTACACCAAACTGGCTCTCCAGAAGACAATGCAGTAAGAGCACAGTAATACGTATAACAAACAGCAGAACAGAGTGCAATCAGATTCCCTTTCCGAAATGTTCCATTTGTCCTCCGCATTAACTGAATCTCAGCTGCTCTCAGGATTCTCGGACTCTTAAACAGGGAAGGGGGGAACGTTTTTATTTAGGTTAATATACAGAATTATTTTCCCACTCATCTGGGGAATTCCCTGGATGGGTGATCAGGTTTTGCTGTTTTCATGACTGGCACAGGCCATCTGTTTTATTACTAAGTATGATGACATTGCAGGTTTCTGTAGGGCTGGAGAGGTGTAGAGTAGGCATGCTGAGCTCCAGTCGGCACCTGGCGCTCTCCAGGAATCACAGCTGAGCTCCAGACTACAGAAATCAGTTCACCTGAAGAAAATGGCTGCTTTGAAGGGTGAACTCTATGCCATTATACCCCCCTGAGGATCCTCCCCTCCCAAAACCTCTTCTTCCTTAGGCTGTACCCCCACTCCCTAACGTTGTTAACCCTAATGTTAAGTTACCCAAACAAACAGACTTGTCAGTTTCCCTGTTGAGATGCTGGCAAAGGAGAGATTTGAACCCAAGATTTCCTGGCTCCCTGACAAGTCTCACAGGGTGCTATCAGGCTATAGACTGACCCCCACCAAGTGGGTGTGTCCAGGGGGTTTTTTTGAGCGGGAACGCACAGGAACGCAGTTCCAGCTGGCTTAGCATCAGGGGATGTGGCCTAATATGCAAATGAACTTCTGCTGGTTTTTTTCTACAAAAAAAGCCCTATACGAAACAATGGTGATGGCAGGGGGTGTGGCCTAATATGAAAATGAGTTTCTGCTGGACTTTTCCTACAAAAAAGGCCCTGGGTGTGTCTAAAAATTTGCACAGTACCGTCAGTTACAAAAAAAAAAAAAAACTTGGTGCCCTGCTCTTCTTTCAGCTTCTCTATCAACCAACCCCTCATTTTATCCAGCTGCAATTTCAGCATGAATTCCAGATACGCTCCAGTTTGGGTCATGTTCGTCAAATCATCTGGGTCCCCCCCCCCCCTGCCCCAAATCAGAATGGGGCAAAGCCTTCCTGCATCTGAAATCTCATATCCTGCCTTCATTAGCTTCTGATAGCATTAGAGGCAGGGCTTATGAATGCATAATGAGACATGGCTAATATCACAATTGAAGGCACAGAAGAGCCAGTTCAGTAAATTGACAGACGGGAGGTCAAACAAAGGGCGTTTTAGCACCAACCTCAGAGACTGCCGGTTTGGGAGGGCGGGGGGAGCATTAAGGCCAGAGTAGGCTGTTCTGCTTCACATCTCAGGGTATAGCCACAATTTATAATTAAACAAAGATGTGAGAGGAAGGGAAGGAAGTAATAGGTGGAGTGTTCTCCAACAACTAAGGATTTCTTAGACAATTAATCATCTTCCTTTGATCAGATTAAGTCTTGAACCAATGTGCATCATGCCAAAAGCTTGCTATCAGTGCCTTTCAGAGTTACCGAAGAAAACATAAATGAGGGGTTAAACGAAGCAATGAGTTATGTCACGTAGAAGGTAAGTGAATGAGCTGGGATCAAAGAAGTTGCTGGTTCAAATCTCATGTTAGACATACAACTGCTAGGTGGCTTTAGGTAAACTGTTCATTCTCAGCTCACTTATCTGCAAAACAGAGATTAACGACACTGGCCTGCCTTACAGGGTGCTCGTGAGTGTTGCTGTGCTATGTAAAATGCCTTAAAATGAATACAAAACAGAATTGTTTAAATTAGCTTTTAATAATAATAACTTTTTAATTTCTATCCCGCCCTCCCCGCCGAAGCAGGCTCAGGGCGGCTCACAACATAAAATACATTATACATCAAATAACATAAATTGCAAATAAAATCCAAGTTAAGACAAATTACAAGTTAAAATTTACAATGTACAATATAGTGCTAAAACATTCGATCTTCAATAGCTAACGGGGAATGCGATTGCTATACCACAGCACTGAAGAACACTACTGTATGCAGCGTCAAATATGAATTAATAATGCTAATGCCATCTTGTATTTTAGGACTGGAACTGTAAATGTATTGTGTGTATACAATGGATTTTAATGATTTTATTGTAATTGATTTTAATAGTATGTATCTTGATCTGTTGTGACCCGCCTAGAGCCAGATAGGGGAGGGCGGGATACAAATATAATAAATAAATGCATGATAAACATTCAGAACAACAGTTTCCACATGTTGCTAGAAAAAAACTCTGATGACATCTTTTTTTAAAAAAAAAAATCTTAATAATGCACAGAGATCCAAAACATGCTCTTAATTCACTCCCCAGTTAATCAATTTAACTGAGTAATTAATCAATTTAGTCAATTAATCTATCAGATTCTGGCCTGCAGCCCAGATTAAAGGAGCAAAAGCAGTTCTAAAACTAGGAACAGAACTAAATGTGACGTCAAATACAGAGCTGACGTCCAAAATGGCAACCCCAGGACAAGTTCCACTTCCTCATCCAGCAGTGACCTATTGCTACGGAAACACAGGTTGTGATGTCATCATATCACACATTTCCCTGCTCCTGTTCTACTCTATTGACTGCCACTGAATGGAAGAAGAATACACCATGTGATGATGTCATATCCTATGTTTCCTTCACTAAAATTATTCATAGAAGTGAAATTCAATCCACAGTTACTAGTTTTTGTAAACTCCCTGATTTTGTAATCATACTTAGTCTGGCTCTTAGGAGAGTCTGTGTAACACAGCTGTTTGAATGCTAGTCTAAGACCTTGGAGTCCCCGATTCAAATCACTATTCAACCATGATGTTCATTAGGTGACCTTAAGTCGGCCATCGTCTCTCAGCCTAACCTACTTCAGAGGTAGGGTTGCCAATGTCCAGGTGGTGCCTTGAGTTCTCCTGGAATTACAGCTGATCTTTAGCCTACAGCTATCAACTTCCCTGGAGGAAACTGCAGCTTCAGAGAGCAAACTCCACAGTATACCATAGATTCTAGGTGAACTCCTTCCCCAGATTCCCCCTCTCTAGATCTCTGGGGACAACACCCCAAATCTCCAGGAATTACCCAGGCCAGAGTTGGAAACCCTGCTTGTATTGGGCAAAATGAAGGAGGGGAGAACCAAGCATGCCACCCTGAGCCCCTTCAAGATAAAAAAAAAATGGGGTAACTAATACTGTCAAACTCTGGATGATCCTCAGGAGGCCTGAGTCAGTGCAAATCTCTGCTCGAGTCAAAGCGGCTAGGCCGCTGAGCATCTGCAGAGAGATTAGGCTCATTTATATACTGGCTCTGACTATCTGATCCTCTATGATCACTGCCTGCTTCCTAGGTTTAATTGCCCACAAGCTATCTGTCTGCAGACACCTATAAGATGAAAGTGGCGGAGTTCAGAGGCACCAGAACCACTTAGTATGAGCTCATTCCATTCCATAACTAGTATTCCCCGAGAACCTCTGGCTTTACCATTGCTTACTAATATTTGAAATGGACATGAACGGAACACGCATCATCTCAACACCAAGCAAAACCATCAACCCAGGCTTCGAGGATACTGACAACGAATCATAGCAACGCCAGCGCAGACTTCCTAAATCCTCCCGTGCACTGAGAACTGAGCTTTGTCTTTTTAAATGACGTTAATACAACTGCTATTCATCTTCGGATAGGCAAAAGGAGATGATTTTACTCAACAAATAATTAAATTGTGGGATTCACCGCCAGCGGAGGTCGTGATGGCCACAAACATGCATGGGCTTTAAAAGGGAGGGTTAGACAGATTCGTGGCACAGATGTCCATTAACAGCTACTAGCCATGAGGATTCAAGGGAATGTTCACTTTCAGAGGCAGCAAACCTCTGCATACCAGTGGCTGGGAGGCAGCAGCAGGGGAGAGCCTCAGCCTCTGTGTCCAGTTTGTTCAGCCCTCCTGGGCAACCGGTGAGCCACTGTGTGAAACAGTATGTTGCTGGACTAAATGGACCTCTGGTCTGATCTAGCATGCCCGACTTATATTTTATGCTCTCACTCAGGGCCTTTTTTGTAGAAAAAGTCCAGCAGAAATTCATTTGCATATTAGGCCACACACCCCTGACATCACCATTGTTTCACACAGGGCTTTTTTTGTAGAAAAAGCCCAGCAGGAACTCGTTTGCATACTAGGCCACACCTCCTGGTGCCAAGTCAGCCAGAACTGCGTTCCTGCTAAAAAAAAAAAGCCCTGCTCTCGCTAGACTTGAATAACAAAACCCAGGCTGATCCTCAGCATATGGCCCTAGCAAGAAGCTGTGCAGGAGGGAATACTGAGGACTAGACACATCAAATCCATTCAGTGCAACGATGAAGCAAAAACTGATCTGAACCTCTGCCCCAAACTCCCACAGAGGTGCTAAGACTTTTTCTGGCTGCACATAAGATGCGGCATAACTGCAATATTAAAATGCCCACAACACTGGAAGGTTGATTCACAATTCTGTTTCTGCTATAATAAAGTCTCCTATACTTTTGGTGGTTCGCTCCCAGTTTCGATTCCCTAGTGCAGAGGGGTTTTGTTTTTTGTTTTTTTTAAATCCACCCATGATGGGGTGAGTGGGGTTTAAGCAGGAGACTCCTCTCCACCAGTATTTTTGCACAAGAGATGCTTTTGCACATCAGATGCTAAGCCTAATAAGGCCATGAATGATAGCTAATCGCTTTGCCCAAGAAATTCTGCTGTACATTTTGCCCCGCCATGTCAACTGAGCCCCCTTCAGGTTGTGAAATCCATCCCATTTGACTTTGCCCTGTGCCACAAAAAAGATCGACAGCAAACATTATACCCCCATGAACACATGAATCCGCCTTATACTGAACCAGACCGTGGGTCCATCAACAAGGCCAGTATTGTCTGCTCAGACCGGCAGCAGATCTCCAGATTCTCTGGCAAAAACCTTTCACCTTCTGCCTAATCCTTTGAACTGGATCTACCCAGAACTGAAGCTGAGACCTTCTGCATACAAAGCAGAGACTCGTCCACTGAGCCACCGCCCCTCCATATATCCCTTGAACTTCATTTTTCTTCCCCCAGAAACCCTATTCAATACCTGCATTCAAGGCACGGCCACTCAACGAATTGCTTTTCTCCAAATGACAACACCATAACGTGATCTGCAAACCATGCAGCCGCCAGATCTGGGAGCGCTGAGAGGCAAAAGTTAGCCCCTGTGTCTATCCTCCCACCGCCCAAACCAAGGCAGAGGAAAACACGGCCTTCCGTCCCGTTTTAGGCTCAAAACAACCCGGCTTTAGGTCTGACTTGCCTGGGAAGACAGGAGAGAGCAAGGGCCGTGCGCGTCTCTGGGAGCTGGCCTTTTCCCCGCTTGGCTCTTTTGCAACTACCTGGTGGATTCCTCTTTGCTGGAGCTAAAGAGGATGGAAGTACCACAATGTGAATAGTAGAGGCGCCCTCCAAAGTGGATGAGGGGTGTGGTCAAGCAGGAGGGGGGAAAAACAGCAGGCGCTCATTCTAGCGGTCGGCCCGGAAGGCAGCAGCCGCGCTACAGGAAAGCTTAGGGGGAAGAGGAGCAGCGCCAAATGCGAGTAACTCATTCATATAAAATTGTGCCGTAAAACCATATGACGCCTCCGGCTGCCCCATTCAGTCGCTCGCAGGGATGGGGGGGGGGGTGTATGTGATGTGGCGGCTGCTGGCACCGATCCGTCCGTGATCTTTGGGGCTAAACCTCAGAATTCAGTTCCACTCTCAGTGCAAAACGAATTCTCCATCTGAGGCCAAGAGAGTTCAGATTCCTCCCTCTTTGCAGACTCCGAGGCCAACCTGGGAGCGATCTAATCCGGCCTCCAGCATCAGCCCTCCCCCCCCCACTCCCCGTTAGAGATTTCTGCTTGTTTGTTCCTTTTATGCTCTTTAGATGGACATCTTTATTTGAACACCATTCTTATGTGAGTGATGCCAAGCAAATGTGGGGGCTGGGGGGGCTGGTACCGTTGCGGTATCTGAGTTGAGGAGGGTGGGGTTTGGAGGGGGTCTTCAGCAGGGTGCAGCGTTCCCTCTAAGCTGAGTGAGTGTGAGCTAGCTCACAGTTTTTTAGTCTCCCACTCACAGACTTTTGTCTTAGCTCAGGAAAAATGAACCCCAGAGGAAACATAACCGATGCAGTAGCTCACGACTTTATTGCCAGTAGCTCAGGAAACAGAATTTTGGCTCACAAGATCCCACAGCTCAGAGGGAGTATTGGCAGGGTGTAATGCCGTTGAAGAAGAGCCCCATAGCGCAGAGTGGTAAAGCTGCAGTATTGAGTTCGATCCCAGTCACAACCTGAGTTCAATCCCAGCAGAAGCTGGTTCAGGTAGCCAGCTCCAGGTTGACTCAGCCTTCCATCCTTCCGAGGTCGGTAAAATGAGTCCCCAGCTTGCTGGGGGGAAAGTGTAGATGACTGGGGAAGGCAATGGCAAACCACCCCGTAAAAAGTTCTGCTGTGAAAACATTGTGAAAGCAACGTCACCCCAGAGTCGAAAACGACTGGTGCTTGCACAGGGGACTATCTTTACCTTTTTAAAAATGCCATTGAGTCCACTCGCCAAAGCAACTGTTTTCTCCAGGAGGACTGATTTCTGCAGTCTGGAGATCAGTTGTAATCCGGGGAGATCTTGAGGCCCCACCTGGAGGTTGGCAGCTTTAGGGGGAGGGGGACACATCTCCCAGAATTCTGACAGATCTCCTGACAATAGAGATTTATTCCTCTGGACAAAACAGCTGTTTTGGGAGGTGGGTCTATGACATTATACTCTGCTGAGGTCCCTCTTCTCCCCAGATGCCAAAGTCCTCAGGGTTCATCCCCCCCCCCTCAAATCTCCAGGAATTCCCCAAACCAGACCTGATAACCCTATGCCGCCCCCCAAATCTCCAGGAATTTCCCAACCTAGAGTTGGTAACCCAGTATGCCACTATGGGTTGATAGTCGATCCAAACATGGCAAGCTGCTCAGCATGTCCTGCAGAGCTACATCATTTACCCGGTTCTAGTTAAAAAGTAAATTAGGTGGACAGGAAAAACCTCTGAGAAAGAAATGTCCTCATTTTAACCCAGACTTGCTAGCAATAGAGTAATTAAGAGACATTTATTACCCCATTCTCCCATTCTGACATGTTACTGTTTTATTGGTTTTCCACACAAATGCTATCCAGACCAAATGTTCTTTCAGTTTGTTAATTTCACTATTTTGATATTGGATTCTAACTATACCGCTTTGCATTCTAAACCACTGCCTACCAGCTATAAGTAGCTCTGTTCACTGTACCCCATTCCATTGTCTGAAGAAGTACGAATGCATACGAAAGCTTACATGCTGAATAAATGCTGAATGTTGGTCTTAAAGGAGCTACTGGACACCTACTTTGTTCTCCTGTTTCAGTCCAACATGGCTGCCCACCTGGACCTACCGGTTCCAGTCAGTTCAGCTTGAGTGGGTGGAGCATCTGATTCCAGCAAGGGAGATTTTTGTCCTTTTCCTAGCCATGAAACACACTGGCTGATCTTGGGGCAATCATCTGCCTTCAGCTTAGCCTTAGATTGTTGTAAGGGGAAATCAGAGGCACCAAGTATGTTTCCCTAAATTTCTTGGACGGGAGAAAAGATTTTTTAAAAAATAACAACAAGAAGACTGCAGATTTATACCTACACCCTTCTGAGACTCGGAGCGGCTAACAATCGCTTATATCTTCTCCCCTCACAACAGACACCTTGTGAGGTGGGTGGGGCTGAGAGAGCTCTTACAGCAGCTGCCCTTTCAAGGACAACTCCTATGAGAGCTATGGCTGACCCAAGGCCATTCTAGCAGCTGCATGTGGAGGAGTGGGGAATCAAACCCGGTTCTCCCTGATAAGTGTCTGCACACTTAACCACTACACCAAACAAATAAATACATGAGCAGCAATCTCTTCTGAAAGAAACTGGAGTAACCTACTGTTTGGTTTTCTAGTAAGACACTGATCTATTGTGAGCCATAAGCAATGAAGACTATAGCATCAGGAATGCATTCAGGCCAAAGTTTCCAGCTCAGACATACTCACCACATCAGTGATCCATAATTTAGTAGAATTTTCAGTTTCAGGTGATGCAAAAAGAATATATCTTTCCCCAGGATATTGAGTATATCTGATCAGAAGTGGGGGGTTGTATTGTAGGGGCTGTGATGTATTATGTATTAACAGAGGGTTGCAGTATATCATGGGATGGAATCCGTGCTCATCCATGAAGATTATTTAAGAAGCAAGATGATGAAGATATTGGATTTATATCCCGCCCTCCACTCCGAAGAGTCTCAGAGCGGCTCACAATCTCCTTTACCTTCCTCCCCCACAACAGACACCTTGTGAGGTGGGTGGGGCTGGAGAGGGCTCTCACAACAGCTGCCCTTTCAAGGACAACCTCTGCCAGAGCTATGGCTGGCCCAAGGCCATTCCAGCAGGTGCAAGTGGAGGAGTGGGGAATCAAACCCGGTTCTCCCAGATAAGAGTCCTCAAGCAACTATCTCTCAACCTAATCTGACTGTGAGGGCAAAACAATTAAAGCATGTACTTCAACTTGCATGTGTTGGAAGGAGGGCAGGATCTGTGTGATAAAGAAACGTATTTAACACCTGTACAAAAAAGTGTGGTGGCAGCAGTGCCCATTCTGGCATCCTAGAAATCCAAGGGATTCTTACACATTTGGTTCATATATGCTGGAGAGTATGCAAAACCGGGATCAATCTACCTTACCAGCTTTAAAGCCACATGTGCATGATCCCCATGGCTATTTTCGTTCAGGAAATCATTCAAAGGGTTCTGTCTGGCCCTTTGATGCAAATCTGAGCACCATAAGAATGGAACTTATCCAACATTCAATATTGAATCTGTACATCTCCAAACTAGCCCTGCTGGCAGCTGGTAGAAAAAAAGCTTTGGAGGTGTGGGCCTTTGTCTCGACAGCTTTTGATAATTTCATTTTTAATTACAGTCCCAGATCCTATACCCACTTGCTTCCGAGTGAATCTTAATTAAACAGACAGGGCTTCTTTCTGAATCAGCGTGTTAGAGATCACAGGTAACGCTGTCAAGATGAGGGTCGTACTGGAATTCACACCAAAAAGATAATTGAATCTGCAGAAAACTCAGGCTCATTGCTTCAGTACGTCATTATTTATTTTTACTTTCATTCTAAGGCCATGAAACTCTCTACTCAGACAACCTTCCCATTAAAAACCAAATGGAGTTTCACCTGCACATTGTTTAACAGGCCTTTTGTGATTGTAATACAAACTGACAATGTTGTCAGGGGACTCTGGGGACTGAGTTGGGAACCTCATTAGCCTGCTAAACGATATAGGTCAACTGGTGTCCTGGCCTTAAAGCTGTCACCATGTCATAGTGAGAATAGGAGTAGGAAAGATCAGCCTGTCTGATTGGCAGGCAGTATGAAGCCTCCATTTTGGTCAAGTCTAGCTACTTACATTCCAGTTGTTTCTATTGAGGAACAGGTAGATCTGGGACAGGAAGAGGAAAGTCGGGAAAAAGATCTGCAAGAATGTAGGTTCAGAGAGAGAGAGAGAATCTGTCACATGCCAAATCGTACAACTATGGTAGATCAAGTTTTTATGCATGCTGAGGTAGTTCCTCATGACACTTACTGGGTAACATCAGGGCAGCTATTCTTTTTTCAGTTTGACCTACCTCACAGGGGTACTGTGAGAATCAAATTTATTTTTATTTGTTCTGAGCAAAAAGTTTCTGTATGTCATCTTTCCACCCAATTTGGGCCCCAAACTGGTGAATGCTTAAAAAAAAATACATTGTAAAATACATATAATTAAAAACAGGAAGAAAGGTCAATAAGGATATGCCATACCAAACAAAAAGGTCTTCACCCACTAGCATGACATGCCCGGGGGAGGGGGACGTATAGGAATAGGGATGGGAATG
Source organism: Heteronotia binoei (assembly GCF_032191835.1). NCBI lineage: Eukaryota > Metazoa > Chordata > Lepidosauria > Squamata > Gekkonidae > Heteronotia > Heteronotia binoei. The sequence continues at coordinate 23,799,714 of NC_083234.1, read as the reverse complement.
AATCAGCACATCAACAAAAGTTTGTGACAAATTTTGGCTGGTTGGTGAATTGTGAAGTAAAGTTTGTAGCAGGTCAACCAAAATGAGCTTTCCATGAACTTTCACACTGTTCATGGAGGTTCCTGCTGTTTTGTGAATTGATACATTTCCAGACAGACTGTCTTCACTCAATCTAACTGTCTACTAAACGTCAAAGCAAGAACGGAGGGCTTGTAGAGGAGCACCCGAGGGTTGCCCCCTGCAACTTTCATGTCTCCAGCTTGCACAGGATCCATTCTATACACTCTCGAACCTCCTGAACCTTGCCCCTCCATTTCTCCAAAATGCACTTTCCTAGGGGCACCTTTGGGGGGGCATACCTCAAACTCTGTAACTCTAAAACTCACCAAACTTGGAGGGCAGGTAGAGGAGAGTCAGCTGGAGATCCCCTGCAAGTTTGGTGTCTCTAGCTTGCACAAGTTCCATTCTACTGGGTTACAACCCTCATGAACCAAAGCAGTTTGTCTATCTGCTAAACGTTTGTGATGGTTCATGGTACACACACTGGGCACACCACAAACCATGAATCAAACAATATTTTCCTGGTCTATACCCATCCCTGTATAAGAATCTCCTTGGGAGGGAATTCCACATTTTCAACACCATGATTCTGGAGGTTGTTCCTCAGGTTGCCACCCATCTGGCCTCAGGTGATGGGGATTCCCAAGGCAAGGCCCTCCAAACTGACTGTAATGGTTGTGTATGTTCATACAGGAGTAGACTTTCCTTAAGATACGCAGGTCCCAAGCCAAGTAAGATTTTAGCAGTGAGTACCAGCACCTTGCATTGATCTCAGAAGCAAACTGGAAGCCAGTACAGAAGAAACTAGACTGCAACTCTGGTAAGTTTCCAGTAGTGTTCCAAATTTAATTATGGTGATTTGAAGACGAGAGAGCCTCTTGAAACACCTCCAGTTTAAACCCGGGAGAGGTGTCATCACGTATCTAAAGCCAAGAGCTCAGAGGAACACTACTGGAAATTGACCAGAGTTTTGAAAACTCAGTACATGGACTTCTTTTTTTTTGCATTCTAGACATGAATTGTGGCTCTGGAAATGTAACTTTGTATTGTTGAGTATATGAGCATGTGAATAACAATTCACACACTAATTTAAGTAAGATACAGTGTTGTTTATTTTGTGGTTGTGTTTTGTGTTTTGCTAAGAACTCTAAGATTTGACAAACTTTCTAATATTTTTCCTCACAAAAAAATGGGAACATAACCAAAACAAGACGCATGGAAATCTTCATCATGCCACTGAGAAAGCAATATAAAAAGTATGATGGGAGTAAGGTTTATATATTTTATTTTATCACATTTATATTCCGCCCTCTCCTGGAGGGCTCTGGGCAGCTAACAACAGTTAAAAACAACATAGAATATTTAAAAAGAACAATATACAATAAAATCATTTTCATACATTTTACAATCATTAAAAGTCCAAGATGCACGCTGATGTTTCTGATTATTCTGATGTTTCCGGTTACAGTTGTATTGGTTCAATGAGATTGTCGGGGCTGCAGAATTTATTATGACAATTCTAATTCAAAAAAGCATTTTAAGGTAGATACTGAGCTGATACAATTTAGTACACCTTCTGGTTAAGTCAGGACAATGTAGCATATGCAAATGAGTTGTGCTAATGAGCTTTGGCACCTCTTTTTCTGTGACATGACCCCGGCTGGTGACACCTATGTTCAGAGTTGTTGAGCATGTACATTGGGGCTGTCAGTTCTGGGGTCAGAAATCCCTGGTGAAGGCAGTGTTTGGGGATGGGAGGGAAGGGATGTCAGCAGGATATAATGCTAATGAATCTCCCCCTCCAAACCTGTCATCTCCCCCCCCCTCCCAGGGAAGCTGATTCTCTGCAGTCTGGAGATGAGTTGTAATTCTGAAAGATCTCCAGGTTGGCAATTCTAACGTACACACAGGGCCACATTTCCTATCATTATTGCATGAGCTACATTTCCGTACTATGTACATACAGATGTGCCCTGGACGGGGCCAGCTCTGCCACTAGGCAAACTAGGAGATTGCCTAGGGCGCTGGTCTTCTGGGGGCTCCAAATTGGTCACCACCCATGTGACTTGGTGACATTATCAGCGCAGGGGGGGAGGCACCAGAAGTTAGCTTTGCCTAGGGTACCAGACAATCTAGGGCCTGAAAGAGAAAATTGCTTAAAGAAACAGTGAACATTTTTTAATACCTTGATTGAATTTTTATTGTCTGCCCAAACTCTGATTTATTTACTTAATTTATACCCCACCTTTCTCCCCAATGGGGATCCAAAATGGTTTACATTCCCCTCTTCTATATTATCCTCACAACAATTCAGGAAGGTAGGCCAGGCTGAGAGAGACGGACTGGCCCAGGGTCATCCAGCAATGGGGATTTGAACCTGGGTCTCCCAGGTTCTAGTCCAGCACTTTAGCCATTACACTTTGCTGGCTCTCTAATTGCAGTGCTTTGGGGCCAAATCCTCTCCATGGGTCACCAGTTGGCCACCCCAAGCTACAAAAAGCTGAGGCAAACACAAGATAGCATAGGTTCGATCACGCCTAGGGATGGAACAAAACACAAGACTGTTGGTGCTTCATTCAGGTTCACCTCTGGGAGGTTTTGCTCTTCTAGCTGAACTGCTGCTGCACCCAATCGTCTATCGTGGAGGAGCACAAACCCAGAGTCAAAGCAGAGAGTTCAGTGCCAGGGGAGGAATGTAAATGGAATAGATTTCCTTGTGGTCTTATCTGGACTTTAATAGATCCTTCTTCTTATCTCTTTGGGAATCAAAGCTATTGGCAAGCGGCACATGGCGCATATGTTCATCCTCTGTGTTGCTGAGCCACATCTGGATTACAGGTGCTTGAGTATCTCCATTTGCCAGTAGCCCCAAGAAAGAAATTGGAATATGTGGCGGCATGGCTTCCCTTTCTTCCCCCTCCACCCACTGTAATCAAAGAGAGAGAAAGAGATTCCCTCCCCTGCAGATTCAGGATGAATTCTCATCCAGTTCAATAGGAATCACTCAAGATCTGCAGCAGAAGCAAAGGAGTTCTGGAATTCTTTTGCCTAACAGCTATGGCTGATCTGTCTGCTGAGGCATGTTAAGAGTCCTGCAAGAGAACAGTTAGTATGACAATAGGAACATATTAGGTAATTAAAGGATCCAAATGGCCCTAAAGCATTCATCTACAGAGGAGGGCACCTGCTACAACTCTGCATGAATCACTGTTCTAGTCTTGCTTTCTTCCAGTATGTCTCCATTGGGAATAAGTTGCCTGCCTTTCTATCTGGGTTGACTGAATCATTCAACAGAGAGCCAGTTTGGTGTAGTGGTTAAGTGTGCAGACTCTTGTCTGGGAGAACCGGGTTTGATTCCCCACTCCTCCACTTACAGTTGCTGGAATGGCTTTGGGTTAGCCATAGCTATTGCAGGAGTTATCCTTGAATGAGCAGCTGCTGTGAGAGCCCTCTCAGCCCCACCAACCTCACAGGGTGTCTGTTGTGGGGGAAGAAGATATATAATTTTATAATCTTATAAAATTATAAGATTATAAACCGCTCTGAGTCTGATTCAGAGAGAAGGGTGGGGTATAAATTTGCAGTCTTCTTCTTCAATTGCTACTGATGTGGAGAGGCATTGCATGTTGCACCTCTGCATGAATTGCTGCTATTATGTTGCTCCCATTCACTGAGGAGGCCTGCTCAAGACAGCATTATGTAGGGTTGGGGATAGGATAGGTTCTACTTAGCTGGCTACTTTTTCTTTTCTTCCCATGCTTTAAAAATAACGTTGAGTGTGTTTCAAGAGTAAACCGAGTCTCCAATTTTTAATGCAAAAATGAGTCCATAATATGTTTACACAGAAACTCAGAGTTAAGTTACTTGTGGTTTTAAACATTTGGGCTGAATCATTTAATATCATCAAAACTAATCCAATCACAAAATCAACATTTATAGTTGTTTTAGTGCAAAATACATTTTAGGATGTAGTTCCTGTCCCCTATCTGGAATGAATTTGCTAGCTCTTATCCAAAGGATAAAAAGGTAAAGGTTGTCCCCTGTGCAAGCACCATTCTGTTATCAACCCGTGGTGTGACGTCAAATCATGACGTTTTCTTGGTAGATTTTTTTACAGGGTGGTTTGCCATTGCCTTCCCAGATACACACTGGGAAGACAGGAAGTAGTTTGCCCTGTTTCCTGGATTAGAAACATATAAGAGACACCTTACTAGCTCTGACTATTTTGTGATGAACATCTCAGAGATTAGCCACATTAAAAGTCTCCTTTGCATAGTGGTTTCAGGGAGCCAGGATTTGGCATGTCAGTATCTTCCTCTTTCTTGAGAAACTCAAGTGAGAAGTGTGGGGTTGCTTATCTCTCCTTTCCTCTTACAGTGTGGCTTCCTGGATTATTTCTCCCAAACAATCGGCATTCAAAGGTTCTATATCATAGCTCTTCGCAGATCTTGCTGCTATTTGGAGGTGTACAGCCTCTGAGCAAGAAGGCTCCAGTTCACTATCACGGCTAACAGCTGTTGATAAACTGTGCCAGTGCTTGGCCTCTGAACATAGAATCATAGAGTTGGAAGGGACCTCCAGGGTCATCTAGTCCAACCCTCTGCACAATTCAGGAAACTCACAAATGCTCTCCCCACAAACCCCCAGTGACACCTTCAAGGAGGCTCCAATTAGCTGTTATGGCAAACAGCTAGTAGCCATTTAAGTTTGTGGGAGCAGCCTGAACAGCCCTGCCTAGCCTGATCTTGTCAGAGCTGGCAAACTAAGCAGGGAGAGCAGAACTGCTATGCTCCTCTCTTGCCTTCAGAATCCCATGAGGTGACGCTTTCAGAGGCCTCCGTGAATTATTTGCACCTTGAAAGTACACTTTGTTTGTGGACCTCGAGTCCTCTAGTTGAGTTCCCATAGGGTTGCCAGCCTCCAGGTGGGGCCTGGAGATCTCCTGCTTTTACAACAGATCTCCAGCTGGCAGAGATCAGCTGCCCTGGAGCAAATGACTGCTTTGGAGGGTGGATTCTGTGGCATTGCACCATGCTGAGGCCCCTCCCCTCCCCAAATCCCACCCACTCCTGGATCCACCCCTAAAGTCTCCAGGCATTTTCCAACACAGACCTGGCAACCCTATTCCCTACCCACACCAGAGCAGAGTGTGGATAACTAGGAACATTAAAAATGAAAGTTCTCCTGGATATCACAGTAGGGAAAGGGGGGGAATTGCCAAATAACTGTGTGTTTTTTAATGTAGTTGGGCAAACATAATACTGCTATGTTCCAAAGGAGAAGAGGGAGACATGCTTTTACTGGAAGAAGAAGAAGAAGATTATATTGGAAGGTTAGAGACCTTCCGGAGTCCTATAACAGCCACTAATAATGGCAATACCTTAATCACCACTTGCATTATTAATCGGGAGACCTTTGCTTCAAGTGGGAAGTGGAAATGAGGGGGGGGAGGAGGGATTGGTGTTGCCTCTCCCAATCCGCAATTGTGCAGTCAGGATTCTACCCAGAGAAGGTTTGCAGTAAAGCCGCACTGATTCTCCCACATCTCTAGGGACATTTTATCCCAGTGGCCACTTAGCTTCATCTGTGTGCCGGAAGGCCATGCATTATTCAGTGAAAGGGCACTCACACTCTAACCTATGCTCATGCAGATGATCCTTTGGAAATGGCCTCTTCATGTTCTGGCTGCTGGAGAAGCAACAGGGAAGACGTGTTACCAGGGCTTTTTCTGTAGAAAAAGCCCAGCAGGTACTCATTTGCATATTAGGCCACACCCCCTGATGCCAAGCCAGCTGGAGCAGCATTCCTGTGTGTTCCTGCTCAAAAAAAGCCCTGCATGTTACCTTCAAAGCTCCAGTGTGGTGTTACATCTGATATAGGATCGGACATCTGAAAATGCAATCTGAAACCTAGGGTTCCTAACCTCCAGGTGGTGGCTGGAGATTTCCTGAAAGTAAAAATAATTCCCAAATTACAGAGATCAGTTCCCCCTGGAGAAAATGGCTGCTTTGGAGGGTGGTCTCTATAGCATTATACTCTGCTGAGGTCTCTCCCTTCCCTAAACCCCACCCTCCACAGGCTCCACCTCCAAAATCTCCGAGAATTCCCCATCCTGGAGGTGGCAACCCTAACTAAAACCATCAAAGCCAAGGGTCTTCAAAAGGTGTATAAATTTGTTTAAGATTGCTCTGTGAAGGTGCTTCTCCTTCAGGGTTTTAGTGCCAAATTAGAGGCATGGGATGGGTTGCCAGCCTCCAGGTGAAGCGTGGAGATCTCCCGCTTTTACAACTGATCTCTAGCTGGCAGAGCTCAGCTCCCATGGAGAAAATGGCTGCTCTGAAGGGTGGACTCTATGGCATTGGACCCTGCTGAGGCCCCTCCCCTCCCCAAACTCCGCCCTCTCCTAGATCCACCCTCTCCAGGTATTTTCCGACACAGGCCTGGCAACCCTAGGCGTGAGAAGGCCCATTCTTCAAATGAAAGGCAATCTCAGAGCCAGACTAGACGTTACAGTGGCCCTGGATCTGACCCAGAGCTGCTGATGCCATTTTAGAGAAGTAATTTGCCAATTTAAAATGTCACATCTTACTTGAAAAAGAACACAGTGGGGAGCAGAAGAAAAAATGAATAATAGCTTTTTATACTCCACTTTTATCTACCTTAAGGAGTCTCAAAGCAGCTTACAATTGCCTTTTCCTTCCTCTCCCCTCAACAGGCACTTTGTGAGGCAGGTGAGGCTGAGAGAGCTCTGAGAGAACTGTGACTGACCCAAGGTCACCCCGCAGGCCTCATGGGGAGAAAGTGTGGGGAATCAAGTCCCGTTCTCAAGATAGAGGCCACTGTTCTTAACCATTGAGCAATTCTGGGGCAGGGGGCACCATTGTCTGGTCCTGCCGTGTAACATTTTTAAATGGCCAATTTCTTCTCCAAAATGTCATAATATTTAGTTTGTCTCTCTGAATAAAGCTAAATCTTGGCAAACATGACTCCCCCTGAGGAGCCTGTAAGTGGAGACCTCGGATGCCTGCCTCAAAGTCCAGCCCTGACTGTACCACATCTGGGGAGGGGGAGTGCAAAAGCAACAAGTTTGCGACTACCCAGCAGCAAGGAAATGCGGCTCCCACATCCTCCCAACTTTTTTGCATCAGCCACTGTCAGGTAGCCCCTGCCAAATCTTTGTGCTGCTTTCATGTCCTCCAAATCAATGGGAGCCATATTATATCCACTCTCGCATACAGACAAGGAATTGGTGGGGGGGGGGGGGAGAGGAAGGGTCATTCTTGGGTTAGATGATGAAATGCAAAACACTGTCTGGCTAACGCTGGGTCGCCTGCACCACTGAGATGGAGAATTCCCAAAGAAAGGGATTCACAGAGCTGTCTGTGAATCAGAGCCTTTATTCTGCAACCTTCGGAGTAGGGTGAGGAAATCCTCCTTTTTTAACTCTGTCATTTTAAAGCAGGCTATTTAAAAGCTGTCTGACTTAGGACAATCGTCTATTTGAAATTAAACAAGTCCCCCAGCTCACGATTTTTCCATTCTCTTTGGCATAGCCTTGGGCAATAAACAAGCCATTAATGCTGCCTGGAAGGGTGGGGGTGGGGGTGGGAGGCTATATTTCCGTTTAGGATCCAAAGGGAAGAATTCTCCTCCTACTGGTTTTAGTTTAGTTTTTAGTTTATTTACGATTTCTATCCCGCCCTTCCCACCAAGGTGGCTCAGGGCGGCTCACAACACATGGAATCCAACATAACAATATTAAGTTTAGGCATTTACACAATTAAAAACATTTAAAATATAAAAACATTAAAACAAAGCAAAGCAAAGCAAAGCAAAGCATTAAAACAAAGCAGAAATCTAATAGAGCTACACTTAGTTTCCTATGCCAGTTAGTTATAGGCCAGCAGGAAGAGGGTTGTCTTACAGGCCCTGCGGAACTGAGCACGTCCTGCCGGGCCCTCACCTCTTGCGGCAGCTGGTTCCACCAGGAAGGGGCCATTACAGAGAAAGCCCTATCCCTGGTAGATTGCAGGCGGGCTTCCTTTGGCCCGGGGATAACGAGAAGATACTGGTGCCAAGTGACACAGCCTAGGCTAGCCTCACAATCAGCTGGCGTGGTTACTGTAATATAGTGAGTTCTGGGCACTGATGAGACGAGCTTTCAGTGATAACAAGCTCTTTATTGAGTGCAGCATGGCGGCTGCACTAACAAGACTGGAGAACGGGGCCCGCAGGGCCAACTATATACAACACTGGGTTCCTGCGCAAGCATGTTATTGGGTCGTTCAAACCAGCAGGGGGCCTGTGATTGGAGCAGGGTTGTATGGATTTGGTCCCTACTGCCCATTGTTCCCAAGTCCCCAAGCTCAGTCCTTCAGGCTCCAATTAGCCAGGCAGGAACACCCTTGATAACAACATTGACTCACATACATAACAGTTACTTGCACTGAGAACTTCAGAGTATCTCAAGAAATCAAAGACTCATGGATCTGTAATTTTACTCTTAAGGCTGATTTGCGCATGTATTAGCAGCCACTAGATTTCGCATTGTTTAGCTACCCGTCGTTTGGGGCAGGTGTGCACAGATACGTGCAGGACTTGATTGCTCTACTCTTGGTTCCAGCATGTCAGGCCACTGACAGGTGACCCCGGTGGCACACAAGAGAAGTTTCTGTATTGGGCTGTGAACAAAAATGGGATGTGAACATAAGAATATAAGAGAAGCCATGTTGGATCAAGTCAATGACCCCTCTAGTCCTATGCTCTGCGTCACACAGTGGCCAAAACCCAGCTACCATGAGGAGGTATTCTTAGAAAAACATTCTTTAGCAGAAATTAAACCAGCAGAACAATGAAAAAGAGTCACAGTCCATGTGTCTGTCTGAACAGAAAAATTACTTTTCTTAAACTAACAGGGAAAGGGTAAACAGGTTTTAAAATAACAGACACTAAATCCTACATGTTTACAGCTAGTAGATTATAGGAGAAAGAATGGCATCTCTTCTTCAAGCGAACAAAAGAAAGGAAAAGAGACCCCAGTATGCAAAATAGCTAATACATTGCTTTCCAACCACAATACTAAAGTTCAGGTCATTTAACTAAAACCTCCAACAAGATTCCTGGGCTTTTCTCACTTGATAACAGATTGGTTACGGTAAATACATGTGACTTCTTGTTGACTAACAAACAAAGTTATAACTCTATAATTATCAGGGCTTTTTTTGAGCAGGAACGCACAGGAACACAGTTCAGTCTGGTTTGGCATCAGGGGGTGTGGCTTGATATGCAAATGAGTCTCTGCTGGGCTTTTTCTACCCAAAAAAGCCTTGTGTGAAACAATGGTGATGTCAGGAAGTGTTACCTAACATGCAAATGAGTTCCTGCTGTAACATGTGAAAAAGCACGAGATCTAAAAGTTCTCTCTGTGATCTTATAGACCTGATACAATCCCTTTGCACATGCACACTGTGGCAGGATGTTGCAGTCAACCATCGGTCAACCCACATGCGTGAGCCAGCTCTCAAAGCTATCAGGATGTGTCCACCAAGAGTAGTAAAGCCAAAAAGAACTTGGCAGCCCAAGCCCAGGCATTACTACCCAGAACTCTGTCTCAGTATCTTCAAAGGAGCTGACTCTGAGGGCAGTGTGCATACGAAGGGCTTGAATTCAGCAGGAGCTCACAGGAGCACAGCTCCTGAACCTCCAGCCAGGGTCTGCATGCAGTGGGGAGTTCTTGCCCTGCTGCACACAGATCCTGGGGCATATGCAAATGAGATATGCTACTGAGCTTCTGCACCTTTATTTCTACAAAATGACCCCTGTGCCTACTACTGCAACCTTAGCATCATTGGTGGTGTTCCAGTGTGCTAGTCTTAACTACTGTAATTGTTCTTTCCAGGCTTCATGTTGGGCAGGAGCTCACAGGAGCGGAACTCTGAAAAAGCTAAATTTTATTGTGCTTTCTTTCTTAACCCTGCCCCCCCCCCCCAAAAAAAACCCCTTGCTTCTGGGCTCCATTGTTCAAACCCACTGTGAGAATTTTGCTAAACTCTAAGATTTGACAAATTTTCTAATGTTTCTCCCACCAAAAAAATGGGGAAATAACCAAAACGTAGAAAGCAGACAGATGGAAATCATGCTACTGTGACCACATAGGAGAAAGTAATTTAAAAAGTATTGTGGTCAGTGTTCCCTCTAAGCTGCAGAGTCTTGTGAACAAAAATCCTACTTTGCGAGCTGCTGGCATTAAAGTTGTGAGCTACTGCATAAATCAGTGTGCTCTGGGTTCATTTTTCCTGTTAAGACAAAGAAGTGTGAGCTGGAAGTTAAAAATCTGTGAGCTAGCTTACACTAACTTAACTTAGAAGGAACACTGGACGAGAGTAAGATTTTATTATGACAATTATAATTGGTGAGAGCCAGTCTGGTGTAGTGGTTAAGTGTGTGGATTCTTATGGGAGAACCAGGTTTGATTCCCCACTCCTCTACTTGCACCTGCTGGAATGGCCTTGGGTCAGCCATAGCTCTGGCAGAGGTTGTCCTTGAAAGGGCAGCTGCTGTGAGAGTCCTCTCAGCCCCACCCACCTCACAGGGTGTCTGTTGTGGGGGGAGAAGATATGGGAGATTGTAAGCCGCTCTGAGTGATTCGGAGAGAAGGGTGGGGTATAAATCTGCAATTCTTCTTCTGCAATAATTCAATAGGCATTTTAAGGTTGATGCTGAGCTGATATAATTTAGCACACTTTCTGGTGACGTCAGGGGTGTGTGGCATATGTAAATGAGTTGTGCTAATGAGCTCCGGGACCTCTTTTTCTATGAAATGACACCAGGTCCTTTCCATGTCTATTTAATTTTCACCTCTCATGCTTGAGAAGAACACGAACATGTGAAGCTGCCTTGTACTGAATCAGATCACTTGTCCATCAAAGTCAGTATTGTCTACTCAGACCAGCAGTGGCTCTCCAGGGTCTGAGGCAGAGGTCTTTCACATCACCTACTACCAGATCTTTTAACTGGAGATGCCGGGGATTGAACCTGGGAACTTCTGGGTGCCAAGCAGGTGCTCAACCTGTAGCCACAGGGGGGCCTGTGGAGGCACTGCCCCCTGAGCTCCAGGCTGGGGCCCCTGAATTCCAGGGAGCCCTCCAGGTGCAGCCAATTTTTTTTTTTTGGTCATGAACAGCAGCCGGAGCCAGGACAGCTGTGTAGGGTACAGTGCAATGAAGCAGCAAAAGCAGCAGGTGAAAAGGAGGGAGGCGGAGAAGCAGGAGGCAGAGAAAGCAGTGTGGAAGGGGCTGGGGAAGAGGGAGATGGAAGAAACCTCTCTTCTTGCAAACAAGGTGCAATCCCTCCTTGACTCCCAAATTTTAGGGTTTGCTGCCTCGACTTGGCCACTTTCAGAGCCTCCAGCTTTTGCCTCTACCCCAGAAAGCTTCTGAGAAATGGCACACCCTGCAGTGGATGGGAAAGGGTGCCCCCTCCATTTTTTAAAAGGCCTCCTGACTTTTAAAAACCTGGCTACGGCCCTGGCCACATGCCATTCTTTGCGGTGCAGCATTTGAGAGCCAGCTTTCCCTCACTTGGTAGCTGATGGTCACTTCCCAGCCTCATGTTCCAGAGAAAAACCACACCTATGCTCCTGAAGGAGAAAGGTCCCAGAAGAGTATGGAAATACCATTTTGCAACTTGATTCAGAGTGAGCTGCTGGGTATTGAGCTTCCAGGAAGGGCTGATTAAAGGTAGCCCAGAAAAGCATAATGGCACACATATCTCTGTGACTGATCATTTCCCCAGGCACTTATTCACCAGCTCTATCAGGAAATGCCTTTGTAAGGAGGTTGGCATTTGTGATAACCCACAAAGGTATGCCCACTGGAAAGGCCTTTGCAAATGAGCCGCTTTCCATCCTAGCCCATATCAATGACCCTGTGCCATCATCAGAAGGGCCTGGATTTCCTTAACGTCCCATTATGCGGTTTTAATATCTCTCATAAGTGATGAGAAATGTCCATGGATTTTGTTTGTTGCAGTGTTCCCAGTGGCCTTGCATAGTGATGCCCTGCGTCAGTTGGCTGTGGTTTCTCACCGGAGCCCAGCGACCCCTACGCAATGAAGAAGGGAATTGTTTTCCTACCCCGTCTTCTCAGCATCTGTGAAATTGTGCAACGCTCTTTAAATGGCTCAATAATTCCCAAGTCCTCCCAGAGGAATATGCCTCATCACCTCATGCCATCAAAAGAAATTCAGTTTTGCAATGTATTAAAAGAAAACTGAGGCAGGGTGGGGAGAATGCAGAGAAAAACAAATACTACCATCCAAACGTTGAATTCCCTTGCCGGCACAAACCTTCAATTGGAGGAAACGTTGGTCCAAATATAGAACTTCCAGCTAAAATGCCAGACAACTTTTTTTCCTCCCTCCCAGAAGTTGATACTACAAAACATCTGCTGAACAGTTTCCTATAACTGTTTTTGGACAGCGAATCAAAGAAAGGCGAAACAATGCTGCATTTTGGAAAAGGTGGTGGTGGGGGGGATAAGTAGGCCTTCCTCTGAGAACAGGAAGGCAAAGATGGAAATAGAAAAGGAGAAGCACCAAAACATCTTGAACCCAGACGAGCCAGCTTTGAGGTTCAGGTATCTTGATTTCACCTGGACCCTTCCTCCATTCACATTTCTTGATATTCGAAAGGGGGCAAGGAAAGGACAGAGCACAAGGGAAACCTCTCTATGAATAAAAGGGCCCATAAGCTTTGGATGTTTTGAATGGGTGTCTTTTGTTGTTGTTAAGTGTACGAAGTTGATTTGAAAAGCAATGTCCAGCCGCAGCTGAGCTCTGGAGATCTGAGGCAACTCAAGTAATTGTGGCCAATGCCCAGGGGTGTCGAACTCATTTGTTATGAGGGCCAGATCTGACATAAATGAAACCTTGTCGAGCCAGGCCATGTTGTGTCATAAAATGTAATTCCAGGTAGCAGAGATAGAAACTTTATAAAGGATACAGACAAACACAATTAATTTAAAAAAAAACACAAACTTAAAATAGAACATGCTTATTGAAGTTATTTTTGGCCCTGTGAGAAAGAGCAATTCCGTACATCCCTTGAGTACATACTATTGAATGAAATGGAACAGAGACCTCATACATTACTGAAGAGGTATCAAGCTTGTGTCAGGACCACTGTCATCTTCAAGCAGGGATAAAAGGTCCCAGAGCTACCGTAAATACTATCAATCTGTCTAGTAGGGTTGCCAAGTAGAAATATCCCATATTGCTATCCCATATTCCTGCTTTCCACTCCAGGGTCCCACACCAGACTCTGCTTTAGTACGGTCCGTTATCCTCAGGTTGTTTTGGCCCTAAGAAAGCAAGAACTCCCTAGACTTCCAGGGGTCAGTGGGTTTGGGATGAACGCAACCCCCCTGACGCACGGGAAGTGAGATTAGATCAGTTCTCGTCACAGATCCTGAACCCCGATCACATGACAAAGGCCCCAGGGGAGACACTGGTGTTAATCCAAAGAGCCATTTTTAGAATCTGCTGGGCAGACAATCTCTGATTGTCTTTGTTGCCATTTGAAGTCTTCCCAGCCACACCGTCACTCCATCCTGTGACTTGGCAGGAAACAACGATGGGGAGAGGCTTCCAAGAAGCCAAAGAAGTATGACTCTGCAGCATCATTCTGAGGAGATGCTGGAGCCTTCTCTGAAATGAAAGCTAGCCACCAGCGGCACCACTACAGGAGCTAAGGAGAAGGCTGTGCCAAAGTTAAAGTCAAGGGCTCAATTGTTTCCCTGAAAATGCTGGCCGAAAGCAGCAGCATTAAAATAATCCTTGTGGTTCACAAGCATAAGGGAATGGGATATGGGGAGGTGGGGTTTACCAGCTGTGCTGCTTCCCCATTGGCTGGCATGGAAGAAGAATTGCAAATTTATACCCCACCCTTCTCTCTGAATCAGAGACTCAGAACGGCTCACAATCTCCTTTATCTTCTCCTCCCACAACAGACATCCTTACTGTTTTTTGTCACTCTCAGAGTGATCAAAGCAGAAGAGGTTCAATTTGACCACTTTCTGACTGGTATTTTGGGGTGGGAAATACCTGGTTATTGGGAGGGGGCAGGTAGAGCCTGGGGAGGGCAAGGTTTGAGAAGAGGAGGGACTAGAGTCCACCTTCCCAAGCGGCCATTTCTTCAAGGAAACGAATCACTGTAACCTAGTTGTAATTCTTGGAGGTCTGCAGCCACCACTTGAAGGTTGGCAACCCTAGCCCAGAGATGTCATAGAAGCAATATCTGGGCCAATCAGAAGTGATTCAGGCCAATCTGGAAGTTAATTCAACCAAAAACAGGAAGTCAATTTGCACAGTTTTGCAACACACATATGTTTGATGGGAGGTTAGACTTGCCAGTCCCCAGGTCACAGCAGGGGATACCCTGGTTTTGCAGGCCAACTCCCTGCTGCCTGCCAACTAGCCCCACCCCAACAGCCACCATGTGCCTTTCCACCTTGGAAGGTTTAGAAGAAGCCTGGAATCTCCTTGCACATTGGAAGGTGTGTGTGCCTTTAAATCTCAGCTGTATGGGAGCGGCGCTAGCAGGCAGACCAACCTGGGTCTTCCTGGTGAGTCTGTGAAGCTGTGCAAATCGAAGCAGCCCAGTCCCTCAGTTTGTTTTGTATTCATTTCAGAAGTCATTTGCACAGTAAAATATATAGTAAAGAGTAGACTGGAACCCTTCATTCCTCATAGTTAGTCATTTGCAAAGTAAAATATATAGTAAAGAGTAAACTGGAACCTTTCATTCCCCATAGTTAGTCTGAATTACAGCAAATGGTTACATTCAACAACTCTCATGAGTAAATTGCCCCAATGAGATCACAAAAGTGTGGGCTAGTAAAACTACGTTTATTTTGGTTTCTCTCTCTCTATGCTCAGTTTCATTTAGTGGAAATGCAGTCAGCTGCTGGGGGACAAGGAAATGGGAACTGTATTCAGGGGAACTGTACTGCTGTATTTTTATTTATTTATTTTAGGGAATGGGAAAGTCTCCTGGCTCCATCCCCAAAGTCGTCAGATATTTTCTGAGTTTGACCTGAAAATCCTATGGGGACTGGGCTATATAAACAAGGTACCAGAAGACCTTGGAGGGAATCAGAGGATGGCGAAGATCAGGCAGGGCTTCTTTAGGGCCAGGAGGTGGGAAAATGCTTGGAAGCTCTTGTTCCTGCTTCCAAAAAGGACTGTTTGAAAGCAGCACAAGGCAAGGCAAGGAGATGGAGGTGACCTTCCTAGCACCTGAGTTAGGGGATTCTGAAAGCCCAGCAGTGCGCTGAATGGACTGCTGCCCTCTGATCCCTTAAAGGGGTAGAGCAAAAAGGGCACCAACAGCCACTGATGATTGAAACATACAATCTATGCTGGAAGAAGGTCTTGGGTGCCAGGGGGTTACCAACTCTGGGTTGGGAAATTCCTGGAGACTTGAGGGTAGAGCCTCAGGACAGGTGGGACTTGGGGAGGGGAGGGACCTTAGTGTGGCATGATGACAGCAACCAGAAGTGATGCCATCATGTCACCAATGTTGGGGGTGACACTGTAGTTTTTGGGCAAAACTCTATGGTTTGTAGCCAATTTTACCATCGAGTTTTGCCCGTAAACTTGAGCATTGCTGCGTGACGTCGGCAACATGATAATGTCACTTCCAGGTGACATCATCACATAGCCATTGAGGTCAGTTGGGGGTGGGATTTTCCCCTACCCCTGGTATATGTGGGGGGGGGGGATCTGGCAATGCTATCATCTGTATGTCTCAAAAGTCTGCCAAGGAAACATCATGATGCAATGGCACCCCATGGATCGCTAACGACTCATTGCTTGCACAAGGGACTACCTTTACCTTTATAAGGTCTACCTGGAGGTTGGCAACCCTACACTGTGCACTCTGAAGCTATCTAGACCTCTGGTAGTGACAAGTGTGGACTTTACATGGGGGGGGGGGAAATCTGAGCCTGAAGAAACAAAATTGTATGAAAATAAAGACTTGTGACTGCAATGCATGCAAAAGGTAGCTGAGAACAAAACGGGGATTCTTTTTTGTATTCCACGGGTAATTTGTTTTTATCCTCCTTACTTCATGTTTCTTTCCTCCTCTATTTTTTCCATACAATTACCTTGTGAGGTTGGGCTGAAGGAGAGAGAAGAGGAAGTGGCCCCAGGGAGTTTCATGATTGAGTAGGAATTTAAACCAGGTCTCCTCTGTTCTGATCCGAGTCTTTAACTCCTACACTGACCCCCCCCCCCCCGATTCAAAACAGTGGGGTCATTCAATTCTGTCTGTGATTCCAAACACAATGTGCTTATCTGTATTTAGTCCTGTTGATTTTATACAGTTAAGCACCCCCACAACTGTCTCAATGAAACCAGGGGCCTGGAGATATCCTTAACTGGATTGTGTTGCTAAAACAGTATCCCCCCCACCCCCCACTCTGCCCCGCGCCTGGATTTAGCAATGCACTTTTATCCAGTCCTTTCCTGAAGGAACTCAGAATGGCATTCATGGCTCCTTTCCTGTTTTATCGTCATAACATGTAAAGAGGTAGGTTACATGGAGGGCTTGCCCTATGATCACCCAATATTAGATAAAGATGCATTCAGAGAACTGCTTGACAAGGCACAGCCATGTCACAAGGACCTATTTAAATGGTTTATGAATATGTGTGTTTGATGTGTTGGTATGTTTGTGGAAGAGCACCTCATTTCGTTGCTCTCTTTTTGTTGAGAACAATGACAATAAATTTATCTATCTATCTATCTATCTATCTATCTATCTATCTATCTATCTATCTATCTATCTATCTATCTATCTATCTATCTATCATCTATCTATCTATCTATCTATCTATCTATCTATCTATCTATCTATCTATCATCTTTCTTTCTTTCTTTCTTTCTTTCTTTCTTTCTTTCTTTCTTTCTTTCTTTCTTTCTTTCTTTCTTCAGGTCTCAGCGATGATCTATTTATTTATTTCCTTATTGTATATCCTTTCTTTCTCCCCAATGGGGACCCAAGGTGGCTTATATAATTCTCTTCTCCACATTATCCTCACAACAACTCTGTGAGGTAGGTCAGACTGAGTGTGTGTGACCACCCTCAGGTAACCCAGCAAGCTTCCCCAGCAGAGTAGGGATTCGAACCTGGTTCTTGCAGGTCCCAGTCTGACACTCTAACCACAATATGACTTTGGACACCCACCCCTGGACTGGACAGAGATGTTTGCATTATTATATTACTATGGCTGCAAATACACTAAATAATGCATTTTCAATACATTTGCCAACTAGATTTTACTGAGTGAACTGGCAAAAGCCAGTTGGAAAGTGCATTGAAAGTGGATTGAAAGTGCATTATTTAGTGTGTGTAGGGGTGGAATTCTAGCAGGAGCTCCTTTGCATATTAGGCCACACACCCCTGATGTAGCCAATCCTCCAAGAGCTTACAAAAAAGAGCCTTGTCAGCTCTTGGATGATTGGCTACATCAGGGATGTGTGGCCTAATATGCAAAGGAGCTCTTGCTAGAATTCCACCCCTGAGTGTGTGTGATCACAGCCTATGACTTGGACAGCCCAAGCTAGTCTGATCTTGTCAGATCTTGAAAGTTTAAGCAGGGTCAACCCTGATTAGTATTGGATGGGAGAACACCAAGGAAGTCTAGGGTTGCAATGCAGAGGTGAGGTAGGTACAGGGCCAGCCCTAGACTGTCTGGCAAAGCTAACCCCTGGCACTCCCCCCCCCACACACACACACTGATAACATCACTAAGTCACTTGGGGGGCACCCAATTCAGCATCACCAGAAGGCCAGCACCCTAGGCAATCTCCTCGTTTGCCTAGTGGCAGGGCCAGGACCTCGGAACATCTTTGACCTTGAAAACCCTTTGGGGTCACCGTACGACAGCTGTGACATATGAACATATGAAGCTGCCTTATACTGAATCAGACCTTTGGTCCATCAAAGTCAGTATTTTCTCAGACTGGCAGCGGCTCTCCAGGGTCTCAAGCTGAGTTTTTTCACACCTCTTTGCCTGGACCCTTTTTTGGAGATGCCAGGGATTGAACCTGGGACCTTCTGCTTCCCAAACAGATGCTCTACCACTGAGTCACCGTCCCTCCCCAAAAGTGACTTGATGGCACTTTCCAGCCCCACCTAGGACAGTCTGCAAATCCTTTGCTTTATACAAAACTAGCATCATCCGCATTCAAACAAAGTCTCACTTTGAGATATTCTTCCCCCGCCTCCATGGAGTTCTCTTTGGATCATCTGGCTGCTGGGTCACATTGCACTGAAACAGAAATATGTCCCCAAAGAAACTATTTGGGAACTGGTTTCCATGCAAAGGGGAGTGACAGGAGCTGCCCCAATTCCCCCACCTGCAGGATTCTCACAAAGGCGCTTGGAATGAGAGCCAGGAGGGCGGAAGTGGGAGGCGCTGGGTCGTATCCAGTCGGTCTGGTCCTGTAGCAAAGATGCAATAATTGAAACAAGGCCTCTGCATGTGCCTGGGGAAAGAATGAGTGTAGAGAAAGCTGTCTCCTCTTCAGCCTTTCCTCCCAAAGGAGGAATAGATCATCTTGCCCCCCCCCCCACCTCCTGGCATTAGAAGTGTTGTTATCAAGCACAAGGGTCAATATTGCAGAGTGGAGGGTGCGGCAGACAGAAGGACAACAACGTCGGCTAGAAAGGCAGGCCATTTCCAACTTTCCAAAGCATACATCTGCATGGCATAAGTATTGGAGGGGGGCGGGGTTCAACTTAATTATATTGTGGAAGATGCCATGCTTCTAGGGCATTCCAAGGATTTTATTCAAAAAATGAGTAAGCGTATTGGACAGGGGTGGCCAACGTTGCTTAACGTAAGAGCCACATAGAATAAACATCAGATGTTTGAGAGCCACAAGTCATGAATGTCAGATGTTTGAGAGAAGGAAGGAAGGAAGGAAGGAAGGAAGGAAGGAAGGAAGGAAGGAAGGAAGGAAGGAAGGAAGGAAGGAAGGAAGGAAGGAAGGAAGGAAGGAAGGAAGGAAGGAAGGAAGGAAAAGCTGTGTTCTCCAAGTCACTGGCTGGCTTGGCAAAGTGGTTTGAAGAGACAAATGCCCTCCCCAAGTGGGTTTTTGGAGGCTTCAAGAGCCACACAATATGTATGAAAGAGCCACATGTGGCTCCCAAGCTGCAATTTGGCCACCCCGGTATTGGATCATAACAAGCCCCTTTTCTAATTACCCTTTTTTGAGGCTGCAATGCTGTGATTGGTTGGCTAAGTGATGCACTGGGCTAACTTCATTTTCCATCTAGGTAAGAAGCATTTGTCTTCTAGGGTTGCCAACCTCCAGGCAGGGTCTAGAGATCTCCCAGAGTTACAAACTATCTCCAGATGACAGAGTCAGTCCCCCCTGGAGAAAAAATGCTTGCTTTGCAGAGTAGACTTTGTGGCATTATATCTTGCTGAGGTTCCTCCTCTCCTCTCCCCGATCCCAGCCCTCCCCAGGCTCCATCGCTCAAATCTCATGGAATTTACCAAGCCAGAGTTGGCTTCTCATGTGCCTTTGGACTTTGGTCTGCTCCTCATGCAGACCACCCCTGCCTAGTAGCTGTCATTGCCTCCCCACTCCCACATGGGGCAAAAAATATATATATATTGCTGCATGGAGTGACCACGTTATGTGTCATTGAATCAATTTCTCTGGTGGTGGTTTTAATGTGCAGTCAAAAGTGTGAGCGGAAAGCAGCCAAGGTGCTGAAAGGACAAAATGGGATTGCATGGAATCGCGGGAACAAAGGGTGTTCTTTTTTTTTATCTTGTAGCATTCATGTAGAACTAGGGTTTCCAACTTTGGGTTGCGAAATTCCTGGAGACTTGGGGGTGGAGCCTGGGGAGGTAGGTTTGGGCAGTGTAGGGACCTCGGTAGGTACAACTTTCCAAAGCAACCATTTTCTCTAGGGGTTCTGATTGCTGCAAACTGGAGATCAGTTGTAATTCCAGGAGATCTTCAGATCCCACCTGGAGCTATGGTTGCCAGCCTCCAGGTAAGGCCTGGATATTTCCTGCTTTTACAACTGATCTCCAGCTGGCAGAGATCAGCTCCTCTGGAGAAAATGGCTGCTTGGAAGGGTGGACCCTTTGGCATTGTACCATGCTGAGGCCCCTCCCCTCCCCATAGAAGAGCTGAAGAAGAATTGCAGATTTATACCCCGCCCTTCTCTCTGGATCAGAGTCTCAGAGCAGCTTACAATCTCCCACGTCTTCTCCCACCCACAACAGACACCCTGTGAGGTGGGTGGGGCTGAGAGGGCTCTCACAGCAGCTGCCCTTTCAAGGACAACCTCTGCCAGAGCTATGGCTGACCCAAGGCCATTCCAGCAGGTGCAAGTGGAGGAGTGGGGAATCAAACCCTGCCCTTTCCAGGATCTACCCCCAAAGTCTCCAGGCATTTTCTGACACATACCTAGCAAACCCAAGCTGGCAACCCTAGTCACTGTGCATGCAAAAGCATAAGCTCAAGGCAGTAAGAAAAGGGCCTGAATTCATGTTGGGTCACCTGTGCTCCCTCTCCCCTGCAGTCTTTCCTTCCTGTTTCTTTCCCTGGCTTCATGATCTTTCTCTGAGGAACAGGCAAATGCAGGCAAAGAGGGCCTGCTCTCATTCGAGCTGGCTCTTTCCCTCCCTAGCGACTGTGGTAGAGTCAGGCTTTCATTCATTCCTTTCACTCCCCTGCAGAGCTTTCTCGCCCAGCCCTGCCTGTATTTTTAGCCACCTGAGCATTCTGAAGATACCGGCAATTATTATTATTCCCCAGTCACGACTTGATGAGGAAGCAGGCGGACACGTCTCCCTTTGCTGCTCAGCGAGGTTCTTATCAGCTGCAAGTCAAACCCTCTGGAAGGGGGGCTTTATCTCCAAGTTCCTTTACTGGGATTCGTACCTTTTTTGTGGGCCCCTTCTTTCATGGCTTCTTTCTTTTTTATTTACTTCATTAGATTTTTAGAAGAGGAGGAGGAGGGGGGAAGAGGAGGAGGAGTTTGGATTTATACCCCATCCTTCACTTGAGGTCTCAAAGCAGCTTAAAATCTCTTTTCCCTTCCCCTCCCTAAAACAGACACCCAGTGGGGCAGGTGGAGCTGAGAGCTCTTTTGACAGCTGCTCTTGAGAGAACAGCTCTGTGAGAACTTGTGACTGGCTCAAGTCACATGAGCAGCTGCAGGTGAAGAAGTGGGAATATCAAACCCAGTTCTCCCAGTCTGCACACCTAACCACTACACCAGAGAGCCAGTTTTGTGTAGGGGTTAAGAGGGGAGACTCTTATCGGGGAGAACCGGGTTTGATTCCCCACGCCTCCACATGCACCTGCTGATGTGACCTTGGGTCAGCCACAAGTTCTCTCAAAGCTGTTCTGCTCAAGAGCAGTTCTGTCAGAGCTCTCTCAGCCCCACCTATCTCAAAGGGTGTGTGTTGTGAGGAGGGAAGGGAAAGGAGATGGTAAGCTGCTCTGAGACTTCTTCAGGTAGTGAAGGAAAGGAAGGAAAAGTCCCCTGTGTAAGCACCAGTCGTTTTTGACTCTGGGGTGATGCTGCTTTCACAACGTTTTCACGGCAGACCTTTTTACTGGGTGGTTTGCCATTGGCATTGCCTTCCCCGGTCATTACACTTTCCCCCCAGCAAGCTGGGTACTCATTT
Source organism: Heteronotia binoei (assembly GCF_032191835.1). Lineage (NCBI taxonomy): Eukaryota > Metazoa > Chordata > Lepidosauria > Squamata > Gekkonidae > Heteronotia > Heteronotia binoei. The sequence continues at coordinate 23,777,929 of NC_083234.1, read as the reverse complement.
TATTGACCTCGGAAGGATGGAAGGCTGAGTCAACCTCAAGCCGGCTACCACTGGAATCGAACTCAGGTCGTGAGCAGAGGGCTCTGACTTCAGTGCTGCAGCTTTACCACTCTGCGCCACAGGGCTCTTAGGTAGTAAAGAGTGGGGTATAAATCCAATATCTTCTTCGTCTTCTACACCAAACTGGCTTCTGTAATGTATAGAACCCGCAGTGAGTGATGATGTGGCCTTTGGGTCACCAACTCCAGGTTGGAAAATTCCTGGAGATTTAAGGGATGAAGTAGCTCAATGGGGTATAAAACCATAGAGTCCACCTTTCAAAGCAGCCATTTTCTCAGGGGAACTGATCTCTGTCATCTGGAGATCTCCAGGCACCACTTAGAGGCTGGCAACCTTAACCACAGTGCCCCTTGCAGCATCCTAACTATAGAGATGGGCATGTAGGAAGGAAGTCCTCCTTGCTAGGAAAGGCAGAGGAAATAAGAAGCTGACAAACTGGGGCTTAGACGTCAACAAGGATTTGTTCCTTCTGTCCACACTATGTTGCACAAACCACGATTTATTGTTTGTGACAGCTAAAAGCAGCCTGTGGCAAACCTGGGTTTGTTTCTGTGGAATGTGAGGAATGGCCCTTATACTCTATCAGCCCCTGAGCCAGCCTCTCTCTCTGTCCAGTATTGTGGTCTGCAGCACATAAAGTTGCCAGATCCATTGTTTGTGAAAGAGGGAGGGGACACTTCAGTGGACGGTGTTTGTCCAAGAAACCAGCCAGTTTACAATTGCAGAGTCAAAACACTGCGAGAGTGGAAGCCAAGGTTTCCTGGGCTGATCCCAGTTGCTAAAATAAAAGACAAAGGAAAGAGCAATTAGATGCCATTAATTGTTGTGAACGGCCCGGGTGGTTTTCTGCCAGCGCTCCTCTCTGAGCGGATGCAGTCCCAGAGTTACCCCGCAAAGCTGCAATAACATTCGTCTACAGATTGTGTTTGTTGAAAACTCAGCCATGCCCCCTCGCCCATCCTACCTCTTTCCTTCTCCTCATTCCCCCCTCCCAGTGTCCTTTGTCTCCCACCAATTGCCCGGGATAGATGAAAACCAGTAGCGATGATGTTTGATGGAGAAATCTATAAAAATCAGGCAAGTGATCAGGGTCATTCCTGAGAATCGTGGGTTTTATTTTAAGTCAGGCTGATACCTTGAGAAAATTTATTTATTTATTTATTTGTGGACTTATATCCCGCCCTTCTCACCGAAGTGTCTCAGGGCGGCTCACAGCATAATAATTCATACAATTCGATTTAAAACATTTACAAATACAATTAAAACCATAATTAATAAAACAAGATAAGATAAAACCAGCGGTCTATAGAAGCATTTTGTTCCATCCAGAGATGTTCTCATTATCAGTTAGGTGTTATAGGCCTGCTGGAAGAGGGCTGTCTTACAGGCCCTGCAGAAAAATGGGGGGTTGCTATGAGAGCCCACAAATTAGGGGGTGTTACCTTTCCAAGCCATACTTTCCTTCCACTCTGCCTCATCCGCATCACCCACGCACGCTCTTCTGATCTGCCATGATGGTTACACAGAAACATCATAATCAGATAGAGTCTACATCTGAAAATCAAGTGTTGACCCAATCAACAGGAAAGTCCTTGCCATTATTCCTCTGTGAAGAACTTTGAAGGGGATGTGGCTGGTTAAAGATGAAAATGAGCCAGAACTAGGCAGACATGAGGGACATGGACATGGCAGCAAATGGAGTCAGTGGCAGAGGTGAAACCCAGGGCTGTACTTTAGGCAGACCTGGGCAGTTGCCTAGGGCACCCAAGGGAACAGCAAGCAGCAACCTGGAGCAGGACCACGGGCCTGGGTTCATGGGATGTTGGCTTGGGCTTGCTCACCTGGCTTGCCTTCCCCTGTGCCACCCCATGGAAGAGTGAGGGAAGAAGGAAAGAAGAGCCAGGGGCTGCTAGTTTGCAGGGTGGCAGCAGCTCCTTCTTGCCTGCCCAAGTCCCTGTTTGGCAGCTTGGGGCACACGAGACTCAGGTCCGGGTACACCTGGCTCAGTCTGTAGCAGCTCTGCACTTGCCCAGCTCTGTCTCATGCTAAGGCAAGAGGAGGTGTCCTGCTAGCAACTTTGAGAGGGCAACTTTGTGGCTGGCTCCATCACCTGTAGCAGTCATTTTGTGGCCTCTATTTTGTTGCTCACTCACCATGCTGTGTCAGAATTCCTAATGTGCCTGGAGGCTCAAAAAGTTTGGGGACTGTTATGTTCCTATAAACCCAGTTTCTCACTCCATAGTACTATTTATACACTATTTATACATTATTTATACACTATTTATACACTGTACAAGTGGTGTTGTGGTTATGGCAGTGGTCCCAGGTGTCATACCTGTGGAGAAACTCCATTTTGTGTGTGGGTTTGTCTGTGAGTTGGAATGGAGACTATCAAACTTTAGGTAGGCCTTGGCCTAGTCTCCTCCTCATTCCCCCACCCCTCCTGTCTGAAGCTAGTAATCTGAGAAGGACTCCCTAGGAAGGACAGGAAATCCCCCAGGGTTAGACGAGATCTGCCCCAGAATGCTGCAGGACAGAGGGGTAGTTCTTGAGTGGGAACTGTTGTTTATATTATGGAGTGTTGGGTGGGAAGCCAGTCAGGCATCAGTTAGAGCTTGCAACAGAGTCCCGCTCCTGGGCCAGAGACGGTGGCCATTTTGGGGGATATGTTTGACGAGCTTACCCCAGAGTAACAAAGTAAGGTACCTGCCCTGCATACCACCTAGATAGGGCATGAGTTTAGAGTAGGGAGAGAGATGAGCTGTTTTTGTGTACGTTGCTCTATTTCGTCCGTTCATTTCTGATATGCCTGTATATAGTTGCGAGTTTTAAATAAATCCTCGGATTGTTGAAGGAGTGAAGTCCCTCTGTACCACAAAGTCCCCCCAACTGCTCAGAAATGCTAGGAGTGAGTCAGAGAATCCATAGGAAGGGGGGGGAAATCAGTAAAATGGCCAGTTGTCAACTCTCCAGGATAGCCCCAAAGATATCTGGGAAGCCCCATTTTATGATCCTAGTGACACAGGAGGGGAGGTTAGGAGGCTGTCCTGCTTAACCAAAGCCCAAGGCAGGGACAGTGGTAGCAGCAATACCCTGAGGCAGTGGATTGGAATGGCCCCTTCAGGTCAGAATCCCAGAAGGGCTGATGCAGGCCTGGTCCACCCATGGGGGCCATGGCCCCTGCTCATGTGTTTCATGATGCACCCGTGCTGCTTTCCCAAAGCAAAGAGCTAAACCTGGGTCCCCCCTAACTTATTAGAGCAGGAAATGCTTCAGAAGAAGCAAGAAATGCTTCAGAAGCAGGAAATGAAACTCCAACGGAGGCCTGGTCTCCAGAACTTCTTATGCTTCCTTACCCATGAGAAGAGGAGGTATGTGAGCACTACAAACACTTTCTACTACAAGCACTTTCTGCCTTTCAGGTTTGGAGTTTGGACTGCATATTCTATGGACTTCAGGACCTTTATTTACCTAAAAAATCTATTTATGAATTGTTGTATTGAAATCTTGGTCATAAATAGTTTGGAGCCTTAATACATAAGAGATTTATAATTGTGTGTAGGTGGTATTTTTGGTCAGTCACGGTATTATGTTGCCTTACCACCTGGAAGTTGGCAACCCTATGACCCATTCACACATGCATGTCTTTGGATGTAGCAGGCACGACACGATGGAAATGTATACATGATGAGCAGACCTCGGATTCAGAAGGAGCTCACAGGAGCACAGCTCCTGAACCTTTCTGACGGTTCCCCCTCCTCCTCCCCACCTTGCCCATTGAATAGTAGGTGCACCTGCATAACAATCCCTGGATGAGCTCCACTATCTATTTTTCTACAAAACGACCCCTGATGACGAGACCTTTACTCACAGGGCTTCCAACCAAACTGGGCATTATAATGGCCCACTCAACAGCCTTATTGCGCTACCAACATCAGGCCATAGAAGATGTTTTTGTGCTTTCCAAGTCCCCAAGCCTTTGTAAGAGGCTCCCCCACCCCATAACTGTGGGAAGCAGCAGCTTCCCAGAAAGCAACGTCTCCTGCAGTGAAGGCAGTGTGTTCAAAAGACATTTCTTTTTTGTGCAATGAACGGGAGAGATCGGTGAGGAGGTGTTTTGAATGCCCTGGTTCCTTTGTCATTTTGCTGAAAGCGCTCCTTCCTCAGGCAGCTCAACTCTGCCCCTTAGAGGAAGCCTTGCACCGCACTGTTTGAGTCAAGCCTAGTTGCATGCTGGACCAGAGATGAAGGGTTCAGCCAGCAGGCAAGAGGCCACCAGTAACATTTAATGGGCGCAAGTTGCATTATAACAAGGCCCCAGGCAGCTAGGACTAACTTCCGAGATTTGTTTGGGAGATCTGGCTTTGCCTTTTAGCTCTTGAAGGTCTGTGGCCTATGACACCGACATGGTTTCAGAAAATGTAATGCTTCATAATTTTGTTTTATTTTGCTACATGTATAGTCTGCAGTCTGGGAAGTACTCAAATATTTTGAGGGTGAAGCATGGGGAGGGTGGGGTTCGAGGACGGGGAGGATCCTCAGCAGAGTATAATGCCCTAGGTCAGGGGTGTCAAATATACGGGCCGTGGGCGCCCAGAGGGCTCCTATCAGCCCCCCAAGCGACTGGCTGTCGTCTGCTTCCTTCTCCCTCTCTCTTGTTTCCTTCTACATCTTAACTTGCTCAATCACACAGCAGAGCTACTGAGCCAAGCCTCTCTTCCGTCTATTGGCTGAGGCTCCTCCCCTTCCTGGTCCCCCAGGGAAGGGAGGAAAGAGCTAGAGCTTCCTTTGCCCAGTTCCCTCGATTGCACGGGAGAGATACAAAGAAAGCACCTTTAAGACCAATGAGTGCTAATGTTTTAAGCATGTTTTATTTTTAAAAAAATATCTTTAATTGTGTTTGTGTCCTTTATAAGGGTTATATCTCCACTATCTGACATTACATTTTATGACACAGGTGGCCCGGCCTGACAAGGTCTCATTTATGTCAGATCCAGCCCTCATAACAAATGAGTTCGACACCCCTGCCCTAGAGTTCATCCTCTAAAGGAGCCATTTTCTTCAAGGAAGCGGATATCTGTAGTCTAGAGATCATTTCTAATTCCAGGAGATCTCCAGGACCCTAATAGTCCACCTTTCTCAATGAGACTCCAGGCAGTTTACACAGTGTCAGTTGATGGTAATTAGATTAGACATCTAACAAGCAGTGTATTTAGGAATATGGTTATAGACGTCTGAAATGCTTATCCCAGTAGCAAGTGAATGGAAACCCTGCAGCAGTCCAGACAGGAAGCCTATAACCCATTCATTCAAGTTTCTTCTCCAAGGTGCCCTGAAACCACAGCTCTGAGCTGGAACTTTTAAGCTGACCTAACAACCATCCTCTAAGGCCGGGTGTAATCTTTCCCATTATCAGGGCTTTTTTTGTAGAAAAAGCCCAGCAGGAACTCATTTGCATATTAGGTCACATCCCTGGCATCACCATTGTTTTGCATAGGGCATTCTTTGTAGAAAAAGCCCAGCAGGGACTCATTTGCATATTAGGACACACACCCCTGGCACAAAGCCAGCCGGAACTGCGTTCCTGCTTAAAAAAAAGCCCTGCCTATTACAGAGATAATAGCAATATGCCCTCAATGGCTGCTTAAACACCACCAGCTCAGGGTGGCATCAAGCCAGTGGTGTAGGGAGGGGGGGCGGATCGCCCCAGGTCTGGGGGGTCTGGGGGGCCCCCGCATTGCCAAGGGGGGTTCCTCCCCTCCCCGGCAGGGCTCCGGAGCGTCGCACAGACCTTCCGGCCACAGTCCCAGCTCGGGGCGGGGGAAGTGGCGTCCGGCGGGCAGCAGGAGGAGGAGGAGGCGGCGGCGTTGCGCGCCCAGTGGCTGCATCCCCGCGCTCGGCAGCAGCACCCCAGAGCTCTCCGGCCCCCTCAACTCCCAGGCGCCGACGACTCAGCCGCTCCTGGCCCCGGCAGCGCGCCAGAAAGAGGAACCTCAGGCGGAAAGTTTGCAAAGTGTGCGCGAGGCAGGCTGCGGGGGCGGAGGGATGTGGGGAGGGCCGCGCGCCGCTCGGCGTCTTAAGGCAGGGAAGCCCCTCCCCTCCCCCTCCCCTCCCCTCCCCTCCGCCACACACATAGGGGGGCCCACATAAATCTTGGGCCCCAGGCCCCCGAAGCCCTAGCTACGCCCCTGCATCAAGCTGCCCCGAAAGTGAGCCAGATGGAAAAGGAGAGCCCAGGAGCGTCGAGATGTGCATGTCCCATCCCCAGAACTGGTATGGGCTGCAGGCACCCTGGAGGAGCATCCAGAGTGCTCATGCGCCCGTCTGCCAGTTGCTCCCTGGACACTTCCTGGCCATCCAGACAGCCAGGGAGGTACCTCGGAGCAATCTCAGAAATTAGGTACCACTTTGGAAGTGGTACCTTTCCAAGGCTGCTCCCATATGGCTGAGGACGGGGTGAGTGCAGGGCGGGGATGGGATGGGAGGCAGATGTGTGGGTTTGGATGCACTTTTTAGATCCACTCGCCTGCCATCCCCGGGGTGGCTTAAACTGCCCGTCTGTAAGCAGCCAATGAGTTCTTGTCAGATGGGGGTGGGATTCTGGGTCTCCCAGATGCAAGATCAAGAAACCTGTGTTTTCTGTCCTATCGCACTGCTCACTTCAAAAACAGAATTCAAAAATAGGGCTGTCAGGTTGCAGGCCAGAGATTTGCATTTCTGGTTAAGCACTTAGCAGTTGTGGGAGACGATGAGTCAAAAGCAGACTCTTTCCAGTGGGGTAATCTGTTGCAGGGGGAAAAAAAACTCAAAAAGCAGTTTGGGGGCACTTTGAGGACAGATTCATTGGGGTAACCACAGCCTACTTCATCAGATACAGGGTGGATTTTTGAACTCCCCCCCCCCCCTCTGGATGCCAGTCTCCATGTGGGACCTGGGAATCCCCCGGAATCACAACTCGTCTCGAGAAAGATCAGTTCCTCTGGAGAAAATGGATGCTTCGGAGGATGGACTCTATGGCACTGTACCCCACTGCAGTCCCTGTTCTCTTCAGGCTCCATCCCTAAATCTCCAGGAGTTTCCCAACTTAGAGCTGGCCACCCTTCCCCCATCCCCCATTGGCGTCCAGGGGCAGCCTGGTAACCATATCCCCCCTCCCATCACACACACACCTCCCCCGCAAATACCCCTGCCATCTTCACCATCCTGTACACCATTCAACACGGGTGGAGTGATTTTCTTTTCCTCTATCCCAAGACCAAAAACGATAGTGTTTTACAATCATTCATTACTTCGACCTGGTTCCCTCTCACTAAATTGTACCTGATTCCTTGTCTGATGAAGTTTGCTTGGAGCACACGAGAGCTTACATTCTGAATAAAACTTTGTTGGTCTTAAGGATACACTTGACTCCTACTTTGTTCTACTGCTTCAGTCCAACACGGCTGCCCGCTTGGATCTATTTAAACGTGTATTGTAAAGGGTGACAGAGAGCCCTCTAATGGCCAATATGCAATATTGCAACGTCTAGATAGGTCAGTGGAACAACATTTTTTTTTTTTTTTGGCAAAGTTGAATGGTTCTCCTTCAAGCATGGCAAAAGGTCCTCTCCCAGGATCAAGGTTTTTGATAAGTGTGCACAGACTTCTAGCTTTAAAGAGAGAGCGAGCGTGATTTATATGATTTGCTGCTTATGCAGTGAACAATGTTTCACCCAACACAGCTATTTGGCATTCTAGTACTAAGGGCCCAACCCTATGCATACTTTGTTCCATTTCTGAGAATCCCCCAATAAGATTGGATTAGCCATTAGGGTTAAGCTTGACCTGATATGGGAGATCCATGATCACACACATCATGCTGCCATCTACTGAGTCAGATCCATGGTCTCTCAAGTATTTCACTATTGTCTGCTCTGATAGGCAGCAGCTATCTAGGATTTCAGGTGGAAGTCCTTCTCATCACCTACTACTCCATCCTTTTACTGGCAATGCCAGGAATCAAGCCTGGGATTTTATGCCTTCAAAGCAGATGCTCTACCACTGAGCCACAGCCCTTCATATGAAGTATAACTCCCCCCACCCACACACTCTCCCTGCAAAGGGTCCAGAACTCACAACATTCTGTCTGCAAGCAACAACTAAATTGGATGCTGCTTGTTTTTTGGAAGGGAAGTATGATTGCATTTCCTAGCATGATTAAACTTGACATAGTTTAGGGCAGGGGTCTCTAATAATTTTCAGTAGGCAGGCACCTCTGGAATACTGGCCCAGCATGGTGGGCACAGCTGCAAAACAGCTGCTGCAGAAGTGGAGCCAGCCACAAAATGGTTGCCACACTTACCTTGAGTCACACAGTGAAGATCTTTGTGCTGTGGCAGTAGCTGCTCCCATAGTAATTTTTCAGCTAATCAAATCTCCAAAGACCAATCAGATGACTTGGTAGACAGCAGCCTCACCTGGCCCTGCCAGTTTTCTAAAAAGCACTTGGCAGGGACCAGGAAAGGTGTCTGCAGGCAAGGCATCCTGATGCCCGTGGGCATTCCATTGTGGATCCGTGGGACTGACTTCTCAGTTCTTGCCCAGAAGTTACTCAAAACAGGTGATTTGCTCCCTCTAGTCTAAGCTGTGGAGTCCTGTGAGCAAAATTTCTACTTTGTGGGCTACTCACATTAAAGTTGTGAGCTACTGCATAAATTAGTTTGCTCTGGGGCTATTTTTCCTGAGTGGAAGACAAAAATGTGTGAGTCGGAGGCTAAAAAACTGTGAGCTGGAGGGAACACTGGATTTGCTGTCTTTCTCCCTTCCCCCAGCAACAGCAAGATGGGAGAGAGAGAGAGCAATTCAGAGATGCTTCCCTGAAGTTAAAGTTTGCCTTCTTGCCTGCCCTTCGTATGTTATACAAAATTGAGAGTTTTGAAGCTTTGGTATGATGATTTCAATTATTTGGCAACATGGGACCTTAAGCTGAGAGAGCCAATATATATATTATCTTTCTTGTCCCTCTTTTCAGCCAAAAAACACCTTTTAAAACACAGGAGGGGAAATCATGAGGGATAATTACATTTCAACGCACAACCTTCCTCAAGGGAGGGAATTCTCAGCCCAAACTGGATCCAGGCATGACGGAGGAGCGTCAGGATTCTGATGTAAAGAATATTATGTGTAGATTACTGTTTTTTCAGTTTTACGCTATTGTGTAGGATTGGTTCAATTCGTCCCATGTGAAATCTGTCTTATTGTTTGGCTACATTTGTCCTGATGAATGAAACAGAATGTAAGTTTTGTTGCAGGTTACACAGCTTACAGAGCTACACAGAGCCATATTGCAAGTTTAAAAGAGAAATACTTCTGTCTTTATTTGAGAAATTCACTTTTGGATAGGAAAGAGTAGAGACTAGGGTTGCCAATCCCCAGGTGGGGGCAGGGGATCCCCCGGTTTGGAGACCCTCCCCCCACTTCAGGGTCGTCAGAAAGTGGGAGGAGGGGAGAGAAATGTCTGCTGGGAACTCTATTATTCCCTAGGGAGATTTATTCCCATAGAAAATAATGGCTCTGTGGGTATCTGGGGCTCTGGGGGGGCTGTAGTTTGAGGTAGAGGCACCAAATTTTCAGTATAGCATCTAGTGCCTCTTCCCAAAATACCCCCCAAGTTTCAAAAATATTGGACCTGGGGGTCCAATTCTATGAGCCCCAAAAGAAGGTGCCCCTATCCTTCATTTTTTCCTATGGAAGGAAGGCATTGAAAAGGTGTGCCGTCCCTTTAAATGTGATGGCCAGAACTCCCTTTGGAGTTCAATTATGCTTGTCACAGCCTTGATCTTGGCTCCACCTTCCAAGTCTCCTGGCTCCACCCCTAAAGTCCCCAGATATTTCTTAAATTGGACTTGGCAACCCTAGTAGAGACAGGACAGAGTACTAACTTACTGGCTAAGGATGGAAGCAGATGACAAGAGGGCCATCTGTCTCATGGTGCCAAGCAGGGCCAGATCTAAGGGTGGGGGTAGAGGGGGTTGCTTGCCCCGAGCGCCGATGGAGGGGGGGCGCCGAATTGGGTATGGAGTCCATTGTATTCTATGGGACCATAAGATAGAATGGCCCAAAAGGGGGCACCATTTTTTAATTTTGCCCCCCCCCCCTAAAAAAAAATGTAGATCCGGTCCTGGTGCCAAGAGAAGGCAACACGTCATCCCTCGTAGTGCATGCAGGGGGAAGGGGTGGCTTTGAAACAAAATGAAGGAAAATTGTCCCTGAGAGCACAATCTACATTTCAAAGGGGACAGTGGCAGAAGAATAAACACAGGAAGAAAAGGTCAGTATGCCTATCTAGTTATCTGCTCTCTCTTACTACAAACTCTGGAAGCTAGATTTTGTTTATTTAATAGTCTCTGGTAACTGACACCTCTTTCTCTGAGTTATTGCATCAACATCTGGAGACAATGTCTGCGCTGTAGCAATCTTGAGTATGCTGTTCAGGTGTTGCTCAAGTGTGTATCTGTAAGTTGTAAACCTACTTTTGATTTATTGATATGCATTACAGAAATCTCATAGTCAATGCTTTGAGCCTAAGACTCAGAGGAAAAAATGAAATTGCTGGGCATTGTGAGCTTTTGTACATGTTGATTCATGTTCTGGTCAGCCAATGGAAAAAACAGAGGCTTTTTCCTGTAGCTCCTGTGCAACTGAGCAAGCCTGGCAAAGCAAGCTGTGACGCAGAAGGAAGCAAGAGAGGCAAAAGGAAGCAAACAACAGTGAGTTGCTTGTGGGCCTGGTAGGAGCCCTCCGGGAGCCTGATCTGGCCCATGGGCCGCATGTTTGACACCCCTGTGTTAGAATATTGTCTAGGCTCTCAGAGACCCAGGTTCAAATCTCCCTATGTGTGGATTGTCCAGAAGACCATCCAGTTTTGAGTTCTTGCTATTGCACATGGCCCTAAAATATCCATTGATGGGTGCATCGTCCACAAGGCCATTCAGTTGCTAGTAATTGCTGTTGCACTTTGATTATTGCTGCGTCTAATTATGTGTAGAGAAGACAAATCAGTTGTAAATGACTGCTATCATTACAATTCCCAACAAGGCATGGATTGTTCATGGGTCAAGCCAGATATGAATTGTTGCTGTTGTGCAGCATTTGCCCGGTACCCTACAATGCTTGGATGGAGCCCTCGTCAGCAGCTTTAAATGCTCTGCTAGGGGAAAGGAAGAGTTCCTTTTTTAGATTGTACCCTGGAAACTTGTAAAGCAGAGAAGCATTGCTTGATCATAATGGCGGAAGCTATGCTGACCTAGCTTTTAATGCAGGTTACATCCAACTGCTTTTTCATTTTGACATTCTTCACGGTTAAAAAAAAGAGAGAAGCTTTCTAAACCTTGACAGCTGTAATTGATGCAATAAAAAAGCCTCTTCCTGCCCTTCATTTCATTTCTGTGTTATGTTTTAGAACCTTTTCTCGAGACAGATGAAAGTAAAATACCTCGCATTAACTAGGTGGAAAGATCACTCGATGCAACTGCGTTGACCTACCAAGACAATTTTACAACTGGGATTCTTTCATCTTTCCTTTTGATTTAGAAGAGATAAGCACTTTAGGAATGAATTTATGCAATCAGAGCTGAATCAAGAGATAATGCTTTTCCCTGGATGACACCACTTTAAGCTGCAGTTCTGGGGCTGGAGAAATCACTTTGGGTATACTCAGGGGTCGTTTTGTAGGGAAAAAAAGGTGGTGGAGCTCATTAGCATAACAAATTAGCATATGCCCTCCCCAGCCAAAACCACTCTGATGCAAGAAAGGAGAGCCCTTCGCAAGCGAGGCCTGCTTGGGCTGCTAGAGATCCAGCCAGCCCAAGCAGGCCTCACTCACCTGGGGCTCTCCTGCCTCCCCACCCAGTCAAAATGCCAGCAAGCCACCCGCTGCCCAAAATCATATAAGAAGTGGAGAAAGGGTGGCACATGCTTCTCCAGGAGTTAATGAGGGCTGCTGGGGGTCTGGCAAAGCTGCTGGTGGCTGGCTGGCTGCCCGCTCTCCTCATCCAGGAATTGTTATGCAGCTGCACCTACTATTCAATGGACAAGAAACGCGGGGAGGAAGACAAGGAAGAACCCTCAGAAAGGTTCAGGAGCTGTGCTCCTGTGAGTTCCTGCTGAATCCGAGACCTGGATATTTTCCTACAAAAATCTCCCTGCACACAGAAAAATAGAGTGTCAGGGAGAAGATGAACTTTGACTTTTTGATCCTGACAGGTGTAAGGGCATTCAAATACGCATCCCCCGCCTGCTGTATTGGAACAGCGAGTATTGATTTTGTTGATTGTATAAAGTTTGTTCAGTTCCTGTTGTTCTAATGTGGCAGGAAGCAGATGGGATCTTTGCAAAATACTTCAGAGCATTGAAAACAGAGGTGGCAGGCAGCAGTTCTCTTGCATGCAAATGCACCCTAAAAATAAGGCTCAGTTGAGTCTGAATGCAGAAAGCATTACCAGGTTTAGGTTTAGCTTGCAGCAGGGTAGCTATGTTACCAGTACAGAACCTACGCTGTAGGCATCTTAATTCTTCTTTGCGCACATTGGTTTGCTGCTGTTGTGGAACATCTATGGTCTGGATCATTATTTCTGGTCATTTTTAAGAACTTTAGAATCTCACCCTTGCACTGAATGGATATTGCCTGCTTTGTAAGATGAGAATGTTATAGAGTTGCAAGCTTTGGGTTTGTGAAATACCTGGATGTTTGAGGAGGGTGGTGGCATTTGGGGCATAAACACCATAGAGTCCACCTTCCAAAGCAACCATTTTCTCCAAGTGAACTGACCTCTGTCATCTGTAAATCAGTTGTAAGAGCATAGGGTTACCAGATGCCCTCGTTTTAGAGGATATGCCCTCTTTTTTGTTTGTGTCCATCCTTTTTTGAGCTCTTTTAAAAAAAAAACTGATGAAAATGCATTCTTTTTGGGTTGGAAGGTTAAAAATATCGGGTTGGAAGGTTAGAAATTATCACAACTTAAATAATAGGGGTATTTAAAATGAGATTTGTCATAGCAATCATAAGAACGTAAGAGAAGTAAGTGGCTCTGACACTCCTCAGGGTAGAGAAAATCCAAATATAAAACCCAACCCCTCTTCTTAAACAAATATAAGAGAAAAACCAGTGACAGTCTAACAATATGTGACATCCATTCAAGCATACTGTGATGGCAACTGGATGCAGGATATGCAGCAAATGGCACCTTAAGCCCCGTTGATTAAGCACAAGGGGAGGGAGAGAGGGCAGTAGGGTCCTGCCCCTGCCCCCACTGACCAATTACACGGGGGGGGGGGGATGCCCCATCTTCCTCCTCCCTCTTGCATTCAGTGTTTGAAAAGGTGCCTGTACCTGACATCAGTGTGATGGAGTGTTGGACGGAATGGGCCATTGGCTTGATCCAACATGGCTTCTCTTCTGCCCCATGTTCATGCGCATGCAGTGCACGGCATATGCTTTAGAAACAAGATGCATTCACTCACTTGCTCAGAGGCTGAAACTTTTATAGATGCAGGGGAGGAAGCTAAACAAAACCCGTCCAAGCAATTCAGAGCCACAAACTGTAAACTAGTTTCGGGAGGGAACCATGTTGCTCTGCAGTAGAAGAGCTAGATTCAAATCCAGGACCGCTTGGTAGAGACCAACATAATTGGAGGGGAGGGGGAGGTTTAATAAGCTTTCAAAGCTGTATCTGACAAAAGGAGCCCCCAAAATCTTGTTTAGTATCTAAGGTGCTACTGGACTTGGTATTTATTTAGGCATTCCCCAAAGGCTGTTAAAATCAGGACATGTACACCCCATCAAAAAGTCATTTTATGCAGAATTATTCTGCTCTACTCAGTGGATTTAGGCTGGAATTGGGAGGAGCTGTGGTAGAACATCTGCTTGTCATGTAGAAGGTCCCAGGTTCAATTCCTGGTGTCTCCAGATAAAGCACCAGACAGTAGGTGCTTTGAAAGACCTCCGCCTGAGGCCCTGGAGAGCTGCTGCCAGTCTGAGTAGACAATACTGACCTTGATGGACCAAGGATCAGATTTGGAATAAAGCAGTTTCATCTTTGAGTATGGGACAACTCTCTGAATAGGGCAGCCCAGTAAACACCTGGCTTCTGGGTTTTTCTTTTCTTTTTTAATGTCAAGACACTTTTTGTTTTTAAAAGGTAGTTTTAAAAACCGTTCTGGGCGGATTGTGCCGAATTCTGAACCCGAGGCAAGGCTGTTGAGCCAACTGGCAGGCAGGTCAGGGAATTCTTAGACAATGAAAGTAATTTGGCTTCGATCTGATAAGCATTTCATTGCAAAGTGTATTCCAAGGTCGGCAGGACTGTCTGCAGTCTGAGGAGGCAATGAATTTGGGAATCTCGGCAGATGGACTCAGTCCCTGTCAGCCTGGGGTGGGTGAAGCTCCCCACCCCCCCACCCCATCTCTGCTTTGCATTTTGCTTGAGTCTAAATCATTCTACTTGCTCAGCATCTGACCAAGATACGATCTGGGATGGATTCCAGCTGGCCTTGGACCAGCATAGGCAAGCCAGAGGTAGCGCTGGAAGATGTAGCGTTTCTTAGCGCTTCCCAAGGAACACAGACACTTCTGGCTCATGATCCAATCCTCTGCATTTGCCTCCAGGAAGTGAATTTCTGGACAGTCCCTTTCATGGAGCGGTACATTTATTTTATCTTATTGACTTCATTTATACCCCGTCTTTCTCCCCAGCAGGGGCCAAAGTGGCTCGCGTTGCAGCATTCTCTGCTCCGTTTTATCCTCACGACAGTCCTGGGAAGTCAGTTAGGCTGAGAATGTGGGGCTGGCTCAAAGTCACCCAGCAGGCTTCCATGGCAGAGGGGGGATTTGAACTTGTGTCTCCCTGACCCTCACCTGACTCTCTAACCACTATACCATACCAGCTGTCACTCTGTGTCAAAGGAATCCTCTTTAAATGAATCAATATTGCCAACAGATTACTCTGGTTTTGTTCAGTCTATGCCCTACTTCTCTGCTCTGCAAAAACAGAGTAGATGAATATCTCGATTCTGAATATGTCTGTAATAAAACATATTCTCGGACTTAATTTACCAAAGACAATCTCTGACCGATTTTGCACTCACCTTACTCTGCTCTCACGTTCGTCTTCTGAGTGCGGCTTCCTGCCAATTTCCCACTTTCTGCACGGGGTCTACAGCAAGCATCAGCGTTTTCATGCAGCAAATGAAAACCACTAAAAACCAGTTTCCATTTGCTGTGTGAAAACGGCAATGCTTGCTGCAGCCCCGGTGCAGATAGTGGGAAATCGGAAGGAAGCCGAGCTGAGAAGACAAACGTGAGAGCGGCATAAGGCAACTGCAAAATCGGTCTCTGTTTCCTGGTATTTACAACTCACCCTTTTGTCCTGCTTTTTTGCCTTTTGGGGAGGGTCCAGGGTGCATTTCTGAAATTTTCTTAGGAAGGATTTGGTAGGATTCCCACTTTCCAGGGACCAACTTTCTAGACTTAAACACATCTTGTTTCAGATGTGCAGACATGAACACCTTAGTTGAGCACACCATCTGCCCTTACTCTTGCTGATGCACTTATTCCACATTGTTGATAACTGCAAATGTGTAGTCCGTCGGTGACTTTTCTGCATATTTCTGGCCTCAAAAAAGCCTCTGGGATCTTATAAGTAGGGCGGACCAGCAGGGCTCCCAGCTCCGAGTTGGGAACAGGATCGGCCCTAGACTGGCTGGCACCCAAGGTGAGACTGCACTGATAATGTCACTGAGTCACATAGGGGGCACCCAATTCAGTGCCCCCAGAAGGCTAGCACCCTAGGCAGTCTCCTAGTTTGTCTAGTGGCAGGGCTGGCTTTGGTTGGGAAATTCTTGGCGATTTGGGGGAGGAGCTTGGGGAGGGTGTGACTTCGGGAGGGGAGGGAGCTCAACAGGGATGTGATGTGATGGCAAAGAGCCCACCCTCCAAAACTGGCATTTTCTCCATGGGAACTGATCTGGAGGTCATTTGGAACTCCGTTGTAATTCTGGGAGAATGCCGGCCCCTGCACAGAGGCTGGCAATGCTATAGGATGGCCTCATAAAAGAAGAAAAAAAGCAGTATACAGTGAAGAGAATGGAATCAGTGGGAATGAGGCATTCAGTCTTGGGTTGGGATGAAATCTCGGGCTGAGATTCAGCATGGTACAAGCGTGTTTTCAGTTATGAAATGTGGTATTTTTTCCAACAAGCTTAGGGCAAGGAATGGCCACTTCAACCCAAAGAATCCTGGTTCCTGCAGTTTGACAAGGATGCCGAGATTTCTCAGTGAAAAGACCTCTAGTTCTTTCACCACTCACAAATTCTACTTCCAGAGTTCCCAGAATTGTATTATTTTTTAATTCTATTCTAGGATGTGGCATAGATATGTCAGGATTATTCCAAATAGTATGCTGTTGTGTTTCTTGAGTAGCACAAGGGGGCAGTGTCTCAGAACACTTCTGCATATACAACTCAGGCAGCAAATGGATATAAACCCAGCTGATCTTTTTTTTTTTTAAAGGTATTTTTTTAGCAAATACCTGTTTATAACCAGCCTCTTTGCAAGTCACAAGCAAATGCCAACATTTTACTTTCGTTGTGACGTGATGTTTCGAACAAGAATAAGTTGAGAGTGTTACAGGTCCCCCAAACTGCCATGAAATAAGATTGTCTGACTCCAGAAAAATAAATAAATAAAAATATCTCCTAAACTCCAAGGCTCCAAACTCCAAAATTATTTCAATTCATATTTCAAATTATGTCCCAATGCAGAGTCCATAACGTGAAATCTGAACTATGACTTTGGGAGTAAGCTCTATTGAGCTGAACGAATCAAAACTGAGGGGGCAGGAATTAAATTCGGAGTAAGCTGTCTTATTTATGGTTTGTCTGTAAACACAATTGCTTGGTGACTCGGCTGCGTAAGAGCCTCCCCTTGATCCTGCCTGCACTGAGAGCTTTGGTGGTTGTTTCTACACACAGCAACCTTTTCATTTGGGCCTTCTGCTTTGTGTGAAGTAGTTATGGTTGCCAACGCTGGGTCGAGAAATTCTGGAAACTTTCGAGGTGGAGCCTGGGCAAAGTGGGGTTTAGGGAGAGGAGGGATTTCAGCAGGGTACAATGCCATAGAGCCCACCATCCAAAGTAGCCGCCTTCTTCTTTTTGCTGCAGGGAACTAAGGTTGCCAGGTCCCCCGTGGCCTTTAGCGTTTCCCTCTCAAATTGCTAGAGCGTCTGGGAAAACCATAGAGTTTTCCCAGAAGCTCCTAGAGCAGCCGGTGCACGATGTCACCAGCGCAATGATGTCACTTTCGAGTGACATCATCACACCGGTGACGTCTGGTGGGGATCCCCCCGCTGGCCCACTGCTGGCCCCACCTCGCCCAGGAGCTTGCCAGCCCTACAGGGAACAGATCTCTGCAGTCTGAAGATCAGCTGTAATTCTGGGGGGATTGCTAGGCCCCATCTGGAGGGTGGTGACCCAGGAATTGCCCTAGTCATACATTTACTAACTCTGGGGTGCAACATTTCTGAAGATTTGGGAGGGGAGGGTGGGGTTTGGGGAGGGGAGGGACCTCTGCAGGGTCTAATGGCACAGAGTCCACCCTCCAAAGCAGCCATTTCCTCTGAAGGAACTGACCTCTGTTTGCTGATCAGTTGTAATTCTGGGAGATCTCCAGCCCCCACCTGGAGGTTGGTGCCCCTACCTAGAGTTCATTCATAGGGGAGCCCGGTACCTCCCGGCAACTGGCAGGGGGTGGGAGGGGAACTTACCAGGGGCAGGAGGAAGGCCCAGGTTACATCTCTAGCATAGGGTTGCCAAGTCCAATTCAAGAAATATCTGGGGACTTTGGGGGTGGAGCCAGGAGACATTGGGGGTGGAGCCAGGGGCAAGGGTGTGACAAGAATAATTGAACTCCAGAGGGAGTTCTGGCCATCACATTTAAAGGGACGGCACACCTTTTCAATTCCTTCCTTCTATAGGAAATAATGAAGGATAGGGGCACCTTCTTTTGGAACTCATAGAACTGGACCCCCTGGTCCAATATTTTTGAAACTTGGGGGGGTATTTTGGGGAGAGGCACTAGGTGCTATACTGAAAATTTGGTGCCTCTACCCCAAAAAACAGCCCCTTCCAAGCCCCAGATACCTGCAGATCAATTCTCCATGATTTTCTATGGGAATAAACCTCCATAGGGAATAACAGAGTTCCCAGAAAACATTTCCCTCCCCCCCCCCCCCGCTTTCTGATGACCCTGAAGTGGGGGGGGGGGCCTCCAAACCGAGGGATCCCCTGCCCCCACCTGGGGATTGGCAACCCTACTCTGGCAACGCGATAGGGTTGCCAGCCCCTAGGTCCCAGCAGGGGATCCCCCAGTTTTGGGGGGTCCTCTCCACCATGGACCAGCTGGCCGGTACAGGAAACCCCTCCCCCAAATAGGGACATCACTGTGCAACATCCCTGATGCAGTGACATCACATGGAAGTGATGCCATTGCATCAGGAAACTCTGGTATTTGAACAAACTATGGTTTTGAGGGCAAAAAACCCACAGAGCTTTGCACAAATACCAGAATGTCCCCATATGACGTCCCTGTCCACCCCCGGAATGCCCCCCAGATTCCCCCACCGGATGGGTGAGGGGACCTGGCAATCCTACAACATGGCAACCATTTTCAGCAGGTGCCAGAAGTGACATCATCATGACATCGCAGCGACCCTCTGGTGATATGGCTAAAAACCTCTATGATGAAAAATGGCTTCTACCATAGAATTTTTGCTGAGATAACAGATTGTCACTGTGACTTCGCCAATATGATGACCTTACTTCTGGTACACACCCAAAATGACATCACCATGTCACCCACACCATAGCCTGGGCCTCCCTCCTGTTTCTGGTAAGTCCCCTGCTGGCCAGCTGATCGCAGAGGGACTGGGGCTTGGTGGCAGGAGATCCCCCACCTCCAGTGGGGGAGGGGGAGGTGGCAGCCCTATTCATGAGTTTCTGTGGGTGTGGAGAATGACTACAACTTGCACTGGTCCTTTAAGGGCTCCTCATTGTCACGGCTTTTCACATTTGGGCTTTATAGAAGTAAGGGTTGATTAGCAACAAACATGACCAAAACCACATCCCTAACTCTACACCAAGCAGTGTCATTTGAGTCTGCCATCCTAACGTACAGATGTCAAGCCTGGGTAATTCCTCTAAGCTCCAAATAGTTCCCTGATCTTCAGATAGGGTCTAATTGCTGAGAGGCAAAATCCACAGGAGTCCCTCCTGGGATGTTAGGATTAGCCATTTGATTCATGACGGCTGCTTTGACCCCTCTCCCTGATCAGTCCAAATCTATGCCCTTAACCCTTGTCCGAGGGAGCAGATGAGCCCCAAGATCTGCACTTGGCCTTGTTATCTGAAACCCTGCTGGGATCAAAAGAGGTCACGATAAATCCAGCCAGGGCGTGATGCCAGGGCCCCTCTTCATCAAAAGGATCGCCAGTCATCATTTCAGACACTGTCTCTGAACCTCCACGTTGTAGAGGAGGGAACCAATGGTCTTAGAGATATGGAGCACAAAACTCTTGGTTCATAGCGGTGTCTCTTAAAACCTCTTACGGGCATTCAGACAACAGCTGAAGTCTGTGGAATAGGACCAGATCCGCATGTTTTTTGAGGAGGGGGCAAAATTAAAAAATGATGCCCCCTTATGGGCCATTCTATCTTGTGGTCCCATAAAATACAATGGACTTCATGCCCAATTTGGCGCCCCCCTCCATCGGTGCCTGGGGCGAGCAGCCCCCTCCCCCCAAATCCAGCCCTGGTGTGGAGAAGAAATTCAGAATTCAAAACTTAAAAGTGAACGTGGTAAAAAAATGGCCAGATAATGAATCTTGAAATACTGATCTAAGTTTGACCCTCAGCACAAAATATTATGGGCTCCTTCACTGTCTTACAGGGAAGGGAATTCCTTATATGTTCTCTGTAAACTGAACATCTTGGCAAATCTGCCCTCATAGGAGGATGGAAGGAGGAGGAGGAGATAACCTTGCTTTTCTCCCCAATGAGGTCCCCAAGCAGCTTACCACATCCTCCTCCCATCTTTAGAGTTGCTGTCTGGTATTCTTCCCACTGGCACCTGAAGCACTGGCAGGAGGAAATGGGGAAACTGGGTGTGTGTGCTGCTGTCACCCTGCCATCACTTCCAGCACTAAGGCATGGAGTCTGCTGATTCCCAGCTTTCCCTCACTGACTGGAATGGGCGAAACTCGTGATTCCATGAGAAGGGGGCGTTTGTGTCTCTGAAACTGCCACAGCAGCGGATTATTTATAATTTCATCCCGTCAGCCAACAGGAATGAATCATCTGGGTTTGAGGTGGGGCTCTCGGCCGGTGACAGATGCTGGACTTGAAAGACGATTCCCCGTAGGAGGCCTCAAAGCTGAGGCGCAAATAAAAAAATGGAGGGGATATTATATGGCTGTTTCATAACAGAGAGCATAATGTGTCTCAGGTGGGCCGTCCCAGAGGCCAAGGAGCCATCAGTCTAGCGGCTGCAATCAGGGAAGGCCAGAATTACCTTGGCAGGCCCCTTGCAAGAAACAGCCTGCCTGGCGTTCCAAGTTAAATAAAATGGGCACTCCGCTTGGCTGCCTTGACCACCTGCTGAAGTTCATTTGGAGGGTTGCTGGGGAAGTGAGAAGGGGGTGAGTTCTGTATCGAAGTATGTTGCTGGCGACCTCTCCATTCCTTCATCTACTAAAGCAGTTGTGCCAAAGGGAATGGGAGGGGTGGTCTCAGCCAAGTGGCATGTGCTCCTGGGGACTGCAGACATGAATTTGGGGGTGGTCTCCTCTCCTTTCCATCCCTACCAATGTGTAATTAGTAGGAGAGGCGAAGGCTGGCAACTTGGCAGGCAGGAGTCAAGGGCCGAAGCACAGTTACTTAATTTTATTATCGCATTTATGTTGCTTGAAGAGAACCACTTTGATGTAGTGGTTAAGTGTGTGGAATCTTATATGAGAGAACTGGGTTTGAATCCCCACTCCTCCACTTGCAGCTGCTGGAATGATCTTGGGTCAGCCATAGCTCTGGCAGAGCTGTCCTTGAAAGGGCAGCTTCTGTGAAAGCTCTCTCTCTGCCCCATCCACCTCACAGGGTGTCTATTGTGGGAGAAGAAGATGAAGGAAATTGTAAGCTGCTCTGAGACTCTGCGATTCAGAGTGCAGGGCGGGGTATAAATCCAATAACATCATCATCTTCTTCTCCTCTATTGATCTTTTTACCATTGCAAAGGGTGTTTGTGTTGGTGATATCACTGATTCTAGCCACTAGACCCCTTTCTCCTTGAGATGCTTAGGTAGTCTTCTTCACCCATTACATAGTACACCATTTGGGACTGAGTCAGCATCCTGGGGCAGATGGAACACACTCATACCTGAATTGCGGGTTCTGTTCACACATGCTGGATGGTCAGTGTGGTGTAATGGTTAGTGCTGAACCAGCTCCTAGTCAGAGCTGAGTTCAAGGCCCAGTTGCAATGCAAATTACTGAGTGACCATAGGCATGCCATTCTTCCTCAGCCTGACCTACCTCATAGTGCTGTTGTTAGGAGAAAATGGAGAAGAGAGCCGTGTCCTACAGTCCTTGGGCAAAAGACAGGATAAAAATGCACTTAAAATGTTCCATTCAGTGTACAAACAAATATTTTATACATACGGTGACTTCCAAAACTATAAAAATAAATGTAAAAGTAAATTTACAATATTACCCCTAACTTTGAAGGATTTTTTTGGAATAAGGGAGGAAAGGAGTATACATAATTATAATACTGAACTTCCTTCCTTCCTTTGTTAGTCTCCTGCATTGTGCAGGGGGCTGGACTAGATGACCCTGGAGGTCCGTTCCAACTCTATGATCCCTCCCTCCCTCCCTCCCTCCCTCCCTCCCTCTTTCTTTCTTTCTTTCTTTCTTTCTTTCTTTCTTTCTTTCTTTCTTTCTTTCTTTCTTTCTTTCTTTCTTTCTTTCTTTCTTTCTTTCTTTCTTTCTTTCTTCCTTCCTTCCTTCCTTCCTTCCTTCCTTCCTTCCTTCCTTCCTTCCTTTCTTTCTTTCTTTCTTTCTTTCTTTCTTTCTTTCTTTCTTCCTTCCTTCCTTCCTTCCTTCCTTCCTTCCTTCCTTCCTTCCTTCCTTCCTTCCTTCTTAAGCATTCCTGTTTCTCTCATTTGCTACCAATGTAGTGTTTCATTCATTTCAATGTTATTTCCCTTCCCTGGTTTTTTTTTTTTTTTGGTTTGGGAATTCTATACGCATTTTATACATTCGCTATACCCATTTGGGACAAATGGGTCTAGCTAACCATATGAAATTGTTACAATATATGTGAAAAAAATCATTTAAAGACGTGTAATTTTTGATGAACATAAACAGAGGAGAAGAGGAGCCCCATGGCACAGAGTGGTAAGCTAGAGCACTGCAGTTCAAGCTCTGCTCACAACCTGAGTTTGATCCCGGCAGAAGCGGGGTTCAGGTAGCTGGCTCAAGATTGACTCAGCCTTCCATCCTTCTGAGGTCGGTAAAATGACTACCCGACTTGCTGGGGGGAAAGTGTAGATGACTGGGGAAGGCAATGGCAAACCACCCCGTAAAAAGTCTGCCGTGAAAACGTCGTGATGTGACATCACCCCAGAGTCGGAAACAACTGGTGCTTGCACAGGGGACAACCTTTACCTTTAAACAGAGGAAAACTTCATTTCCACCTCTTTGGTTCCTCTTTGGTGCCATGCAGTGCAGTCACAGAACGGGGCACTTTGAATTGCAGCCAATGAGAAATCGAAAAGCATCCTTTTGGTGGAATAAGCAGTTTAGTAAACAGAAGTGATGGTTCATGTTTGAAGAGCTTGGGGGGTTAAGCAAAGGCAAGCTGAGAGTCAGGCACCAATGGAAGCTTTCTAGAGTCGGAACAAACAAAAGAAACACTACCTTCACTCACCAAGGAATTAAACTGTGGAATTCACTGCAATACTGTAAAATGAAATTAAATGATTCTGTTTATTTTAACTTGTTTTGCACCA
The DNA here is from genome assembly GCF_032191835.1 of Heteronotia binoei. NCBI lineage: Eukaryota > Metazoa > Chordata > Lepidosauria > Squamata > Gekkonidae > Heteronotia > Heteronotia binoei. The sequence continues at coordinate 23,754,780 of NC_083234.1, read as the reverse complement.
CCCTGAGCCCTTTAGGGAAGGGTTGCCTATAAATTTAATTAAATAATAAATTGATCTACTAGGGCTGCCAGCTCTGAGTTGGGAAATACCTGGAGATTTGGGGAGTGGAGCCTGGGTAAGACAGGGTTAAGGTAGGGGAGGGATTACAACAGGTATAATGGCATGGAGTCCACCTTCCAAATAAAATATTGCAAGAGTTTTAAGCATGTTTGTATAAGTTAAAAATGATACCTTTAATTGTGTTGACCTGAGTCCTCTATAAAGTCTATATCTCTGCTGTCTGGCATTTACATTTTAGGACACGCATGGCTCGGCACCACAAAGTCCCATTTATGTCAGATCCAACCTTCCTAACAAATGAGTTTGATACTCCTGCACTAAATAATGCACTTTGAATCCACATTCAATGCACTTTCCAACTGGATTTTACTGTGTGAACTGGCAAAATCCAGTTAGGAAGTGCATTGAAAGTGCGTTATTTGGTGTGGGTGATCACAGCCTAGGTGGGGCCGAAACATTTCCTGATGGTGAGTCCAGAGCTTTCCCAGATAGTTTGATCCCAGGTGGTGGTTAGAGGAGGGTTAGAGGGGAAGTATCAACTTTGCTGAAGCTGAGCCAGTCTGGATCTAGCCAATGCTTGGCAGGGAGATGCTGCAAATCTCATGTCTGGTGCCTTGAATTCCATTGCTGAATAACCTTGGGCTGGCCATTCCCTCTCAGCCTAGCCTACCTTACAGGGTTGTTGAGAGGATAAAATGGAGGAAAGGCTAACAATGTATGCTGCACTGAGTTCTTTGGAGAGAATGTCTGGGTTTTTTTTTTCAGGAGGGCAGGGTTAATGTACTAAAGAAATAAAATTAGAGTGCAATTCTATGCAGAGTTAGTTCACTCAAGATAATTGAAATCAATGGACTTGGACCAGAGTAACTCAGCATACAATTGCACTGTTTAACAACTTGCTAGGCTCATAATGTCTAGAGGGAAATCTTTTCTCTTCTCAGCCTGGCTTAAAAGCTCCTAGTCTTTAAATGGAAGCTGCCAATCCCGCAGACTAAAAGCATGTAATTTTCTTGCAGTTTTCTTTTAAAGGGCTAGGGAAGGGCACAGAAGTGTTCCAGATATAAAATGTATTGCCTTCCCACTCTTTCCTCAGTGTTGCCTCTGCTAGACTATTGCCAGGGAAGGTCATGGAATTCCATTTAGAATGGCTAACATTTTTTCTAGGTGTTGTACTCACTGTGTGTGTGTGTGTGTGTGTGTGTGTGCAGGGGCAAGACCATCAAAATCAACCCCTTCCTTCGCCATTTGGATGGTTATGGTGCAGTCAAACAGTAAACTGAACCCAACATTTTGAGATCAGTACAGACAACAATGAGGGGGGAAATGATCCAAAGGAGTGATTTTTATCTCTAGCCCTCTTTCTGCCTTCCCCAGGAAAGAATGCTTAGCACTGCCTCCATTTCCCTAGGAGGTCACGACTGGCTACTCCATGCTGGGGGGACAGGAAATCGAGTCCAGCACTGGAGTGCTGGGAGGTAAACAGTGTCATTATAAATTGGATATGGGACATGACGAAAGGATCCCTCCCCTGTGTGGCTTGGCACCTGTGTCAGCTAATGCTTGTGATGTTTACCATTTATGCTAAGAAGCGATTCATGTGTCATAGCCCAGTGCTTTGCTCCCTTTTAAGGATATGAAGTTGTTTTGCTCAATCAAAAGATTAGCCTGCCCCTCTCCGTCCAGTCTGGCTGGCAGCAGCTCTTCAAGGTCTTGGGCAGAGGAGGAGAAGAAGAAGGAAGAATGATGATGATGATGATGATGATGATGATGATGATGATGATGATGATACTGGATTTCTATCCCGCCCTTCACTCTGAATCTCAGAGTCTCAGAACAGCTTACAATCTCCTTGACCTTCCTCCCCCACCCTGTGAGGTAGGTGGGGCTGAGAGAGCTCTCACAGAAGGTTCCCTTTCAAGGACAACTCTGCGAGAGCTATGGCTGACCCAAGGCCATTCCAGCAGCTGCAAGTGGAGGAGTGGGGAATCAAACCTGGTTGTCCCAGAGAAGAGTCTGCGTATTTAACCACTACACCAAGCTGATTTCTCCGAGATCACTCTAACTGGGGAAGCTGGTGATTGAACCTGGAACCTTATGCATTAAAACTTAAACATTACAAAGGCCATATGGCTGCCTCAAGGACTCTGGTTAAGTGTGCCCCTGGAGTTCTATACTGGGAAGTCAATTCCTAGGCACATACAGGTCTGTTATGGGTCAGGGCCAATGTGTGCAAGGAGAAGGAGCTTCCACCTTCCCTCCTGAACTGATTTCCCAATCCAAAATGGCTCCAGAGAACCATGACTCCAGGAAGTAGCTCCATTTGAGAAGCCCCTGTGTAGCCATCAGCAAGTTGCTCCCATTGGGGATACACACACACATCTATATCTTTGCATGTATGCAGGGGAGGAATTCTAGCTGGAGCTCCTTTGCATATTGGGCCACACCCACTGATGTAGCCAATGCTCCAAGAGCTTACAAAAAAGAGCCTTGTAAGTTCTTGGAGGATTGGCTACATCAGTGGGTGTGGCCTAATATGCAAAGGAACTCCTGCTAGAATTCCACCGCTGTATGTATGTACATTTGAAGGCTGTTTAAATGCTTCCGCTTGGTTGCATCCTTGGAGACCTTGGTTGAAAAGGCAGTATCAAAAACAAAATAAAATAGACTTGCTGTTCCATCCTAGATTCAGGTGGGCAGCCATGTTCGTCTGTATGCAGGGGTATGGAGAAAAAAGTTGGGGACCTTGAAGACCAACAAAGTTTTATTCAAGACATAATTTCCAGCTGCCCTAGAAGAAGAAGAAGATATTGGATTTATATCCCACCCTCCACTCTGAAGAGTCTCAGAGCGGCTCACAATCTCCTTTACCTTCCTCCCCCACAACAGACACCCTGTGAGGTGGGTGGGGCTGGAGAGGGCTCTCACAGCAGCTGCCCTTTCAAGGACAACCTCTGCCAGAGCTATGGCTGACCCAAGGCCATTCCAGCAGGTGCAAGTGGAGGAGTGGGGAATCAAACCCGGTTCTCCCAGATAAGAGTCCACGTACTTAACCACTACACCAAACTGGCTCTCCTTGGTGTGTGTGTGTGTGTGCACTTGAAAGCTCACACCGTGAATAAAACTGTATTGGTCTTAAAGGTGCTACTGGGCTAAAGCTTTGTTCTGTTCCATCCTAGATTTGAGTCCAGTAGTGGCTGAGAGACCAAGATGATTCCTGAAGGCTTTTACCCTGAAGATCTTGTTGGTCTCTATGATGCTACTGAATCTATTTTCATTTCATTTTATTGGATTTATATTCTGCTCTCCCTGCAAGCAGGCTCAGGGTGGCGAGGTATTCTTGATTTAGTGCAATGCAAGGAAGTTTCACTGTACTAAATGTGGAGAGGTTGAAGGTTTTGGGAATGTTCAGTCTGGAGAAAAGGAGGTTGAGGGAGGACATGATTGCTCTCTTGAAGTCTTTGAAGGGCTGTCACTTAGAGGAGGACAGGGAGCTGTTCTTGTTGGCAGCAGAGGAGAGGATTCGCAGTAGTAGGTTTAAATTAAGGGCAGGAAGGTACCGACTGGATATTAGGAAAACCATTTTTACAGTAAGAGTTGTGTAACAGTGGCATCAGCTACTGAGGGAGCTCCCCTTCACAGGTAGTGTTTAAGTAAAGTAAAAAAAGGTAGTCCCCTGTGCAAGCACCACTCGTTTTCAACTCTGAGGTGACGTCGCAGCACAATGTTTTCACGGCAGATTTTACGGGGTGGTTTGCCATTGCCTTCCCCAGTCATCTACACTTTCCCCCCAGCAAGC